>NC_068360.1:80075383-80444757 GCF_020536995.1 Dreissena polymorpha | reverse complement strand
TTCAACTTGCCAGGTACAGTAACCTCATGATAGCATGAAAGTATTTGAAGTTTGAAAGCAATAGCCTTGATACTTAAGAGTAACGTGGATCGAAACACAAAATTTAACAATATATTCAAAGTTACTAAGTCAAAAAAGGGCCATAATTCCGAAAAATGACATCCAGAGTTATGCAACTTGTCCTTTTAATGTACCCTTATGATAGTTTGGGAGTGTTCCAAGTATGAAAGCAATATCTATAATACTTTAGGGGTAAAGTGGACCAAAACACAAAACCTAACCAAACTTTCAATTTTCTAAGTATAAAGGGCCCATAATTCCGTCCAAATGCCAGTCAGAGTTACATAACTTTGCCTGCACAGTCCCCTTACGATAGTTAATAAGTGTTGCAAGTATGAAAGCAAATAGCTTTGATACTGTAGGAATAAAGTGGACCTAACACCAAAACATAACCAAATTTTCAATTTTCTAAGTATAAAATGGGCACATAATTCTGTCAAAATGCCAGTCAGAGTTACATTACTTTGCCTGCACAGTCCCCTTATGATAGTTAGTAAGTGTTTCAAGTATGAAAGCAATAGCTTTGATACTTAAGGAATAAAATGAACCTAAACACAAAACTTAACCAAAATTTTCAATTTTCTAAGTATAAAAAGGGCACATAATTCTGTCAAAATGCACGCCAGAGTTATCTAACTTTGCCTTCCCAGTCCCCTCATGATAGTAAGTAAGTGTACCAAGTTTGAATGCAATAGCATGATACTTTCTGAAAAAAGTGGACCTAAACGCAAAAACTTAACCAAAATTTTCAATTTTCTAAGTATAAAAAGGGCACATAATTCAGTCAAAATGTACGCCAGAGTTATCTAACTTTGCCTGCCCAGTCCCATCATGATAGTAAGCAAGTGTACCAAGTTTGAATGCAATAGCATTGATACTTTCTGAGAAAAGTGGACCTAAACGCAAAACTTAATCGGACGCCGACGCCGACGCAGACGCCGACGCCGACGCCAAGGTGATGACAATAGCTCATAATTTTTTTTCAAAAAATAGATAAGCTAAAAATAAATGTCTGTAAAAGAAAACTTGTTTCATCTTGCTTAAACTTTAAAAACCTTTGCAGCATCTGTACACACCAACTGCATGCCTATATTTGGAAATCTGGATGAACTATGGGACTTTCATATACACCAGAGATGCACATAAACTGGACAAAAGCCGAGTGTGGGAGTGGTTTTGAAAAAATCAGTATATTTTTTTTAAGCATGGAAAGACTACCTAAACATTTGCATGTAGTTCAGTGAAATGATGCTGATTAAAAAAAGAATAGATTAGATTATATTTGGATATGTGCCCATTACGGGTGCGCTACCTAAAAGCCGTCAATCGTATGCCAGATTCGATGCGTAAACATTATACAGTATGGCGTGTTGAAGATGCTGGTCCTCCTTTTGCTCCCCTCCTGGCATATATATTACACTCGAGAGTAAAGATGTTAATTATCGAAGGTGTCGCAAAAGTCAAATCATTATGTATCTTATGTTTACGAAAGTTTTTTTTATCGTTGGGATTTGAACATGTTTGATCGATTCGATCATATTCGTAAAGTACACATTCGCATACATACACAAACTATATGTTTAAACGGGGATTTTTTTTGCATTAAACATCTATTTGTACGTCTGAATTCAATTTTTATTGCAAAAATACCGACCTACCTACAACATTTCGGTAGAAAACGGTCTTTAAAATCACGAAGACTGACACCATACTAAAGCTCTCTGCATTTATATATAGGACGTCATCCTAACAGTATCATATTATGTTTTAACAGGTACTTATCCTATTTTAGTTAGAGAGTATGTAACGTGTATCACATTGTACACTAACTTACAAATGAACATTATTTGGTTGGTTTAGCGACACAGTCTGGATAATTTGGATTGTGTAAGATAGTATGAGGGTCTAAGTGTCAGGAATTGCATTTCAGTGGGTTATAACATGTCAACTTTCATGCATTTACTGGATTCTTCAACACAACTAATGCAATTTAGTTTTACAAAAATAACGTCATAATTTTTATTACTATTTATTATGATGAAAAACAATTTTTTCAAGAAAATTTATATTATACACGTACTTATTTGAATACCGTACTAATGTGAATAATTTTATTTGTGAATTCATTAAGTATTTCATAATCTTACTGGTTTTAAGCGTGAAATTGTAACCTGTACTAAGTTTTATTTTCATTCGCTTAATATAAATAAACAATATCACATATTGTTAATATAAATAGTAACAAAATGACGTCGCGAGCGGGCCGTTATTCTTATTTAGCGGGCCAATATAAATTATATCAGCCCGCTGAGCCGGGCCGATTTTTCATATCAGAAAAGAATGGGATCGCGAGGCTTATACTGGACAAAATGGCGTCCACATTCAGTCTTAGCCAACGGTGATCAATAAAATGAAGCCACAACTCAATGAAAGAATCGAACATTATTATAATGACATGAAGCACACAATTTGGATAATACAACCGTCGATTGAAACTGAAACTCATCTGTACATTAAATCGATGCCTCTATTTGTGCTTTAACACGATTCATCAAACACTTGTGTTTGAAACAGCAAACTGTATAGATAAAGACACACATACCTCGATGACAACTTAAATCCGGTTCTTATAATTATAAAATAACAAAGATTTGTAATTCCTTTTTCTGTTATACCATCCGTTTATCTATTTTGATTTTAAATCACACTTTTTTTAAACGATTGCATCGAATGCTTTACACTTTCACCATAAACATGATTCACGAAATCGAATGTCGAAGCGAATATAATAATTTTATTTCTATCGAAGCTCCCAATTATGCATGACAAACACAAAATCCGAAATACGTTTTGGAATCGTTCAATATTTAAAAATTATTTAACCGTTAAATAAAAACACACCACGTCCGTTGTCCTAAAAAAAACCAGAGAGTCTACATGAAGGTAGTTTCGTCATTGAAAAATACGTCACATGAGGTACGTCATAAATTGCGTAATCAATTGAATGAAATAAAAGTACGGAAAGCTGGTTCTGTATAAATTTTAGTGAAGAACCAAACAAGTATGATATGTGATATAAACGATAACACACAGCAGAGCTGGGTCGGACATTTAAAATTGGTCCTAGCCGCATAATGGCCCTCGGGCCGTTATGTCGGAGGCGGGCCGATTATAGACGTCTGGCCCAGCTCTGCCGTGTGTTATTGTCTTATTATTATGAGCAATTGAAATTACTTTTCTTGTTGTTTTTTTCAATCCGGCATTGTTTGTAAAGTGTACTTTAAAAAAAAAAAAACTTAAATATTTTAATCAGCAGCTGTATAAGATAATTTTAGTCGCCATGTTATGATTGTTTTTAGATAATAATACCGAAAGATTTCAGCCAGACCCCTTTTTATTAAATACACGGTAAAACCCCAATCGCAATATTTTACAAACCCATCGGTTCAAGTATATAGATAAAACTATGTATTTAAAGTTTTGTGAGGTGTATACTTTCATGTGGTGGAAAATCTCATTATCAAATTTCATACATATATTCTTTAAACTGAAAAAAACACATTTAAAATGCAACCAATGATAATTGCAAAACGTGATCGCACCAACCAGTTAGAGGGGCGGCCTTAAATCGTCTTTTAATGTGTGTTAGTATTGCCTTAAACAGCATTTACCATTAATGTAACCTGATACTAGTTATAAACCTATAACGTCAAACGACTTTAATACTTTTATTGATAGCACAAGACACAGTTCTGTGCAGTATATTTCCAACATTTACCATTCATTTCATATTGTTGTCACCAAACACTAACATCAAATGTCTGCTGTTACACTATTATCAGCAATATTAATGCCAAGAATCAATTGATGAAATATAACTCCAAACAGCTGTCGCATTACACACAGTCAACACTGCGTTACAACACAGAATGAAACTGTTTTGAATGTTACTGCTTAAATGGAACAATGCAGCTAATAATCAGTTTGCAACAGATTTCACATACAGTGGTCCATAAGTAAAGAATGCTAAATTGTAAAATGTCATACATCGCGTCAGTATATGTAAAAAGTGCTTGTGTCTTACATCATACTGTTGTTGTAGCTAAAATATAAATCAAAAATGGACCCGGATTCGTTTCTGTCAGAGCGGTTAGTAAATCACATCCTTATGACCTAGAAATAAACCTTTCATCATCTTACATTAAATGGGACATTGCAGTAACAGATTCCAATTTGTTGATGTATTTATAACTTTGCTTGAAATTAATCAAATTTTTCATTCTAGCATATATTCACATATTGGTAGATATGGTTGGAATTCAAAGTAGAAAATAAATTAAAAATGTATACAGTTCAACAGTTTCTATAATATTGCAATACCGAACATGTTATTCAAATTTACTAACATTCACCAAGAATGAAGAAATTATTGTCTTACGACTACACGGATGCTTAAAAAATATATTATTTATTAGTTTGTGTCGGGCAATATAGTTCTGGTATCAACAGATTAATACACGATATTTATAGATTGGGATATTGATGAGAAAGATATTGATAATGGATTTGATAAAAAAAGATGAGGGTGAAAATGTCGCTGACGATGATGATGATGATAATGCTGCTTCCGCTGCTTCTAATGACAACGTTTACGAGCCTTAAGATTAGATAGCATTTTATATGTATATTTTTATCTTAAATACATTATCTGTTCCAGTGAGAGTCAGTTTACACTCGCCAGCGTGCTTTTCGGGCTAAGCTTTCTGGGCTTGATTCTTCTTGGTATCTACTTTCTGTACAAGATGTGTACGGACCAGTCTAAATCTCAAAATGCGAACCAGTCTGTGACGTCAGATCGTATGTTCATGAAACCTGTCTATGCGCACGAAATAGAACCAGGCATTGTTGTGTTGCAAAGCGAAAACGGTGATTACTTCAAGATCTTGAAGGAATACGACATGAAACAAGGAAATCAGTACGGGTCGCTCTCCCATTCAGCACCCGAAACCACGTCACATAATTTTAATATAGAAGCATTTGGCGCAAATGGTTTTCAAGCGATTGAGCCATATAGATCACGTGCTCTTTCTCAAGCAAGCGCTCCACCGAGAACGAGCATAATGGCGGATGAGAACGAGGAACTGCTGTTCGAAAGGAATCGTGCTGCTGGATTCCGACCGGTACAGTTCAGTTACGGTGGTGACTCCATGCCTCCTCCTTATGGCGCACATTAAATCGAAATTAACAATTTAAAAAAGGAATCGTGTGTAGTAATGGACGCAATAATTCGATTTAACTGAGTAAAATATCGGCCGCGTCTTTCGGAAATTGGTCCTATTCAATATGCAATCAGCTTAGCTCCAGACAAACATGCTCTTCCGCACAGAAGATACCCTGTCCGCTAATGAGACACTAAACAGTGCTCCAGTTTATAGCGGGAAGGGTAGCTCCTTACCAAACTGCGTGAACGTGAACGATGGTCATCGGCTACAAATTCCGCATATGGCATAAACCCATTTTCGCCTTATTCGGCTCAATTATCAACTTTTGTAACCAATATGCATACACTACTGAACATGGTCAGACCATGGCGGTTCAAATAATATAATGTGGTATACCTGATTAAAAAAAATACATTTTAACATTTTAAACAGTCTTTGCAGTCTATAAGTCAAACAATCTGATTAACAAATGGAAGTATAAAATTGTGTTAAAGGCACATACAAGAATTAATTAAAACTGTACTATTACGTCGAAATCTCAACATTCATAAAATACCGAACAAAACAAGATGATGACCTTGACCTTGACCTTTCACCACTCAAAATGTGCAGCTCCATGAGATACACATGCATGCCAAATATCAAGTTGCTATCTTCAATATTGCAAAAGTATTCATAAAATGAGCGATTTTGGCCACATATATTTGACCTCTGACCTTGAAGGATGACCTTGACCTTGACCTTTCACCACTCAAAATGTGCAGCTTCATGAGATACACATGCATGCTAAATATGAAGTTGCTATCTTCAATAAAGCAAAAGTTATTGCAAAATGTTAACGTTGGCGCAAACAGACAGACAGACAGACCAACAGACCAACAGACCAACAGACAGGGCAAAAACAATATGTCCCCCACTACTATAGTGGGGGACATAAAAATAGATTTCATTAAATAATTGATAACTTTCTTGAGTTGATTTTACTGGCAGAGATCATGAGTACATACTTTTTGGTGAAATACAAGCTATGAATGTTTTATAAATCACAAAATTCGTTTCACGAAAACTATAAGTGTTATTTTTAAAGTTATCCGTAAAACATATTCAGAAAAAACGTACTTGTGAAAAGAACATATTTTTCAATGAGATTATTTTGTTTTAAACTAGTTTCCTTTCGATAACATGCACATAAATATCAATCGTGATATAGTTTGTAGACCCATTGACATTTATTATTTTTCTGACTGCATATTCTGAGAATATAGAACGAAGTTTAAGCCATTTTATTTTATGCTTTGCTGTGGTTTATATTGAAATATCAGTAAATTAAAACTGATAATTCACTGTTTCAAACAAAGGAACATAACAGTGAAAATTATCGATAATTTCACTGTTTTGCTGTGAATTGACGTCATTTTTGTGACGAAATGACGTCATTATTACAGCAAATTTCTCCAGTTATAATGGTTTACACTGTAAATAAACGGTAAAAAAAGGATAAAATAAAAAGAAAATTTGTTTGATTCGGTGGAATATCGATTTTAATTCACTTGTGATCACAGAAAAAATATATTTTCACTCGTGGCTGCGTCTCTCGTGAAAATATTATTTTATATGATCACTCCTGAATTAAAATCGATATTCCACCAAATCCAACAAATATTAGCTGTGGAATTGCTGGATGACATATATAATACAGCGTGATGTTTTATGGTAATGGTTTGCTATTAGCTCATATGATCGATGGAAAATTGATAACTGGTTGAAAGGAAATATGATTTTACTTTATAATTAAGTTTTTCCTTGTTACATTCAAACATGACAGAGACAATTATTTATAAATCCTACTGCCTTGATGAAATATCTTGTCCAGTTCCGACTGAATACAGTGAAATTTAAAACAGTTCAAAAAAGCCCACAAGGAATATTTTGTTTTTGGTAGACTTTTGATTATTGTTAATTTTGTGGTCTACCTGTGATCATAAATAACTTATTTTAAATATATATTCGCTACTAGTGAAAATATTTTCCTTATCGGTTGTGCATTAAAATCTGTTATATTGCGCAAGCTGTAAATTGATTGATTTTATTTGGTAATTATATGAACATTACATAGTTACTACATAATGCAGACAATATAAAATATATTATCACAGCAATATACATAGCAAACCATGGAATGCACAAACAATACCAAGGATAACACAAAAAAGAGAAAAATGATTTTCACTTATTTCCATTGTGGTCCTTGTTATTGGTGGCAGTAACCATGAAACAGTCATGTATTAGATTTTAATAATGTATATGTATCAAATATGTACTGTTTAATAAAGTATATTACTGATTAAGAATGAATAAATATAATCACATGTTCATTATTATCACAGAAGTTGCATAAGAAAGTTACACACTGCATAGGTAGTTAATAAACACACTTTGTAGCATACTATAAGTTAAAGAATAATGATGAGATCCTTGCATCTTATTGATCATAAGACTTAAAATGTATCACAGTATTTTAACAGAACATAAAATTCATAATAAAAATTATACTATAAAAAGCTATAAAGACTCTAAAAACTGTTTCTTGATGGCACCCTTGAAATTGTTAGGTTTAGGTACATCCCTGATGTTTTGAGGAAGATTGTTCCATAAACAGATACCATTATATGTAAATGTTTTAGAACCAAAACTTCCTACTCTTGGTTTGGAAAAACGACCAGAGTCTTCAAATGCAAAATTTTCAGCAAAATGATCAGATTCTGGCTGAGCTACCATATTAGACCTAGTACAACAATAATGTACGCCAGACACTGGCTTAAAATTCTCACCCATATACTCTGGTGCAAGGCCATTTTTAATCTTATGTACATGACAAAGTATGATCTGTTCTACTCTTTTTGAAACAGGCAGCCAACCTAAATGTGAAAACTGTTCTTGACCAACATGTGATCTGTTATCCATATTCAGAACAAACCTAATCATCTTGTTTTGTGTAGTTTGAAGCCTATTTTTAAGTGACTGAATAAGACCAGGGTACCAAAAAGAGCAGGCATAGTAAAAGTGGCACTGTATAAGAGACTTGACAAGGAGTTTTCTGGTGTGCAATGTTAAGAACTTACTATTTCTGTATAGGAACTTTAACCTTGAGTTTGCCTTTGTAATAATTGATCTAGCAATGGTTTTACCAGACAGGAACTGGTCCAATACAGAACCTAGGTACTTAACAGAACTTGATGGAGTAATTGACACATCATTGCAAGAGACATTTAACTGAGAATTTGACCTTAGTTTGGGCTTTGAGCCAAACAATATAGATTCTGTTTTACCAAGATGTAGGGAAAGTTTATTGTCCACTAACCACTCACTTATAAGTACGAGATCGCTAGAAAGAATGGATTCAATTTCTGAAATGTGTTTACCAGCTACCAGGATGTCAGTATCATCAGCATAGAGTAAAATTTTATTTCTTACCACAGCGGCCATATCATTCACATAAATTAAAAATAAAAGGGGACCTAAAATGGAGCCCTGAGGAACACCACATGAGATGGAGGCCTCGAAGGACATAGTACCTGATACGTCAACAACCTGATGGCGATCGGAGAGATAGGAGGTAAACCACCTGACTGCGTCACTATGGAGACCAATAGCCTCAAGTTTCATGATTAAAATACTATGATTGACGGTATCGAAGGCCTTCTGTAGGTCTAACAATATCATACCAACCATCTTACCTTCATCCATCTTAAAACGAATATAATCAGATATATGGGTAAGGCAGGTGTCTGTAGAATAGCCACGCCTAAATCCTGATTGATAGCTATACAGAAGCTTTTTGTCATTCAAGTAACCTTCAACTTGGTCATAAATTACTCTTTCAAGGATCTTTGAAATGATACTTAAGATTGAAACCGGTCTGTAGTTTTCAACCTCAGTCTTAACACTTTTCTTATAGAGGGGAATAACTCTCGCTGACTTGAGGTCATCAGGAACAGAACCCTGTATGATTGACAAGTTAACAATATGAGCAAGGGGACAAGATATGAAAGAAGCACTATCCCTAACAAATCTAGCAGGAATGCCATCCAAACCTGAGGCCTTATTAGCACTTAATTTATGTGTATACTTTAAAATTGTATTTTCAGACACAATGGAAAATGAAAAACTGTTTGCTATGTCTAACTAGATGAGCCTGACATACTCTCATCCTTTTATATTGTAAAAAAATGGCATCACATTACAATGACGCCGAGCGTTTTTCCATACGTTTTGTTTGTAATTATTTTTTTCTTGAAATATGCTGATGATTGTTACTCGTGAATACTGTTTATAATTATTGACAAACTATTGGATATATATTTTGTTCAGAGTATTTTTTTGTTTCACTTAACGATAATTAGGTGCAGCGAATAAAACGAACATCTTATCACTGTATTGAGGCTTAAGATATTTCAGATGAAGCTACGGATAACACATTAAGTAACTTACTATGATAGAAATGTGATGATTTTAAAGACAATACATTACCAAATATAGTTTAATCAATCAAACCCTAACCCTAGGGGGAACGATTGATTGTGAAAGCATTATAAACTAGCTCACATCAGCCATCACAGTTATTAGACAGCACAATACGGATTTAGACACCGTCATATGTTGGGGGAATGCGCCCATCTGTAAACAGAATAAATACATGTATATTGATTAAAATTATAGATTCATTATGAACATCTACAATTGTTGTTTTAAATAATTACATTTAAATGGGTTGTACTCTTTCACTTACATTTAATGTATATTAAATGGTACAAATTAGTATATACACTCAAGAATATCATTACATTTAAAGTCATTACCAGCGGGCAATGCGCACCTATGCCTCCATTTACCCATCCATGATTGCTCTTGTATATTTGCACAGCTCTTGATTCGTCCCTAATCACACTTTGTGCGTGAATGCAAAACACAAATCGCGTGAAGTCTTTTTTGCCTTTTGGTATTGTAGTATTAGACAGTGGTAAATATATCGTGTATTTTAAATTTTAAGAACAATATGTATTTTATGTACACCAATTAGCGATGTGGAACTTGCTTTCAGCTCGAAACATATGTTACGTACACCGTGGTTCATTCGATTTCTTTTTCTTATTATTTGAAAACGTTTTGCAAATAACGTAGATGTAAATGCATTTATGTTAAATGACTTCAAATTATAAACAGTAAATTCACATTATTTCATTAAATACTACAAATAATATCATATGTTTTCTATATTGATCGTTTATTTTTCTATAAATTACGTAGGTTATGGCTTGTGTTGCTATTATTGAGACACGTACATGCTTACCTTTACTTAACATTCATCAGGAAATCGGCTATTCAAACTTCACTGTAATTTGATTGAGACATGTATATTGAAAATATGGAGCACGTGTGAAGCTGTGAAATCTTTTAAACAAGTATAAATTGTTTATTTTGTCAAATTTAATAGACAAAAATTCTGGACTTATTGTCCCGATGTTTCTCATTTTAAATGAGTTAAAAATGCTCATTGCTATGAAGACACTGTAAGTTTGGAAAGAACCTGATGAAAAATGTTAACATAATCACCTAACAAAGCAGTTTTTCACTCTTTTTTAAAATTCAAAAACACATAATTCTGGACTTATGGTCCGATATTGCTCATAAAGAGTTTGGGTTGGGTCTTCATTGATAAAAAAAACTGTGCAAGTTTGGGAACAATCGGATGAAAATTTTGAACTTCGAACAACGATTTCAAAATTTCTCAAATTCTAAGGAAGATAACTATGGACGTAATGGTCGGATAATGCTTAAGGGCCCATATCACCTGAATAGTAATACGTGTCGCGCTTTGCGCTCTATATGTGGTTCTTAAAAAACACTCAGAGGAGTGCTTGACTCTAGGGAAACGGGTTGCTGGGACACAGCTCCTCCTTGATAAGCGGCTGCTTCCTTTATCGCAACTCATTGTTACATTCAATAATACGTGTTGCGCTTCGCGCTCTATATGTGGTAAGGATGTAAGAAATTTTAAGTTACGTTGTCACCACGCGGCATCCATTAATTTTAATAAAAAAACGATCGTTATTATATGTATAGTAATAAACTCATACATTGTACGTTTTCGTACCAATACGCCTTCCAATAAACTTGCTTGCGCGATAGGTCGTCAAATATCGTTCTACATTGATTCTCCACTTAATAAGCAAATTAGAAAAACCACAAAGTAAATATATTTTGATTATGTTTTGTTTTTATACAAAACCAGAAAGTTTCGCGTTTTTGCCCAGTCCCTGTGATCTTTCCCCTGTGATCAGTTGTGGATTAGTTATTAATTAAAACAATTAGCTTTGCATTATCGGCAATAAATGTTGGAATAAATGTAATAGCCAAAAAGCAGTACTTATTTACACTAATTTACACAAAAAAATCACCACTTTGCAAGATATTCTTAAAACAAAAATATATCCATTGATCCGTAAAATAACTTCTCCTCCCATAAGCGAAAAAAATGCATTACATACTAGTCGCCGCTCTCCAGAGCGACTCCAATAACTCCTTCATCATATCGACGCCGATTGTCTTATTTGAATTGGATGGTACATTAAGAGGCAATTTATAACCTTTCATCTCTGCTACTACTGGGTGAAAGTATAACAACAGGGACCGATTAGTTTCGGATAAATTATTTATTCAATGGTGAATATAAATAACTAAGCATTAAGCTATCGAATGCAAGACTTGAAAAAAGGCGCGTAGCATTTCGTATGTTAAATGCAGGATGATGCAAAAAAAGCATAATCACACCTTCAAATTAAAAAGTGCGTACAATTTTGAATGTTGTACGTTAAACTGTGTAAAAGGACGCCTTCGGAAAAGTTTGTTTAAACTAACAGACATACTGACGGACAGACGGACGCAGATATATTATGATTCCAGTAAACCCATATAGTTCGTATCTTTCGGGATATAGTTATAATTAAATGTTAGTTATATAAAAGTCATCAACGCACATATAGAAATGTTAACTTATATTACGAGACTTCTTTTGCTTATATATTACTTGAACAAAGATGATCAGCAACATTTGTATACACCACTCTTAAAACAAAGTTGGTGTTTTATTACAACATCAATGGTGAGCGGGCGGTTGAGTCAGTAGGCGGAACGATGTGTTCACAATAACTCAAGTATAGATAAAATCGGATCATAATGGGACTTGCTATTGATGTGTGTGGTCATAATAACTCGCCCAAGTTTGATTACATTACACACATTAAAGACTTCTGATTTTTGTTTACCTTCTCCAGTCTCTAACTTCGATAGTTTATATCGGATCATTCTGAAACTAAGTTTTTATGTGTATGGACATATACTCTTTTAAGAGTTCGATAATCTGACAAATAAGAAGCAGTTCAGAAATACTTGAATTCTCCTTAGTTGCCAAATTAATAGTATCTGCTCTAATGTCAATTTATTTAATCAATCAATCAAAATTCTCTATGATGCATTATGAAACTTGGCTATATTGTTTTATCATAATATCTCAGGTATGTTTAATTAACATCAAGATTAAATTAAGCACTACAAAATGTAAGCCCTTGAAATAAAAAAGCAAAACTAATCTTCTCTCTCGCTTTGACAATTTACATCGGATCATCATGAAACTTGATGACAATGATTTTTGGCATATAATCTGCCAAACTGCATCTAGTAATGAAATATGGACCTGAAAGTATCCCAAACTTGCCAAACGTTTGTTGCCTGCTCACCAATACTAGCAGGTGGATTTTGGTAAATACATTTAGTTTGCACAAAGTAAGCTTGAATTAATATAAAGAAGTGAAGGTATATTTTTAATACAAAAAAATAGAAAAACAGTTACTGCTGCATAATTTAAGTTTGCCTGAATATATTTCCTTCAAATGTTTGTGTTGGTAGGATACATTGATGACTAACTTGAGATTGCATTTGGGAATGATCAGGTAAATATTAAATTCAATGTAACTAAACATAGAACACAAGTTTTCGCTAAATAGCTTTCTTTGTACAGGATGTATACACGGAAATTTTTTTGTAGGTAACTTAACTGCAGACCAAGCTTGGGTTCACTCATTATTCACTCTTTTTTTTTTAAATTTAGATGGCTTTGCATTGCATTATGCCCTTTTGTATGAAGGTCAAGTTCACTGTTGTTTAAAAAAACAGTTCTTGCTCAATTACTATAGTTTAGATAAAAGTAAATGTGTGTGTTTATGTAGATTACTTTCGGTCCTAACTTGAGATTTCGCATTATATATATATACATTAAATTAAATTAATTAGTAAATCGTTGAATACTTTTAGTTTTTATAATGTGTCATGTTGAATTTATTATTTCTTTCGCCATCATTTGAAAAATAAATAAATCCATTATTCGCAGATTCATAAAACCAAGACGTTTAACGGGCCTATTTTGGACAAGCTGGACAAGTTAGGACAATTACATCTACAGTCGAAGTTGATATAAGGTGAAACAATACTTAATTAACATAACAATACCACAACAAAGCCAATATAAAAAAGGAATATCAATCAAGCGATGATAGGATTTGAATTCACCATTAATTCACATATATCTTGGTGTGCAATGTTGCCGCTGCAAACGCCATCGCCATAAATCTAGGTCAAAAAGACATCAACGCCGAAAAACGTTATTGACTATCACTCTTACATGCATTATAAAAGAGTTGTGAATTATTTTGAAGAAGCGCTCAACGTTAGCTTGCAACTCCATAAATGTAAAAGTGATACAGATATTGAAATAAAACATTTTATTATTATATAAAAAAGGAATATCAATCAAGCGATGATAGGATTTGAATTCACCATTAATTCACATATATCTTGGTGTGCAATGTTGCCGCTGCAAACGCCATCGCCATAAATCTAGGTCAAAAAGACAGCAACGCCGAAAAACGTTATTGACTATCACTCTTACATGCATTATAAAAGAGTTGTGAATTATTTTGAAGAAGCGCTCAACGTTAGCTTGCAACTCCATAAATGTAAAAGTGATACAGATATTGAAATAAAACATAAGTGTCAGGGTTTTTATGATAATTTACCGACCAAGACCTATAACTGCGACCAAGTTCAAGCAGGAGTACGCTCTTTGTGTTTCTGTACTTTTAAAACATTGTGTTGATGATTGGGAGCCATATGACATTTTGGTTAAGGTATTCCTGTAACAAGTACATCTCTGTAACTAGTATAGATATTCAATTAAAACTTCACATATGTCTATGTGTTTTCATGTGAGGTAACAGACAAAGGTTCATAACTCTGATCTTCAATTAAGCGTAATTATGTACGATATAGGATTAGGGTTTCGTTTAAAAAAAACTATTGGTTTGCATGGACCAACCATTCTTTATTTGTTGTGTAGATTTATAGCATAAATGTCGACAAAGCTTGAGATTGCATTTGCGGCAAGCCAGATCCATGAGAAGATCACTGTAACTTAAAATATAAAAAAAACAGATCCCGCTAAATACTTGTTTGGTGATGAAGACTTTGCTTTGAAATTTATGAATGTAACTTACATTCTAACAGTGCTTGGGACCGCATATGTATTTTAATACAAATACATTTATTTGTAAAAAGATGAAAATCTTGTTCTGTGGCATGGACATATCTCTATTAGTAATCTAAATTTTCCGGGTTAATTTTGCATATAAATATGAACATTTTACATATATTTGCCTATAAATATGACTTCACAATCATTTTATCAGGTTACATATAGAATGAGGATTTCCGGTTCCGGTATAAACAGTAGAAAACAAAATGTAAAAGTTAATTTCAAAATAGCGTGTGTAATCAGTGTGATGTAAAGTGAAAACAGTGCACAATAAGTGAATATAAAGGACTGAACTTCAATAAAATGTATGTATGATTGAAAATATATAAAACAAAATAAGACTTTTGATCGAACTCTAATTTTGTCAAAGCAAATGTGTTGGGTGGGGAATAGATTTTCGTTAATAATGTTATGTTTTTGAGCGGTTGTCAAGTACCGTTCATTCGTCACGCTCTGCTTACGCGGATCATCGTCACGCTTGAAGGGGTAATAATTGTGAATTCAATAGTGTACTTGTATTGGTGATTGGTATATTTGCATAAGCTGCGCATTTACCGTATAATCGATTTTCACGCATAAAAAGACGCTCATGCCAGCGAAAATGAATACAGGCAAGCGGACACTGTCGTCTACCGCAAGTGAAACCTCTACCAACAACAGTATACTAGAAACGTCCGTGTTTGAAAACAGCGACCATAAACAGAGCAAAACCAAATTAAAACAAAATAAACCTGACCCCAAAAAACAGAAAACTATGACTACTTTTGTTACTAGCACGCCAAACGAAAATTGTGACATAAGTGGATTATCGATCGAAAAACGATTAGATGAAATATGCAATAAATTATCACACGTACTAACAAAGGATGATTCAGCGTTTATTTAAGATATTATAAAAGAAACTGTAGAACAATTAAAAGATAAGCTGCTGGGAAATGTAATCCGACGAATTGAAATTCTAGAGAGTGATGTGTTTGAACACAAACGTGAAATTGACCTACTGAAACAGGAAAGTGCCGCCAAAAACAAACAAATCGAAGTGCTCAAAACAGAAAATGAAACCCTACAACGCGCGAAAAACGGTGATTCAATAAGCCACGACGAGTTCGCTAACAACACCGAACAATATAGTAGACGGAATAACCTCAGAATAGCCGGTGTTCCGGAGGATCAGGACCGACAATCCTCGGTGTCTGTGACAAACAAAATCGTCTCGCTCGTCAACACACACCTGGGAATCTCGATTGAGCCTCACGATATTGACATTGCTCACAGGCTAGGAAAATTCAGTCCTAACAAAAATCGGCCTGTAATAGTGCGATTCGTAAGACGCCAGATAAAAATTGACATCC
The DNA here is from genome assembly GCF_020536995.1 of Dreissena polymorpha. Lineage (NCBI taxonomy): Eukaryota > Metazoa > Mollusca > Bivalvia > Myida > Dreissenidae > Dreissena > Dreissena polymorpha. The sequence continues at coordinate 80,428,477 of NC_068360.1, read as the reverse complement.
TTCGCAAAGCAAAGTTATTCAAAGGATCCGGTATCTTCGTGAACGAGGACCTCACGAAACTAAATGCCGAGGTGCTAGCGTCCGTGCGCCTGAAGCAGCCCAGTGTCGTTGATAAGACATGGTCCTTTGAAGGGAAAATTTTCGCTTTGTTCAAAGGGAACGAACATGCTATCCAAATAAAATTCGCTGATTTCAAGGACTGGCTTGAAAAGCCTTGGCCCAAAAAATCATACTCAGAGTGTGTTGAAACCCCAGCTTGTGCAACAAACCGAAAATCATCAAACAAGTCATGAAACGTTTTTTTTTGACAACCTTTTATTTTACTGTTATGAATAGCTAAAATACGTCACCTGTGTTTTCAATAATAGCACTCCATCAGGCTACGCAAATGCATTATAGTTGTTCTTTAGGCATAGTTATCTCCCTGTTAAGAAATATTTAATTAATGAGCATTTAAGCGCACGTGTGTATTTAGACGCACGTGTAAATTGTTTAATACATTTATTTTTCATGGGGAATATTAAACACATATAAACATGGCGTCATGTATAATTAAATTAACTTTCTTAGCGGAACGTTTGTTTGTTCTTTTCAACAAAATGGTCTATTTATTTCAGTAAAGATATATTTGATCTTGTAAAACCCGGTTCAAAACATGTCTCAATTTAATTAAATTGATTTCGCATAATAACATTTTCGTGTATTATTAAAAGTGTTTTCAATAATAATACATTATGCTACCAGTCCACTGTTGGAAAAATTGTGTCAGAAAACAAAACATTAATCCTGGATATATCTTATTTAAGCTTGTATAAATTGAATATCTGTTTGGAACAGCTATTGTGAGTGTTAATCTTCTTTGCATTTCTAAACCTATTTGACTTGCTAATGTTTCATGTACATGAATGTGTTGTGTTTATATTTTATTTTTGTTTGTAAAGATTGGCTGTCGGTTTGTTTATAAATTTTTTTTGCTTGTATAGACTGTCTGTTTGCATGTTAAATGTATTGGTCTTACTACCCTATTAGTCATCCCTGTCACTAGACAAAAATACTTACTAATATTCATATACACGAATTTTGAATTTGATTTTCTTGTCAGCAGCTTTAAGATAGTTTCATATATTTTATAATGTTCATAATGAGACATAAGCTTTAATACTTAAATAAAATAGTGTAAATTTTAAACCTTATTTCAATACTGATCTTGCAGTATTACCACTTACTTAATCAGGTTTGCATGTAGGCACCTTCAATGCCAATTATAACATTTAAATTTTATCTGTGAAAATTAAAAATGGTTTTGAAAGAACTAGGATACTAATCTTTCAGTATTACAACTTACTTAATAATTTATGCACTTATGTACCTTCAATGCGGATTAATACATTACGTTTTTAACTGTGAACATTAAAAATGTTTTGAAGGTACAAGAAGTGATGAACATAAGATCATCTGCTTGTTTTCATTTAACACTTATAGTTTAGCCTTTCATGCTATATAGTTGTAAACCTTGCTTCATTTTCGATTTCATATGAAGCTTTTTTCAAGTGTTAAGTGAACTTTAGATGTTGAATGAAATAAGTATCTGATTTAATATAATTGTCTCCTTAATAATTATACTTTTTTGTCTTGTTTTAATTTGCTACAACATAACATACTAGACACACTTTAGTTTGTGTTTTTTTTCTGATGCTTATTAGCAACCGCATTACATGCTTGACACTTTTTGGTCTTTATACCTGTAGTTGTAGTTTTTGTTTAGTTGTTTATAACAACACTTATAACCAAAATCAACGTGTCTGTTCATGTTGTCATAATTCTGTTTCTTGTTGGTTATTCATTTCTTAATAACATTGTATGAGCTTATAACTGCATTAAAAATGGGGGGGGGGGGAATGAGACAACAAAAATATAAATGTTGTTAGTAAAAATTAAATCAAGTTAATAAATTTTGAATAACATTATATTGATTGATATAACAAATATTACGAAAAGTACTTTATTTAAACAAAACTGTTCGAAAAATATTTCTGAAATTAACTATTTACTGATTGTAAATGACTGTTAATCTATTTTTAATTGAATACACGGTCATTCAGTGTTACACATCGCTAAATAATGTATCCACTAAGATACCTTCATTACATGATTTTTCTTTCTAATCTGTGAATGTTAAACAAGCTATAAATACATTTGAATAACTTATATTGTTGAAGGTATTAGACGCACTGAACTTAGGATTATTTGTTTGTCTTCATTAACATTCTTAAGCTGTATTGTTTTTTGTTTTTTTATGAAGGTGTAAACAGTGGAGGACTAAAATCATCCTTTTATTTTTCACTTTACACTTTATAAGTAACAACCCTTCAATAATATATTAACTCTTACTTCATTTTCGCTTTCATATGAAGTTTTTTTAAGTGTTGAGTGAAATTTGGATGTAAAATACAACTAGACTGTCTTATTTAATATCACTGTCTTTGTATTCTCTTTCTCATATGAAGTTTTTTTAAGTGTTGAGTGAAATTTGGATGTAAAATACAACTAGACTGTCTTATTCAATATCACTGTCTTTGTATTCTCTTTCTCATATAGATCAGTTACAATATTATTAAAAAATGTGCTTGTCAAATATATACCTCCCCTACATGCCGATTAAAATAAACTGATACTACAAATAAAAAAGGACTGAAGGTGATTATTTAAATATACTTTTTTATTCCAAAATTAACATGCTTGTTAAAAATCTAGTTTTCACTAGTATGAATAAATGATAATATAACAATATTTATTCTACCAATTACTAATTTATGTTTGAGCAATTGATTATATAACTGTATTTATTCTACAAAACACTATCTTATGTGCTATCATTATGGCATTTAGACAAACATGAATATTTACATTTACTAATCCAAATTAAATTGTGTCAAGTATTAGGTTTGATGTGAACATGCAAAATAAATACAAATTGTTACTTCTGCATTTTTAGTTATTGATTAAAAAACTATTTATAACACTGTTTATTACAGCAACTGGCATATCTTACTTATACCTCAACTATGTGTATGTTATGAGTTTATGAAACATAAGCAAAACTGTTTTAGTATTCTCCTGATAAAGCATCTGTAATTCAATTATAGATATTAATCCTTAAAAGAAGGTGTCATTAATATGTTAAGGCTTTGATCCATGAAACGTATGTGTATTTTTCCATGTTTAATCTGAAAATATCTGGATTTTTTTTAAATATTTGTTACCGCTTCAGATCGACATCTCTTGTTGCCTGCTTACTTGTACATAACTTGAACCATTGACATCGCTTGTTGCCTACTTATTTGTACATTACTTAAACCATTGACATCTCTTGTTGCCGACTTAATTGTACATAACTTAAACCATTGACATCTCCTGTTGCCTACCTTATTGTACATAACTTAAACCAACAGTCGCATAACCACTGTTATCGATTTTTGTTTAATGCTACTATTACATGTATAATTTGTAAATAGTCAATTGTTAATGGCAATTATACGTTAATTTTATTGATCTTATGATTACATGAAATTAACAATAATCTTCCATAAGAATTCAAAAAGTGTTTCATTACGTGTGTTTTTGTTTGTTATATATAAAAACACAGTTATTCATATCTTATTAACTTTATATTGTTTCATTTCTGCATTTAAAAAAATGCGTCCAATGAAATAGCATAATTTTAATACATTTTTGTTATTTTAAAAATAAATCAACTTAATAAATTTAAATAACATTATATTGATTGATATCTGCACTTAAAAATATAACAAAATTCTTAATTTCGACATAACTGTTTGAAAGATAATGAAAAAATATACTATCCACTGATTGCATATGCTCTTTTATTCTCTTTATCTTTGTAATGTTTAGCCAAGCTACCATTACACTCATTGTCATTTTCAATTTTATGTTTTTCTCTGTCTATTATGTCTGTTTCCTAGTTGGGACCAGTGGTTCATTGTGTTTTTTTCTCACTTTTGTGATTATTTCTTTTCACTTCTTCATATCTAAGGAATATTCATCTTTCTGTATCCATAATTTTTGTTTTCTATTTTTGTTTGTATGTATGGACATCCTATGTCTTATAATAGAAACAAACTGGACATGTTTTAAGATAGAAACTAACTGGACAAGCACATGGATTAAAGGATTAAACAATAAAGACAAACGAATAAAAATCTTCAAATGGTTAGACGAAAAAAATTTATAGTATATGCCTTTTACAAGAATGTCATTGGACACCTACTTTAGCACAAACCTTAAAAGATGAATGGGACGGAGAAATCTATCTCAGTGGAGAACATACTAATAAACAAGGCATATCCTTTCTGATAAAAAATAATATAGGGGTCACAGTCGATAACTTTAAGGAAATAATAATTGGTAGACAAGCAAGTATAGATATCAAAATACACGAAACACAAATAACACTAATCAACGTCTACGGCCCTAACATAGACGATTCCACATTTTACGAAACATTACAATCCTTTATAATTAATAACCAAGATAAAAATATTATAATCGGTGGTGATTTCAATACTGTCCTGAACCCATTATTGGATAAAAAGAATGGAAACCTTTATACTCATACTAAAAATAGATACATTTTAAATAACATAATTGTAACCTACAATATGATAGATATCTGTACATGTAACATAAAACCAGGATTTATGACTGACCACTCTCTAGTTGAACTTAAACTCCACAATATACAACCTGAAAGAGGCCCAGGATACTTTAAAATTAACAACAGCATTTTATTAGATACACAATATCAAACACAAATAAAACAGGAAAAATTAAATACAGTTCAAAATAATAAAGATGCAAACCCAAACACCTTATGGGAAGTAATTAAAGGAAATATACGTAACACAACAATTAGATACACATAATTTAAACAAAAAGAAACACACAAACTTGAAACTGACACCATCAAAACCATTGAAACACTTGAAAAACAATTGCATCAAACAAACACAAATGATACCACCGACATTGAAAATGAAATAACATTAAAAAAACAAATATTAGATGGAATCTATCATACACATCTCAATGGAATAATACTAAGAGCGCGTGCACAGCATGTTGAACACAATGAAAAAAATACAAAATATTTCGCAAACATTGAAAAACGTAGAAGTGAACAAAAAACTGTACACAAATTAGTAGTCAATGGCAAAGATATAACAAACAGAACTCAAATACTAGAAGAACAACGTTTATTTTTCGAAACCCTCTATAAAAGAAAAAATGTTGAAAATAACACCCTTTTTAAAAATACACATCACGCTTTAAACCAGGAGGAAAAATAACTGTGCGACGGATTGCTTAATGAATATGAATGTGGATTAGCCCTAAAAGAAATGCAAAATAACAAAAGCCCAGGATCTGATGGCATCACAATCGAATTTTATAAAATATTCTGGAATGATATAAAAACACATCTAATTAATTCACTTAACTATTCATTTAACAACGAAAACTTAACTACGCTACAAAAACAAGGTATTATATCACTTATTCCAAAACCTGGAAAAAACTTAGAATCATTATCAAACTGGCGCCCGATAAGTTTACTTAACAATGATTATAAAATTGCAACTAAAAGTATAGCAAACAGAATAAAAAAAATATTACCATCAATCATTTCAAAATCTCAATCTGGTTTCATAAAAGGACGTTACATTGGTGAAAACGTTCGTCTTATCCAAGAATGCATAAACTATTTCAACAATTCAAATAATCCTGGTCTAATATTCTTTGCAGACTTTGAAAAGGCATTCGATTCGCTTGATCATTCATTTATGTTCTCTTGCTTAGAAAATATGAACTTTGGTGAAAGTCTCATTCAATGGGTCAAACTATTCTATACCGATATTAACAGTATAATCATTAACAATGGCTTCTTTTCAAACAGTTTTAACATCGAACGAGGGGTTCGACAAGGAGGTCCACTCTCATCATCCCTATTTATTATTTGCATCGAGTATCTATCACATCACATCCAATCAAATAAACACATAAAAGGCATATCACTAGAACCTGACGAAGAAATCAAACAATCCCTATTTGCTGACGATGCAACTTATTTTTTAAATGACAATTACGATTCTTTCCATAACCTTATAGAGTCGCTAACCCTTTACGGAATGACATCGGGTCTTAAACTAAACAAAAGTAAATGTACTGTGCTACGAGTAGGTAAATTAAAACAAAGTAATGTTCAATATAATAAAGAAATGAAATTTAATTGGACATCCGATGAAGCCACAACGTTAGGAATTACTTTCACAAATAATGAAAAGGATACAGTTCTAAAAAACATACTACCTAAATTACAGAATTTTAAAAACTGCTTAAAATCATGGCATCATCGTAAACTTACACTTATTGGAAAAAACACAGTATTGAAAACGTTTGCACTTCCTAAGTTAATATATGTATTTACAGTTCTCCCAAATCCACCAATTGATGTTATTAACGATATAAAATCAGCAATATTTAATTTCATATGGGACGGTAAGCCTGATAAAATAAAAAGAACTCAGCTAATTCAATCTGTAGAAAATGGAGGTATCCAATTAACGAACATTGACTCATTCTTGAATGCAATCAAATGCAGCTGGGTTAAAAGATACCTAGATAGTACCAATACGAGTAAATGGAAATTATTCTACCAGAAAATCCTAAAAAAATATGGTGACTCCTTACTCTTTGAATGTAACATCAGCAATACTATCTTACATGAAATTGCAAACGAAAACATATTTCTGTCTGATGTTCTATCAGCGTGGAGTGATGTCACTCATAATTTAGAAACCCAAACCAGCAGTAAAACAATAATATGGAATAATAAAGACATAACGTCAAACAATAAGACGTTTTTCTATAAAGACTGGTTTGAACGAAGCATTAAATATGTCGACCAATTATATGACTACAGAATTAAGGATTTCTACTCTTTTGATAATATATGCTACATATACGGAATACCTTCAAATAATTTTCTGAAGTACTACACACTAATCAAAAGCATACCCATACATATTAAATCTGAAATCAATACAAATAATACACCATGTACTCAAACAACATTTGTAGAAAACATACTTGGAAGAAAAAACAAAACAAATAAAATATTTTACACACTACAAATTAAAAACCCTACAGAAAACTCCAAAATCAAAAATAAATGGCAAGTCCTTTTTGGAGAAAATGAACTAAATTGGAAACACATATTTACCATGCCATATAAAGCAACAATTGAAAGCACACTGAGAAATTTTCAATATAAATACATCCATAGAATTATAGCTACAAATAAATATCTCTATAAATGCAAATTATCTAACTCAAATCTGTGTGACTTCTGCAGTGAAAACATTGAAACTATAGAACATCTTTTTTGGGAGTGCAAACACATCCAGCCTATTTGGAATCAATTAATATCTTTTCTTGAACAACATCAACTAAACATTAAACTATCTTTCTTAGATGTAAGTTTCGGAATTAACTCATTGAAATCAATAGACTGTAATAATATTGTGAATTTTATGGTTATATTGATGAAATATCTTATCTTAAACATGAAGTACAAAAAACAAGTACCAAATTTTAATTGTTTTGTCCATAGTCTTAAACTAAAAATCCAGATTGAGAAAGAAATAGCCCTCAGTAATGACACATTACAAATCTTTGAACAAAAATGGAATCGGATTAAATTCTCATAATGTTTTGTCCACTAATATACATTTCACTCTAATGTTAGTTTATCCCTCTAAAATAGTTTTGTTTATTTTTTTTTCTCAATCGGACAAGATCATTCTGAATATACAACAAAACACACAAGTCCAGTATGCTTTCTTCAGACTTCATACAACTCATCATTGTTCATAACTATTTCTCTGTTGTTCTTTTCTTTTCTCTCTAAAAAAAATATATATATATATATATTAGCATATCTTGTATAACATGTCTGAACTTTATTGCTTTGTACAATCACTGTGTTGTATGCTCATATACATGTTTACATTGTATGTATGATATTGAATAAAAAAAAAAAAAAAAAAAAAAAAAAAAAAAAAGGTTACATATAGAAAATATACGTTTTACCGTCAAAGCGGAGATAAAGTCGAGCATCATGTCTTATGGCCCTATTTCACTACGAAAACAAGATTCGCTACGATTTCTCACATTTATTGAATCGGGAAGACTCGTGACAGTCTGCGATTCAGTTACGACAGTGGTAAGAATGAGTTACAACGAATCGTGGGGTTCGGTTGAAGTCTTGCGAATAGGGTCGCGACTTCACCACGATGTGTAAGAATCTACTGCGACTGTACTACGAATGATGCAGATCGGTCACGACCTCACCGAACGCACCCATGAATTCGGCGCCAATATCTACTGATATTGATTCTAACACGGCACGCGACTTGTTTTCTATAGACAAAGAAGGAAATAAAGTGTGGGTTATTCTGCAATAAATTATGGACGGAGCTTAATGTTTCGAAAATAGTTCCGAATAAATAAAGAAAATATTGCAGTAAAATGCACGTGCTTAAATCCCGCTCTTAAAGAAATGTAAAAAATGTATCACGTATATAAATGTAATGAAACAACAAATTGTATATTTGGTGATAAGTGGCATGACCACGCCTGCTAAGAATTTGTTTGTTAAGAAACGTAATTAAGAAAACATTTATAGCATGTCAGCTTTTCAGAAGAATTAACACAAGTGGCGTCTTTTAGTTTTTATGAGTGTTGTTCTCAATAAAAGTGACGTAATTTGCAAAATATTTATGAATGAAAACGACGTCAAATGTTTGTACAATTCAATGACGTCACTAAATAGTGAACTTTTTACTAAGAAGGGCGGAGTATTGAAAAATATAGTTCACGTCCAAAAGCTTGAAGCAAATCAATCAGAATCGTGTAAGAATAGAAAAAATATTTTTCTATGGTGGCTTGTTGTCGAATAATCCACAGTAAGGAGTATAGATTCGTGTTATCAAAGCACTCGTGCTCCGCATTCGTGATTTAAATCCTACGCAAAACATGATGGAAAATATTATTTCGTTATCATTCTTTACAAAATCGTAACTGTTTCGTAACTAAATCGCGAGAATCTTAGCGGCCTCGCAACTCAATCGGGTTGAACTCTTGAGAGTCTTGACAAAGTCGTAAATGATTCGTAGACAGATCACGTGATCACCGATTCCCCGATTTAGTCACGAATTACCTAAGATTCCATTACGACGCCCAAGAACGCAGTACGACACTGTTACGAGTCAACTGCGATTAAATTCAGTCTTGGAGGTCTTGGTCAAATTTTAAACACGTTTAAAACTGGCCGCGATTGTTTGGGAGCCCACGACTCGCCCGAGACTAGCTACGAATGAGTTAGGGCCTTCGCCGATTGAGTTACGAATGTCCCCGACCTCAAAATATTGGAAATCGGGACAAATCGTGGGGAATCGGGCAAAGGTCACTAATGATCAATTGTTGTAATGTCCTTAGCATGTCCTTAGCATTGTAAAATATAATGTTAATGGTTTGAATTTAGTGGAAATTATTAGATATATATTTGTCAACTATCAATAACATTGGTCTACCATGTGCTTGTCCATACAAATTAAAAGGCATGTAGCATATTCACAAACAAGGTTTTAAACATAAATCACGATAATTATTAACATAGCTGTCATTCAGCTACGATGACGCACGGAAAACACGTGATTTCCAACAAAATAAATTTTGACGTTGTTGAGTACTTGTTTAATGACGTCATTATACCAAAGCCTATGGCGTTCGAGCTTTGTTTGCGTATTTATGTTATATTCGCACTCTTGCATCCTGAGCAAATGAAATTCAAGACCTCGCCACTGGCCGCCATCGGATGTCGTTTAGCAAGTCGTATCAATAGGAGCTTTTGTTACTTCTTTTGGATTCAAAGGCAGCGAATATGAACATTATAAATTGAGAATGGACTTCAACGCCGGAGAGAACAAATTAGTGCAGTATCTTAATAACACTCAAATAAAACTGTATGTTTTATTGAAGATGGTAAACGAAGATGTTTTAAAACCGAGAAACAAAGAGCTCACTTCGTTCAAGATGAAAAACATAGTATTATGGATAGCGGAAAATAACCCTGAGACATTGTTAAATGAACAAAGTTTGTTACACTGGCTGCGCAAAGGACTGTGTGCGGTTCGAGAAGCTTTAGAAACTTTAAAACTTCCTTACTACATGATACCTAAACGAAATCTGATTGAAAACTGTGGACTGGAGAACGAGCAAAAGCGTGTATGGATATCAACGCTAACAGATTTGATAAATGAAGGTCCAATAATGATACTTAGACTTCCGAAGATACGACATGCCCTAATCGCGCATCCAGAGCCACTACGATGATTCAGCAGGAGGAAGATAGAGCTGGAGTTGCTCGAGCTAAAGCTCGTGAGGAGAGTCTACGAGTCAAACGATCAGAATGGTTACGTGTACATGACAGACGACATTATACGGGCCATAAAGAGACGTAAGAGAGAGCTATGGAAGGACATATTTATTATGATGTATATGGAAGGGTATCGCGTTTATAGTCTAGAGGATTTACGTTACCGTTTGTTGATGTAAAACGATTACAATTAACAATAAAACGTTCAAAGGCACTGACTACACCGTGAATACAAACTAGGCCTAACCAAATTAAAGAATTTAATTTTCAGAAAGTGCTAATGAGCGGATATTTAGTTCTTATTATTTTGTTTGTAGTTGAGTTTTTTTAAGCGTATACTCACTCAATTACAATAAACATTGTTACAATCAATCGCAATAAACATTGTGAAGGTTACTAAAGAATGATCCACATTGATTGTACGCTCGCGCAACATCCTAATGATTTCGGTGATTGTGTTAGAAGGCTGATATATAGGAGTATAGCTTTTAATAAGTTTCATCCGTTATGTTGAACTTGTTCCGATATTTTGTTTAATTTGAATGAGAGATACTTGTGAATATAAAGGCAACAATATACAGAGAGTTTGTCTTTAAGTACTATGTTTTAATATATGTAAAAAGTCTTAAAACAAAATAACAATAATCATCAACTGTTATTATTATGTTCGTAAGACAAAAACATTTTCCATGTCCCATTTAATGTGAAGCGATTCTATTTTTTTTTTCACTGCTATTTTTCGAAGTTATTATATTTATATTTTGTGTATTTTTGGCTCCTGTTATGTTTGTAATGCATTTTTCCTTGTTTAGCTTAATAAACAAAATGACATCATTGATGGCTCTTGCAGATTTTGTTGAAACTCTTTATACAAAATTGCTTTAATCATGGAATGAAAAGATTGCTCTGGTAACATCTCGTCAATATTTGCTATAGATATCTTATATCCCAGGAGTAAATGTTCTAAATGTTTCTCATTTTGTTTGCAAAATGAGCATCATGGATCATCAGTAAGTTTCAATGTATACGAAAAACTATTTGTTCCAAGTTACCTGTGAATTAATCTGTATTGGAACAACTGAACCTTTACATAATTTGCTATGGATGATGGTACTTCAAATAAGCAATGCCATTCGTTTTATCAAGTATGGTATTTATTGTTCACGCCATTTTGCTTTAACTGGCGATCGTGTTTTGTATAGTCTTTTTTCAATATAAGTTGTAATAATTCGGCACAAAAACGGTTTGATGATGCGTTTGGTAGGACAAGATAGACAATATTGTTTTCATAAATTTAGCTATTTAACTCTTGTAACTCCTGTATAATTAATTTAATGTATGGTCCTATTTTACATGTTATTGTAATCATTATCATAAATACAGTGAGTAATATACCTATTACGGGTTTACGTTAAAGAATCAATCCCGTGAAGATTTAAATGACTTGTTTGAGTATAATTACAATTCTTTCAAGAAAACAGAGCAGCCGGCGCGCAATAATATCATGGCTGGTAGAGACAAATCTACAGAAAAGGTTTCAACCTCTATGTCTTGTTTGTTGGCTTCTTGAAGGATTGCGAAATACAAATATCATTGCAGCATATGGCCCGGAAGATGAACAGAAGCATGTCTACATGTTATTTACGTTAATTGAAGAATTTATTTTTAACACAAAGCTAAGTAAAATAAAGGAATAAATCAACCGCCAGTAATTGAAAATTGGATAATTCGGAATACCCACTCTGTTAACATTAACGATGCTATCTAAATTGGAGAAGAATAACAAACACGTTATAAATGTAATATGTGATATTGCAATAATTATCTAAATGTGTCGTAATCGTTCAGTAATTGTTTCGTCTATACTATTCTATTTGCAGGGTAATATTTAGGATATATAACTTAATTGGTTTGATTCAGACCATGCATAAAATCAGCATATGGTTGATGGCTTTCAAATAATAGACGAAATTTCTAATTAACATTGATGAGAATTAAAAAAGAACGTTTTACAAACTACTCCTTAGTAACTCATAAACACAATAAGTTACATGGCTGCGCAATCAACATGAGGTGTAAAACATGGTTCTTAAATTAATATTTGGCGAGTACCACTCTTTCGCCAGCATTATCGTTATAACAGGTATAACGTAAATTGTACTTATTTTATTACTTTATTTCCATGACGACATTAACCGTTACTAAAATGATAACAAAAACATACTGACAGCACTTCGTGATGTCATTTTCCGTTACTAACCTAATATGAAAATCTGTTGACAGTATATTAAAAATATCACGGTCACCATGTGAGCCAATGATAAATAGAGTATTCTGCACAAGGACACTTTGATTTGCTGTGTTATGGGAATCAACTCCATTGGTAGATTACCTGATAAGCCTTTCGCTGCAGTTGAAATTGATACATTAATTTGAACTTATAGTGATCACATAGACGTGTTTGTTATGCAAATGTAAAACCCAGTTCTAGTATGCTATAACAAGAAACAAATACCGCGCAATGTGTGTATATGATGAGAATTCGTTTTAACTCTGACAAACCATAAAGTCCACGAAGCATTAAGTAAATTCTTCGCAGATTTTCGTATATTGAAATATGTTGTTCAATATATATAAAATAACCAATCGAAAACGTTTGGGATAGTCTATATGAATTATCAAAATAAAAACGGGTATGACAATCTTAATGGGACTCGAATCATTGACCTAAGGATGTAAATGAAATACGTGTTTACAAATTTAAATGGAATTCGAACCATGAACCAATGGAAAACCACATTAAGCGCGCTTCTATCAAAATACAAACGTGTTTACAAATTTTAATGGGATTCGACCCCTTGATCATTAACGCTTTCGTGTAAGAAAGTATTATAAACGTTAATTATTTTTCACTTATAGATATAGCGTTACACAAGTTTCATTATTTTGTCTGATTTTAATTGACGATAATATATAAACGTGGTTTATTCAGAAAATATTGTTAATTCCAATATTCCTTACTTTTTATACATATTTTCTAACCTGAACAACACTCTCAAAGGGGATCTCTATAACATATCCCATGAAAAATTCAAAACAAAGATGTTTGCGTATTCTCCGTTGAATTCAACAGCAAATCATACGATCAACATTAATTTTACTTGTCTGTATATAAGAGAAAATATGTTAGCAAAAGTCCACTTAATATTTAATACTTTCCAACATGTACCGACATGATTTTACATATTAAAATGTAAACATAAACTCTTACTTGGAAAATACTAAAATATCTCCTATAAACTTGATATTGGAAAAAACTTCAATGGGACTTGTCACGGCATATAATCACTTATAAGTCTGTCATTTATAATCTATAGATATAGATTTGTGAACGTTAAGTTCATGTCTCAGTTTTTGTGGCAGCGCACCTTGCTTGGTCATGAAAGTTGCCAGCAGTAAGGAGGCCGGGGATCCACTTAATGCCCGTTACCACTCTACGTCGTAATTTCTTTATGACACTGCAATATCTAAAACGATTTTCTCCGAAAAGTCAGGTCAAGTTCACAGCCTCTACCAAACTTGTATTTTCTATGAATGTGTGTTTTATTATCATGAGATATCTTAACTTTAGTTTGTGCAAGCATATATCGATCGTAAAAGCTTTTCTTCGGTCTTGGAGCTTCCGCTGCTAAATTCGGTCGAACAACTAAATTTCGTTTCAGCTGCCAAGATATTGAATACATAGAGAACACACGAGTACACCTCTCTGCCATTTGTAACACAATATATAGACACGTACTGTAAGTTTCGACGTTCAAATTTCATAATTAAGCATAATTTAACACTACAACAACTACTTTTTATCCAGTTTCGGATATATATAAAGAAATACCTCGACTTACCTCTACTGGTGGTTTTCTTTTCCAACTTTGAACTCTTACGGTTCTATTGTTCAATTGTGTGCTCATTGAAATCATTGTAAATCGTGCCAAAAACCTAACCAGTACAACGCAGTTCCCTTGTCTGAACCTAATATGTTTTCATTTGATGTGCATTGAACGTTAAGCGAATTGCTCTGTCAACTTTTGAAATGAAAACCCATCTCTAAATTTCTGAAGATGATTTTCAAAATAATTACTAGCTATATGCAAAACATTATGTACTCTTCAACAAAGTACTACAATAAAAGTATGGCTTGTATCCATACAAAGCAGTTCATGAATAGGGGCGGGGGGGGGGGGGGGGGGTACTCATATCGTTAATATTGTAGTTAGACCGCTATCTGAAACTTCCTAATATGTTTCAAACTTTTCAGGTTATGCTTGCTTTGCTTTTAACGTATGTTTTCCATTAACCGTATTTCATACTTTCAGTGCATAAAACCTGAAATTATTAACTTATGGCATATGTCTATAGTCGTTATTCAACCACTTTCATTCAACGCTCCCAATGTATGTATGTTCATAATTGGATGATTCTTTCAGATTACACCAGTTCTGATATGTATCTGTGGTTTTACCTGCTGGACCCATGATTTCCGCGTCCCTCCACTATAAAATCAAGTTATATTGTTTTATTTTGTCCCCTCTTGCAGTGGTCAAATCTGTAAATTTTCAGGCTGTTCAACAGGCATAGTATCGAGTATAATATTTTGCATCTCTTGTCCTTTTATCTTATACATGGATGAATTGATATCAAATCCTGGTTGGTAAAATTTTAACCTTTCCATTGTCGCATGTTCTAACAACATTAATTTAATATTTTTATTCTGGTCAGTGCTTTTAATATTTTTCAATTTCAATAAACCCTTGACACTTAAACACACCTTTGAAATCGACATAGAAGCGTGTAGTTTAAAAGAAAATATATTGTTATTAGCTTAAGTAGAATTTCAAAATATACATCAAATAGGTAAGTTTATATTTTTTATAACTTTTGTCATGTAAAAAACGGAAGTTAACCTGCGAATGTTCGTTGAAACCACATGTTTGCGATATTGTTTAGCTGTTTATGCTATTTTCTGTGTTTAATGTTGTTTGTAAAGCGGATCAGATGAACGAGAAAAGTGTTTTTTTATTTCTAGAACAAGTGACATAAAAACCTATCATCGTATGTGAAACTTCGCGAAACTGAACCTTTTTACTTAAATTTCACTATCAGGGCCGAAGGATGCTTCTTTGTCATTTATTAATGAATGGCACATCTGAAGCAATACAAAACAAGAGGACCTGAAAGGCCCAAAGTCGCTCACCTGAGATAATAAGATATTATTGGGAAAATCTTCTGACCAAGCTTCATGAAGATCGGAAAATAAATGTGGCTTCTATAGTGTTAACAAGGTTTTACTATAGCCAAATAAGGAAAAATGCCCCGCCCCCTGGTAGCCATGTTTTTCAACCAACAGTTATCAATTTTTAACTCTTCCAAGATATTATTGGGATGAATCTTCTGACCAAGTTTCATAAAGATCGGACAGTAAATGTGGCCTCTGGAGTGTTAACAAGATTTTACCATAGCCATATATGGAAAAATTGCCCCGCCCTTTAAACGCCATGCAAACATAATTATTTTCGAAGTCATCCAAGATATCATTGACACCAATCTTCTGACCAAATTTCATGAAGATTGGACAATAAATGTGGCCTCTAGAGTGTTAACAAGGTTTTACTAAAGCTATATATAGCCATATGAGGATGCCCCGCCCCTGGTTGCCATATTTTTAAAGCAATCAAAACCATTTTCAAACTCATCAAGGATATCCTTGGGACAAATCTTCGACCAAGTTTCATGATGATCGGAAAATAAATGTGACCTCTAAAGTGTTAACAAGGTTTTACTATAGCCATATAAGGAAAAATGCCCCGCCCCCCGTGGTGGCCATGTTTTTCAACCAACCGGCATCAATTTTTAACTCGTTCAAGATATTATTTGGATGTATCTTCTGACCGAGTTTCATGAAGATCGGACAATAAATGTGGCCTCTAGAGTGTTAACAAGATTTTACTATAGCCATATATAGCCATTTAAGGAAAATGCTCCGCCCCTTGGCAGCCATGATTTTCAAGCAAACGTAACCATTTTCGAACTCTTCTAAGATATCATTGAGACCAATCATCTGGCAGCCATGTTTTCCAAGCAAAGGTTACCATTTTTTTTACTCATCCAAGAGAGCATTGGGACAAATCTTCTGAGCAAATTTCATGAATATCGGAAAATAAATATGCCTCTCGAGGGTAACAAGGTTTTACTATAGCCATACAAGGAAAAATGCCCCGCCCACTTGCAGCCATGTTTTTCAACCAACCGGCATCATTTTCAAACTCTTCCAAGATATTATTGGGATGAATGTTCTAACCAAGTTTCATGAAGATTGGATAATAAATGTGGCCTCTAGAGTGTTAACAAGATTTTACTATAGCCATATAAGTAAAAATGACCCGCCCCTTGGCAGCAATTTTTTTCAATCAAATGTTACCATTTTTGAACTCATCCAAGATTTCATTTCGACAAATCTTCTGAGCAAGTTTCATGAAGATAGGAAATTAAATGTGGCCTCTAGAGTGTTAACAAGGTTTTACTATAGCCATATTAGGAAAAATGCTCCACCCCCTGGCGGCCATATTTTTTAACCAACCGGCATCATTGTCGAACTCGTCCAAGATATTATTTAGATGAATCTTCTGACCATGTTTCATGAAGATCAGACAATAGATGTGGCCTCTAGAGTTGTAACAATATTTTACTATAGCCATATATAGCCATATAAGGAAAACTGCCCCGCCCCTTGGCAGCCATGATTTTCAAGCAAACGTAACCATTTTCGAACTCTTCTAAGATATCATTAAGACCAATCATCTGACCAAATTTCATGAAGATTGGACAATAAAGGTGGCCTCTAGAGAGTTAACAAGGCAAATATTGACGGCTCATGACATATATCTATAGTATTTACAACGTATGCGTTATAATTAAGCGATCAAAACTTCACTAAACAGTTTAAAGTATAACCGCAATTCTTGTTGGGATTTAAAATAAACAAGTCAAGTTACCATAGTGTTGTAAGTCTGTGATAAATAGAACATTTGAGTTGTCTATCAAAAAGTGTTCATATTCATAATCTGGTTTTGTAATGCGCATTAACATCAAGCGTACCATCATAAACATGGCTAGATTTAACATTCTTTGAGAGACAATCACTGTTGCATGTACATTAACCATTAGCAAAAAACAAGTCAGTTGTTTTTAATACTAAAATATTACTAAGAAAAACAAAATGTGTACATGTACCGTCGTGAATAATCATATGCTTTATTAACCAATCGGTTAAGTAAATAGCATATGAGCTTATGTATAAATGTCATCAACATCAAGCTTTTCATTGAATGACATCCTGAGCACCGTCTGACTTTGTTCACGACGACACAGAGCAAAACGTGCTCAAGAAGCTGATTCACCGCCTGACTGTGTTCATGCCGTCACCGAGCTAATAGTGCTCAAGAAGCTGAAAATCACCACAGCTTACTTGTCAGTTAACATGCATCTCCTGCTGTAAACACTCGCCTGTCATCATAGATCAGTTGAGATCAGAATGTCAAGAAGTACATAAATCGGTCTTGTTTAAATGTTAAATGTCCACCTAGAGTTCAAATATCAACGCTGTCGGTGTTGCTTCTATGTTCATCCTGATCACGTATTTATTTAAATATTTTAACATGTGGCCAGATGTTGCTTCTATGTTTATCCTGGTTACGTATTTAGTTAAATATTTCAAACATGTGGCCATTAATTCCAAAATACATTAACATATTGCATACGTCAATAGAAATTACATGAATGTATCATTTTGCAATTTCACAGAGCTTAGTTGTTATGCATATATGCGTTGTTTCTTAATTTTTAAATAGATCCTGTCAACCTATTGGACAATATTATGTCACACATGCCAACAATGCCAATTGTAAAATTCTGAATTGTGTTGCAGTTCAGCTTACATACTAGTAATTGTTAAAAAAAACGTACATAATAACCTAGCGCCTGCTAAACATATTGAAAGAATAATTTCTTATGCGTATAAGCACCAATTAAGATTGCTAAATTGTCAAACTTATGCGTGTTTTCGTTATTTAAAAGAAATACGTTTATCTCAAGCAAGAATTTAAATTGATATATTTCCAAATGGCAGAGGGCCTAATTTTGAGCACCAGTTGATTTAATTGTTATCCCACTTTTACAGCGAATTCGGTTGATTAAAACCTCATTGATTAAATTTCATCCATAATCAATGGCACAGTTATAATCAACGGCACGAAATGACGTCATCAACTGCCGAACCGGGACTACTTTTTCCCACGCACCTCGTCACCTGTATTTGCCAAGTGCATCAATAATAAAAACAATCTTAAATGTTTGTCAATCTTAATGACCTTAAAACAATGAAAAGTTGCAAAATAAAACGTATTTGTTGTCATTTATTGTCATTAAAACCTCTAGTATTAGGCACAGGCATTCGTCATGAGCTACTACACCCCATGACAAAAAAATTTCGTCGAAATTTTTTTTTTTTTAATAATATATATTACAAGGTATGTGACTTAGACACTTGAATTGCTGATTTCGGCATACCAGCCAATTTCCGAAGCTCACTACTCCATCAATTTTCAACCGATTTGCAAAATTCTGGTATCAAACAACGCAGAAGACTTCATTCTTAATGAATACATCGATGCATGTTCGCATAAGTCTACCGTAAAGCAGTCATCAAAAACCAAACTTGCAACAGCATTTCCTAGAATCGATCTGATTACCACGAAAATACATTACAAACGTACACACTTCGGTTGAAAAAAATAAATTCGACGAACTTTTTTGTCATGGGGGGGGGGGTAGTAGCTAATGCCGAATGCCTGTGGTATTAGGTAAATTTAACACTATGTTGCAAATAGATTCTGTTGTTGCTCCCCTGTGAAGAAGTCAGTTCGAGTTGCTCCCCTTTGACCGTAGAAAACAATCGTCTGGACCAAGAAATCCTGTGTTAATTTACAAGCTGTACTCGGATATGCGTCCATCTGATTTTTCTTCAAGTTAGCACCCTTTCTACCTGGCAATACGCACAAATGACACTGCATCACAGTGGTTCTTGCGTCAACAGTTGGGTGTCAACAGGCTAGAACCATGGCCATAACAGGGCATTAAAATGTCCAGTCCATAACCAATTATTCCAACATATCTGTTGAACAGCAGCAAAAGTGTTCAAACATTCTTGCTCAGTCCAGTAAATGTAACAATCCAACAGATTCCTCTCTTTCACCTTCATGCACCGAAACTATGGCCGAAATGCAGCCTAGACAACCACTGTCTACCGTCGAACAAGTTGATCTTGATGTTCGTCCCACCCAGTCACTTCAGTTCACCAGCAAATGTCTTTCTCTAGTTCGAACAACTTTGCCTTACAATTGTTTGGTGCCACTTTCCACATTCAAAATGTTAATGTATATAATAAGCTTAAATCCAAGTAATCTGTGTTATTTCGTCACGAAATAACCACATATTATTACAAAGAAGCAAATATTGTGCACATCGTGATCGACTTGATAGTATGATATCGAAAGTGAATTGTGTGTGGTGTTAGGCTACGCTGTAAACAAATGTAGTTCCTTGTATATAACAACTTAATGCCATATTGAATTATAAAACTTTAAATTTTGCAAATCAATATGATTTAAATTGCAATTAATGACGCCCGACTCTTTGTTACAGAACGATATTCTGATTAAAAAAATGATTATTTGATCAGCGGTTATTTTTGGAACGCGGAGTAATACACTGACCTTGGTTACACTACAGTCATTATCATATTACGACAAACACTCATGAAAACTAATTTTGTTTGAATAAAAAAAGTTTACTGAATAAAATGCGGGATAAATAGAATGATAGGTTAGTGTTGATTATAGATCAGGTTTAACATGCTCGGCACGAAAACAAAAAAGCACTCGCCAAGGCTCGTGCTTTTTGTTTTCTACGCCTCGCATGATAAACCTGATCTATAATCAACACTAACCTATTATTCTCTATTTAACTGAATGTTCGCACGTTCGTGACATTGGTAATTTTGTATATAATAAATATCAGTTAATCAACAATACATTTGGTTACATATAAAAGACAACAGTTAAAATACCAATGTAGAGCAAGCTATTCGGATACATATTTACACTGTGACTGTGTGCATTGCAGGTCCCAGTCCATGAAATATAATTAAATATATGATAATATAACAAATTCATCATGATCATACAAATTCAAGTTTATACGACTGAAAACTGTTTCTTGTGTTCTACAAGCATTTCACAACGACAATGTTTGGACATGTTTGGTACCAACCGAACCTACACTTTGTTTAGTAAATGTACCTGCTTTACATTCCCGAGATATTAATCGCTGTGGCATATCCAACAAATGAAATCATTATAACAAAACCATAATCAAAGCATTCTTTGAAAACAAATATTTGAAAATATTAATTTGATTTATATGTTCAGCTTATATCTATTGAATGCTGTTTGACACACCTTTCTTGAGTATTTTGAGAATTTAGGTATAAATTAATGAGCCAGTTAATCCACCACTCCGTTAAAATGTTTGAGTATTAATACAATCGTTCTAAATGTTATATTTATTGGCTGAGTAACAACGTTTGAAGAGTTCATCAAAGTACGGCATCTCATTATAAACATATTGTAAGAGCACTGACTTGTAACCTTACAAAAAGTATAACGTCCGCGATCTTTCGCAGTTTTATATGTTTTAATCTCTGCGCGAATAATGAACAACGTATATACGTTATACGGCCAATATATTATCACCTTGAACAACCTTTGAGTACGTCCGTGTGAGTCATACCCATATTGTAAATCATTTTTCTATTTAGTTTGGCTGTGCTGTGCGAGTGTTCTTACAATAGTGCGTAAGTAGCTAGCAATACGTGACATTCTCATTTACAACCACCGTGGTGGTGTCGAGAGCGCTAATATGTCGTCAATATAAAAGCTCAAAGAAATATCTTTAAAGTCAGTACGTGCTTGAAAATTTATCAACAGTAAAGTGGACGTATTTCCCTGCATTATCAGTATTCAACACACAACAAATCGGCGTTATCAGGACACTTGACTATTATTTAAAGATCAAACGTATCAGCAACATAGTAGTTTCGGAATCAGAAACATGAACGTGTATGAACATGTTTGTGAAACTGCGGCGGACTGCTTGCAAAACACTAAGGACGGGATATTAACGTGTATCGAAAAGTTCAAGACTTCAGGCGAGGCGATACAGAAATCCATCTCAAGTTTCAGACATCACCTGATGTCAAGCACCCAAGATTCAAACTCTAGCGGTGTTGATGTGGACACTGACGACTGTGGTAACCACACAAAACCGCCTGGTGCGCAAACTCCATGCCCGGAAGGATACCGTGAACGGAAATTCGCCACGATTATTCGACCTGATGATAGTTACCTAAAGAAAAGAACCGCGGGTGAAGAGAGTGGGTCGAATTCAATAATAAAACAACGAGGTGCGCGCTTGTGTGCAGACAATTCTTGGAATGCAATGACACCAAGGAATGATACAACTCGATCGACCCATCTCAATGTAATTCGTAAGGCAAAGTCAGATACAAACTATCCATCGCATAAAGATGAGAAAACGGAGAAAACAGTAAAAGAAAAGTCTAAGTCGTCCGATCACTATTTTACGATTCCGCGATCCAACCCCTACAAAAGCAGTTCATCAAGTGTAACCGGAAAGTATTTTGGAAAGTCTGACGAGAGGACTCTCTTCAAGAACGCATTAGGACGTTCGGGTATACAAAACAAGTCACAACCGAAACCTTTGCACACGAATACGAAGAAAAACATAGAGATTGTGCAATGCTCGCCAGAGGTACAGTCAACGGAGCCAGACAAGATATATATATACATACAAGATATGTCAACGCCGAGTACATGTGCTGCAATTGATCATACCCTTATGTCCAGTCCAAAGGGACCTGTTAACAAACGAGCTCCAATCCCACTTTCACCTTTGGCAAAATTTACTGATAAAGGCAAAACCGTTCACTCTACTTGCGCATACTCCCAATTGAAAGAAGCCGACCGCAGTGCTAAAGGTAACCAACAACAAAATCCGACGCCCACTAAACGGGACCGGGACCGTTGTACTCAAGCTGGATACGACCCTTCCACCATTGTGCCTGTAATTCCCAAGACAGGTTTCGTCAAGACAAAGTTTGAGATTAAAATACCGGATGACAAATCACATCTGCAGAAATTGGTGTCTATTTTGACTGTGTCACATCACAGAACTGTTGACGAGGCCGCCTACTTGAAGCTGAAGGCTCTGACAAGACGCAGTAGCTTGGAGGCAACGGTGGGCTGTTTTCAGTGTTGTCGACGTCAGTTCTAATCATCAGCAAAATAATGTAGCGTTTAAACATTTTATGAAGTGTATACATTTTTTTCTGAAGAAAATCAATACAACCTTTTTGTAACAAAATTAAAAAAGGGATGTGAATGTAATTTGTTTTAAAAGCGTCTATATTTCTGGTAATTTATCACGATATGCCAACTTTGATTGCTTTTAATATTCGTATTATAACATTATGACTATTGTAATAATGTCTATAGATGTATGAGGATTGAATAAATTGTTAGCTGATATGTACTTGACGCTTTAGTCATTTTATCAAAATGATTATCCATGTTTAGTTAGACTATGAGCTTGATATAAATATACAAAAACAACTAGAAGCATTTTTGTTTGTATACATTTTAAAACTATCCATTTCCAAAGCGAAACGGAAAAAAATCTCATACTGAAAAAAGTAACTCCAAATTTGAAAAAATACTAACAATGAAGGCGAATATCTTAAGATGAAAGAAAGTGTCATTTCGTCGAGAGCTATAATAGTTCACTGTTCTGAAACCACAACAAGTCGCCTCCAAACATTGACTGATATAACAATTCCTGTTGACGTGATATAAAAAGGTATATCAGGCAGCATTGTTTCAGATAGAACAACTGAACATGTTACTGCCCTATCATTATGACATTTATTAGGCTGGCCATGAATAAAACAACAGCTCGACAAGCCTCGCCGCATTTTTATTTTAAGCATCGCTTGCTATATCACAGAAAGATAGGACAGAAACATGTTTTCCTCTTTATACCCTTATCACAAGTCTTTAAATGGACTTCCTTTTTAATTAATTTGAAAATACAGTTGCCATGCATGCCATATCACGATCAACATAGTAAAATAAACAAATACCCAATATAAAGAGCTGTTAAACCTCGAAAACAGTACTAAGTCTCAAATAAGTCACAACCCAATATGTAATACTTCATTCATAACATGCCTTACATGTTAATTATATTTGGGTAAGGGTATACTCCGTTGTCTCAGGCCAAGGTGTCTGGAGGGTATGTAATGTATTGAACACACCACACATTTGAGCTGTTCATCTTGGTACACGCGTACTTTCATAGTCCTGAGTAGCTTTAATCCGATTCTGTGTTGTGCATTCAAATTCGGTTTTCCGCAATTCCCACGATGATTGCGTTTTATAGGAAACCTTTTCAAACAATTACATTGACATTTCGAAATAAAAAGAGCAGACGACGATGCATTTTAGTGTCAACTATCAGAACAATATTGAAAAGTGTTTCATTGTAAAGGCCATAAATTTATGTTTTCACCGTGTTTAGGAAAACACATCTGCGTTTCCCAATCGTGATACATCGGCTATTTCCGGATTCTTCCGCAATATATGGAATAAATCATCTGCTGATCGAGAGTGCTGCGTTTCGATTTCTTGTAAACTGTGGCCGTAGGTTACTTTACACACGGACTCTAGATGAGACGGATATGAAACGGGACCGTATCGGCAAATAACTTGTCGATACTTTGTCACGTGATGGTTTTAAAAATGAAATTAAGTAAGGAATGAAGGCGTACGAAAGTATCGCGCGGTCCTAACGCAGAGAACTGCTGCTTCGGTCTTGTTGATTATGCCTTTGCTTAGATACCGGCCATTTAATTTCCTTTGTCATGATTATTATATTTTTTATGGAATATATTGAAATATTTTGTTCACGAAACATATAAATAAAGCTAATTATTAATGAAGCTTAATAAATTAACGATTTCAGCTCTTAATATTTTAAGATTTTCGAGAATCTTTAAATTATTGTAATTAATTGATAATTTAAGGTAAATAACCTTTCATATAATTATACATAATAACCTCTTTGAAAATAAACAACAAACGATGAATGTTTTGACACCCATGTAATTTGAAGTCTGCAAAGCCGAAAAATATCAAGAGGGTCCGCTATATACGCTGTCTCGTAATAAAATTAACACCCTGTCTGTATTATAAACAAGAGCTGTAATCGTTAATTTATTAAGCTTTAATAATAATTAGCTTAATTGATATGTTTCTAGAACAAAATATTTCAATTTATCCCATAAAAAAAGTAAAATAATTATGTCAAAGGAAATAAATGGTCGGTATCAAAACAAAAGCATACCGGTAATCAACAAGACCGTAGCATCCGTTCGGTGCGTTAAGACCGCGCGATACTTTCTTCCGTCTTCATTCCTTACTTACTTTCATTTTTAAACCATTTTTTTTCTATCGTTTACAGAATTCTGTTCTCCTTAGCAAGATGTAATTTTTATAACTGAACTCCAAATATGAACGCTACTAATCGGAATAAAGTACGAACATGTCAACCTAGATTCTCTTTTCTTAAACCCTTTTTTCTATTGTATACAGAATTATATTCTCCTAAGCAAGATGTAGTTTTAAAAACAGAACTCCAAATATAACCGCTACAAATCTGTATAAAGTACGACCATGTTTACCGTAAATATAGATTCTAAAACGGTCTGATATTTGCAAAAGTTAAAGTCATAACTCAGCGGGCTGCCCAAATTAGAAGTAAAACTACATATATATTTATCTCTAATGATATATAATTTGTCAAAATCGGCCGATAAATAAAAGTAACATTAGAAAAAAGACGTTAGTGGGTACATCAAAATGTATAACCTCGGCATTCTATACATAAATGGTGACGTCACTACGTCAGTAAGACCGGTGTGACACAATGTAACCTCGGCGCTTCGATGTACGCTAATCGATAGCTACTGGTCACGTGACAAAGTATCGACAAGGTTAAACGCGCGGGGGTAAAACATAAAATGTTTATTTCTCGTGTTTAACTCGCTATAAATCCATTAATAAAAACGGAAATATACTAAAAGTTATATTTTTTGGAAAGAGGAATTAATAAGCAACAAGATAACGTATAAACCAATAAAATCGGATGATACATTTTTGCATAAAATTGAATTTACTAAAGTATTTACTGTAAGGGTCAATACTCGATTCAACTCCTGTCAATATACGCTCCGTGCTTTACACCTTGTTTCTGCTGAGGTTATAGAAACCTAGTAGGAGTGCGTTTCACTAACATAGCGTATATTTACGCAACTTTAGGTTTACGCATAGAATTTACGCCGAACGTAAATTAATGCGTACGCCGTTTCACTAAAAAGTGCGCAAAATTTACGCTGCGTGTAAGTGTTGTTTAGCCTGTCAGGTGCGCGCGGACGCGTAAGAAAGTAATCGTCTGCAACAGTATCTACTGTAAAGCGAGATTATACGATTTTTACGTGTGTTAAATTGTAATATATTGATAAAATGTATTACAATAACACAAAATAGGCAAAAAAATAATATACATTGAAGACGAATTTCATAACATGCAGCAAAGACAAATTAGCGCCCCGAGCCGATTGTGACGAATGTATTTCGTACATATTTTCCTACAATCAATATTTATTTCTCCGATTTTTTTTTCTGGTGCAATTAAATTTAAAACTAGCTGCGTATCCACATTTAAGCAATAAAAAAAGCGATATAAAAAGGCATTCTAAAAAATATCGCGTTTACTTGAAAAAATTACCTCCCTTAACATAACGGAATATCAAAAATACGTATATAGACAAAACCTGTACCTTGCAAAGCGTGATAATAAACCACGTGCCCGTGCCACTCGTTCTCCAATGACGTACTAAATAAAACTCAAACTATATACACACATCTCGACTAACTACAACTCCGGTAAATAGGTTAAATATAAATGTAGGAAATTAGGGTCAAACCCGTCAAAGACTAATATAACCTGCATCTTGTCTAATTATAACCCAGAAAGGTCCAGCTAAAATGACTCCGTGAAGGGGCGTGGGACCTGTAAATAAAATCTGAACAACACAAACACATTATAACCCAGAACAACACTATCAAATGTCTGGAATAAATTTTTGTGAGAATTACGATATCACACTGTGATCATCAGGCTACAGTATAGTCCTCACATAATTGAAACCAGACATCTACATATAAGCTGGAGTAGATTCACTTTACATTTAAACATCATGAAAAGCAATGTATGGTTCATATACTGAATACCACTACCAAATATCTGGAATTGATTTTTGTGAGAATTACGATATCACATTGTGATCATCAGGCTACAGTATAGTCCTCACAAAATCGATACCAGATATATACATATTAGCTGAAATAAATTCAAATGAGAATTAAGAATCTCAGTACAACATTAACAACACACAATGCTAAAACGACGGAAGGGTACGCTTTTCCTAATACGCAGGTTACTCAGCCTCTTTACAACGGGAGGTTACGCAAATTTTTCTGATTTACGCGAAGTACATATCTGGCGTAAATTTACGACATAATTTACGCACTGCGTTAATACACGCTGTTAAGTTAAACGCTATTTTGAGAACAAGATTTGCGTACGCAAATATTTACGGAAATTATTTGCGTACGCAGCTTAGTGAAACGCACTCTAAACAAAGACGGTCGTAGTCCTTGTGCTATTACTAGGGCCAATAGTAGTACCAACAATTTTAAATCGTCATTGAAATCCAGCGTGTCACTGAAATTTTAATGTTTAACCCAATTACTACAGAACACATCAATGAGAACATAGTACGAATCTTAAATGTCTTAGAAGTTACTTACTAGTATATGAAAATAATATCTTAAGGTATTAAACCGGGTATTAATCAAACAAAACATTGTTAAGGGTTATACCGTGTTACTCCAGAACGCAAACAAATACCCTCTATTAATTTGAGCCGTGCTCTGTGAAAAGGGGGTTAAATGCATGTGCGTAAAGTGTAGTCCCAGATTAGCCTGTGAAGTCCGCAAAGTCTTATCAGGGAAGACACGTTCCGCTTTTATGATATTTTCTGTTTAAATTAAGTCTGTTCTTTAAATAATTCAGTTTAGGCGGAAAGTGTCGTACATTATTATCCTGTGCTGACAGCACAGGCTAATCTGGGACGAAACTTTACGCATATGCATTAAACCCCCTTTTAACAGAGCACGGCCCATTTGTAAATAGTTGTTGTGAATATACTAGGCGTTCCATGCTTTGAAGGAATTACATTTCTATCTATATCACTGCAGTGCAATTAACATTGTTTAATTACAAGACAAACCTTTCTACTAACTTTTGGATATTGCAGTAATAACCACCAATTTGGAGTTCCGATTCGTAACAATTATACCACGAGAGCGGTCGCCCGAATGGTTTGAATAGAAGAATCGAAACGAAAAGCCAACCGTTTGTTATTACCGCATTTACCAACACTGAAACGACAAGTTTCTTTTTATTCTACTATGAAATTATAAGAATTGGTCTGAATAATTATATAACTATTTAAAGCTATAATGCTTTACCCTTTTCTTGGACGTAATAACGCAATCAAAATTGACGTCGTTTTCATTAATTACCATTGACCGATCAATCAATCAGACGTCATTATATATTGTTGACTGTGGTGAAATGTTTATGCTAATATAATCATATTAAATCCCTCATTAAAGAAACGTAAATAGTTTTTAAGAAGATTAATATAACAAATATGTGACTATAAATGTGAATTTACTTTTCTGCATTTGTTTCATGTTTACGTTATAAATGATTCTTGTCTAACTTCCACCAACAATTGACTTATTTTTGTAACAGGAAAAAGTGGAGCGCAAACTATGTAAATAAGAATGTCATTAACCTGCTTGTCTATTTAAGCATACGTTTACACGACACCCAGAACTTCTTTCTATCAAATTATATAATTTAAGGACAAAATATATAATTGGTTGAATTTATATTGTTTGAATTTTTTATGAACAGGTCGAGTTTGACACTTACTAATAATTTATTTGCATATTATTATTATTTACAAGGTGTCCAAAAAAAAACGTGGCACCAGGACGGAGTATGGTGACCAAACATTATCATTTCACTCGAACTGGAGTGATATTATCCGATTACCGGTAGCATGCAGTATTATTATCCACTCATTTACATGAAATAAATAAAGATGTATCTGTGTTTATTTTGGAAATTTGTTGTAAATATGTATGCTATGAAAGATTTATTTACTATTGTAACGTACGTGCAAGAGATTACATCAGATTTGTTTAAAACATATATATTGTATTTTTTTCTTCTTCTTCTTCTTGTTTTTTATGCTGTTCAGTGGAATGTTAAATTGTCTTGAAAAGTATCAAACTTTACATGTTTCGCTTTAGTAAACATACACATATTTGTTCACCAATAAAACCGGTGAGAGTTACTTTTCCCGAAAAAAAACATTTAGCATATCTATCCGAAGTATCGGCGCTCTTAATGAATACATATGAATTTTGTAAATGAACAAATACAAAAACACGCATTTGGTATATGTCAATATATAGTTAAATGTCTACGCAACGAAAACTGCATTTAAATCGACATTTATTCGACAAAATACTGACTAGACTTAGCCC
Source organism: Dreissena polymorpha (assembly GCF_020536995.1). NCBI lineage: Eukaryota > Metazoa > Mollusca > Bivalvia > Myida > Dreissenidae > Dreissena > Dreissena polymorpha. Next base: position 80,399,029 of record NC_068360.1, on the reverse strand, counting down.
CATGTAGTAATCTGTACCATTTACAATGGTTCTCATAATATCGGCTATTCTGATTGGTGGCTAAGATGGGTTACTTTGTGCATGTGCTTGTTCTAAAAATGGTATTTTGAATGGAAAAATGAAACTATACTCGTGTTGTTCTTAAAATAGTTTTACATTTTGTTTAAAAGAGCAGCATAAAAACATTTGAGAAAGCTACTATTAATTCATAAACAAACTAACATAATTGTGTGTTACGAAATTTAACAAGAGCACCGCATAACGGGTGCCACGCTCGGCTGCGGAAGCATGTCAGAATTATTTTTTTAGAGGTCACGGTGACCTTGATCTTTTACCTAGTGACCCAAAATGGGTGTGGCGCGTAGAACTCGTCATGGTGCATCTACATATGAAGTTTCAAAGTTGTAGGTGGAAGCACTTTGATGTTAGAGGAAAATGTCAAGGTTTTAGCACGGCGGACGACGAGCTGGCTATGACAATACTTCGGGTTTTCTCCGAAAAAGCCGAGCTAAAAATCATAGCATCACTCTGGAATAAACATGACCTAATGAATAACTTAAGGCTCAGTTCTAATTATAAACACCTTAAAGCGTGAGAATGGTCGTGGCAATAATCCTGGATAAATAAATTACGACTTTTGAAAAACGAAAAAACATTAACTTTCCAGCACTTCTTTAGGGTCTTTTGTTAAGTCACTATACTATGAGGAGGGCCAATACTATGAGAGATAGTGTAGAATATCCACAAACATTGCTTTTACCATTAATGAAAAATTCAACGAAGCTATAATTTAGCATCGTCGAAGCATATATTACGACATGTTCCCCATTATACGTATGAAATACGATGTTTAACTCATTTATGAAGTTATTTAACCGAAACGTATATACCAGTTATCTACGTCTCTGTATGGTCTCTGCATTTAACAATCCGATTGACTTCATCATAAACAAACCTATGGCATTTGAGGTCTTCTGTAGTCCTTATGTTTTTTTTATTGTATTAAGGTATCAGATGAAAAATCAAATGTTGCATCGGTGCATTATCGTTTCAATCTTAATAATAGAAAAAAACAATTATTAGTGGCAGCACCAATCATGGACATATTTTGATTTTAAATCTGGCCTCTTGCTATGAACGTTGTTTGAACGCTAACTAGTCACTGCCCTCACGACGGAGGCACGATAATTATAAACGCACAAACTGTTACTGTATGTGCAGACCTTCTGCAAACGCCTAGGGTTGACCGTTAGACACCTTTGCGTTGGTCAAACGGAAAATGGTGATAAACTTGTATAACATGTTCATTGAATCAATATCTGCGTACTAGCTTCACTCTGATTTGCTTTATTGTTATATGCACAAGATGTGCTTTTAGATGTTTTTTAGCATTCACATGACAATATTCTAATCAAAAGGATAATAATGAAAAAAGAAATACCATTTTTTAAATGTTCCCCATACCCCCATTCTTCGCAAGAAAGTTAGTAGGTGAGGAGTGAATCTGTGGATATATCTTGCCACAAAATCATCGTTCTATTACACCTACCTTACTTTATATTCAAGGTAATAATATATTTATAAATTTAGGCCAATACAAAGACAGTTTCAACAATTTTCTAACTTTAATGGCTGCATATTATTTCGAAGAACATATAAACAATTAATAAATATAGAAATGATTTGTTAATATATTACCAACAGTTTTAGTAACAATTGATAAAAAAAACGACTGAGCAAAAAAAAATGTTACCGAAAAATAATAAAAGATTGAAATATGCAAAATAGTTCTTGAAAATGTTTTAAAGGAATCAAACCAATACGTTGATAACAATTGTGTACACGAAACAGCACAGAATCAAGACGACCTTTCTTAAAGGTCGAAATAAACTACATTTGTACAAAAAAAACTATGGCCATTGTTAGCAAAGGTAATCATCAAGTTATCTCCCAGATAATTCCGTTGTCCAATATCAAGTTATGATGTCCGTTCTATTTTCCATTCAGAAAGGTATGGGCATATAAATTTTAATATCATTTGAACTGTGTTAATCCTAAACACGATTTAATTTTGAAATCACAATGACTAGTTAGAAAGTATATTTTAAACGTATTTCTTCTTCAATATCCAAAACAATTTTAGACACCGTTAACAAAAATGGTTTCGTTGGTACCTACCTAAAATCTAACTAATTGAATATATTTATTATATTATGTGTACACATATACTTTTCAAAACAAAAAAGATGTTATCACAAATCCTATCACAGATTTCATTCTTCAAACAATTCCATCAGTTTGAACAATTTTTTCTCTTGCTATAGGCCTTACATAAGACAGGAATAAATATCTAAAAACTATTGTCATGCAAACGATAATCCCAATATAAACTGTCTTCGGAAGGGGCGGAGTGTTCCCCAGGGGATAGAACCACAGGCCCCTCCTCTCCGCGTCCCGCAGGTGGTGAGAGAATCAGGACATTTTGAACATCATTATCATAGTAACGAGTTTATGAGACTTCAAAATGGTTGCTAGGGTGAGCAAGATGATGTCTGTTAGTAGGATCACTGTTGAAGCATGAAATGGCGGTCTGGACGAGAGTGAAAGTGCAGCCTGAAATATCATGTTGAAGTACATGTAATATTGTCTTTAGACAACAACACTACTATTCCCATGTTTACAGGCACTATTGAGAAAGTTCAAACTATTTGAAAAGTGTTGCATTTACTTTGCAATAATGGTCAATTTAAAAGGTTTAAAACTGTAGTAGTCCACTCCATAATTTCATCGCATTTATGCATACAATTAATAATACTTCAAGCCTATTTTATTGTACTTTTGTTAAGATAAAATGATTCAATGAGTTTTTTTTGTTCAATAACAGTAGTTGGTTTTAAGATTTTATAAATATATTGTGTGTTACCATGGTTTAGGCGATTAGAAACCTTTTCTACAGTGCATAGTTAATATTTTTATGTTCCCCAGTCTATACTGGGGGATATATTGTTTTTGCCCTGTCTGTTTGTTGGTTTGTTTGCGTCAAACTTTCACATTGGCCATAACTTTTGCAATATTGAAGATAGCAACTTGATATTTGGCATGCATGTGAATCTCATAGATCTGCACATTTTGAGTGGTGAAAGGTCAAGGTCAAAGGTCAAATATATGTTTTCACAAACGCATCTTTTTGTTATTGCTTTTGTTTAATTTCCATTACTTGTTCCCATGTTTATTTGTCTTGTTAGAAAATTGTGTTGTTTTTAAGGAAACATTAAAGTGCATGAATAAGTATAAATACCGGTCTGCAAAAGATATGGCATGCATGCTATATTTGAACAGACGCCAGACATGGCTAACGACGACAGGTTTGTCAGATTTTGCTAGTACAAATATCAACAAGGGATAAAATTGTCACAAAAACCAGGTTTTCAATTTGGAAAAAAAATTCTGATAAAGGGAGACAATTCAAAATGTGCATTGTAACTGATTTTTCTTAGTGACCCCCCATGTGTCAAATCAATCTATTTTTAGTCGTGGCGACCTTGATTTCAATTTGAAGAAAAAGTCTAATAGAGGGAGACAATTCAAAATGTACATTGTTACTGATTGTTCTTAGTTACCCCCCTTTTGTCAAATTAAATCTATTTTTAGTGCTGGCCACCTTGACCTTGGAGATATCGACATTATTCTTTTGCATGACACACCGTCCTATGATTGTGAACAAATGTACCAAGTAATTTTAAAATATCACAATGAATGACATAGTTATGGCCCGGACAAGATCATTTTTTGCCATGTTTGACCTTTGAACTCAAAGTGTGACCTTGACGTTTAAGATGTCGACGTAATTCTTTCCCATGACACACCGTCCAATGATGGTGGACAAATATGCCAAATTATTTTAAAATCTCACAATAAACGACATAGTTATGGCCCGGACAAGCTTGTTTCAACCGACAATCGCCAATCTATAACCAGTTTTTTTCCTTCGAAAAACCTGGTTAAAAAGGTCGGCAGCATATCCCAATAACACGATAAGATAAGAGTCTGATAAATTTTGATGTTCCATATCTAAGCATACTTATTGCTGACTCAATTTAGACATGTTTAATGTACAATTAGAAAAATGCCCATAAAAATTAATTAGATGTAACAGTGACATAAACGTACCATGATATGATAACGACTTTTATTATCGTTCGCTCTCGGTGCCGTCATTATTGAGTCTGTACGTGTTTGTATCAAACAGTTCACACGACAAGACGATCTTAATTCATCTGAATTGTTTTGCTTCAAATTATGTGCTTTTTATTCTCTCGTGATCCTTATATTCACTTTTAAACGACACATTGCTAATTTGTATAATATAAAGGGTTATTTAAAGTGTTTATTGGAACAAGAAAGGTCGTTAACCTTAATAAACTGTTTTACTATTATCACTACATTCTGGTGTGTTTTAGTATTCTGACCAGTATAAATGATGTGTTATTAAACATCCGTATACATTAAACAATACTTACTTCTAATATTATTAAAGATAAAATTATAATATTTATAGAAATATAATACTATGTCAGACGTTCTGTTAAATTCGACATTTCTTTAAAAACTAAAAGAAGTATTAAATGCAGTTTCCTATAGTTTTAATGCATGAGACCAAATGTATGTGTAATCACGCCCGTGCCATTGTTAACTTAGTTTAAAAATAAGTACAAACCATTTATAGTATGAAATAGCTCCTTACGTTAAGATTTGTTAAATATGAAATGATACTTGAAATAATGTGTGAGGTTTAGGAAAACGCTTGACTTCCCTTTATATTAACATGCGGTGAAACGGTAAAGTATTTAATACTTGTATAATGTGTTTATATTGCCAAAATATATTACTCGTGTAGTAATACGAACCGTCTTATTTAATAACGTGTCCATGAATTTGACAACGCATCAATTCTGCCTACGTAAATAACAGCTAAAGGGAAATATTGAAAAAAAATGAACACATTGATGGTGTATAAAGCAGACATAACAGCTTTAACGAGCATATCGACCACATTTTCTTCAAGTATCACACAAGATACTTACTAATTTAAGCAGATGTGTATCCCGTCATAATAAAGTAATTATGAACTTTGCAAAGGAAATATACATTATTTCGAGACATGCCTTCGATCGGATTCACATCCCTTGAAATTTCAAGCTTACTACACTATCGATAAACTACATGCGTATACAGGCATTTCATGTACATGCATTTCTTCTACTTCTACTTTTACTTCGTACTTCCTACAGTCAATTGCTGACTATTACAGGAAGGCCTATAAGAGGCAGATATGGACACTTTCCAGTCCGTTTCCTGTGAAGAACCAGTACTTGGTGTCTATGGAGGATATAATGAGAACGCTCCCCGAGTAGGGAGCGAACCCACGAACTCCCGATCGCTAGGCGGACACCTCATCCACTACACCACCGCGACCTTTCATGAAGATATTACTACTTCAACGTGTTTGCACGTTGCATATTTTAAGAAGCCTTTATAGTCCTCGTATAGTTTGCTCAATTCAAACACTGGCATGTGGTTCTTATTTTACTTACGCAAGTGATTCAATACAATTTGCGTACCAGTTTACTTCCTTTTGGAATAATATAATGGTTGTTATGTAAATGGCTGAGCTTGTCAATGTACAGTAACTTCATGCGCTTTTTTTTAATGCAGTAGTTTAATCAACGACTAAAAAGCATGCACATAATCTATATTAAACCACCGAACATTGATGAAATGTTCGTTTTTGTACCGAGGAACTGTATTTCAATTCAGTTAAGAAAGACATTTTGTACGACTTATACTGTTATTTTTTATGTATATATTAAAGGTAAACGTGACAGCATTAATCGGCTTGGTTGAGTCTTCAAGGAGAGTGTCATATCTCCTCTAGTTGTTCTAAATCAGCCTGTAACACATATTTTTACAGATTTATTTCGCTTCGCAGCCACTTCTTTGGACCATGTTATGTCGTCCAAATGTGTTCAACATATCAAAATGAGACATTGTATGTGCGGTTAAGAGCGTATAACAAATGAAGCACAAAATGATCATGGAATAATATAAATGGTGTTCAAAACTGCTGTGGTGCTCTAGAATTTGCCGCAAATACAGTTTGCCGGTTTGTCGGTTAAGATTGTTGATGATAGACAGTTCAGAACTATCGTATAACCTTGATTTGTCATCTGTGTGTGACTGGAGCAACAAAACATTGACGCACGTCTAGTTTAGTTATTGACAATTGCCACATGAAATCGAGAACAGACGCTGCTATATATGATTATATTTACAGGTCATAAGTGATAGCATAGAAAGCTTAATATGTGTTAGGCAGAACTTTTAAGGCGTGTTCGCGGTGATTATATGGTTGAGTGTCATCTACAAGTTCGAACTAATAGTTCGATACATGTCCAGGCAATGCCTCTGTTTAAGTTGACCTAGTATTAAAGAGCAAGCATCTCTAGTGGGTACAAATAAGAACTGCCATACTACGTTTATTTATAGACTAGTTAATTTTCGAAATATTTATATGAAGGCTTGTATCAACTATAATTACATACCATAAGAATATGTTCTCGCTTGAACGTGCACAATATCAGTAAAAGCGAAACAGTTCACTTGAATGCGAATACCATGAAAACATAAACTCGTTTGACCGTTAAAACCTTGAATATAAACTTGCTTGACATCAAATACCATGGACATCTTTACTTGCTTGAATGTTCATACCGCGAGAAGACTCTTTCGAATGAACAAACACAATGAATATTATAGACTTGTTCGAACGACAATATAATTTGCATCTGTATGTGCTTGTACTACATGCGCCGATATTATAAAACTATTGAACGTGAATACCATGAGCATTAGATAACATCTTGAAAGTCAATACCATAGACAACATTACTTGATTGCATGTGAAACCATTACAATATAGAGTCATCTGAACATGAGTAACATAGAATCGCTGCACTGCTATCTTCAGTTGTGTTAAAGCGTAAATAAATATCGAAGTGAGCGCAGTTTCTATTTTACGTACTAGCTTAATCATTTTTCGTTTTTTCAAGGCATACACCTTAATCTTTGTGCACCTGTTTATGTGAATTCGGATAGATACTTTGGCGAAATGTCATGTTGTTGTATGTTGTGTAGATATCATTTTGTTTCGCGTACCACCTGCAGAGTGAAGTTTCATTTTACGTCGATGTATTGTGAATCTATTCATATTTCACCATTTTGAATCATAATTTGTTAAACAATCTTGATACGCATGTCAAACTTGAGCTGATCAAATACGTACATCTGGAACATTCGCTGTTCTCCCAACTAAAATAAAGAGATATAAAGTATTATTTTGATGACTTATACGATTGCAAGACTGATGGGCTTAAAAAACATGTATTTGAGGGTCCGAAATAACGAGTAGGCAACTTTATCGAAGAGTCGTTTACAGAACAATTGTGTATCAAACTATGTATACCCACTAAAAACGTCGTTGGATTGAATTAAAAACGGGAGTGTCCGCAAATTTAGTGTCCAAAAACTTAGAGTAAATACGTTATGCATGATATTATGTTACATACCTTTACGAGGTTGATTCACTGGCTTCATTATATTTATGGCAAACAAATTTCAAAATCAAAATACTTTCGCGTCTTTTTGTGTCGTATGGTTTCAAAAGCCAGTAATTTAACGCTCATCGAAAACCAAACAAGCACATACAAGTAAGTGCGATATGACATGCAACGCTGTGCATGTTAAGAGCCTATTTCGTAGTAATATCGGACTAATAGTATGCTTGTTTACGATGAAAACTCTAAACAAACATGTATTAAACTTATATTTTAAACCAACAAACTAAACGCTCAAATTTGTGTTCGGACTTAAGTCTTAGGAATAAGAAGAACAATACAAACCAAATACAGACCAAATGCGCTACTTTATTGCAAAGCAGTACATAATAGAAAATTGTATAAAGGATAATGCTTGCATTTTAGGTATTGTACGTCAAAACGCTAATGTTTATTGATTATATTAAAAAACGCTTGTTACAATTGAAATATTGTCTATAGCCGATTTACTCTAAATTTTCCAACAGAAGATTTAATATATAAAAAGTTTTCGTTTTAATGACGGTTTAAATGAGTAATGTTTCAATGTACTGTTGATCATAGATTATGTTCCTTAACAATAATTTGTGTATTGTGCCTTTCTTGAAACAGAAATTAGACCTGTTGTTGTTAACCACACATTTCTAAATATCGGCTCTCGACTCTTTCGAGCTAAACCAAATAGTAACTATACAACTAAACTAAAAAAGACCACATGCCTTTTAACCGTCCTCAAATCCTGACAAAGATACCCTCTAACAACTATAAATACACGTACTTTAATCTTAACAAAACCTTAATCGTCCACGAAACACCGCTTTGAAGACCGCAATGTAATTGCGGATCCCAAGGTATTATTTAACTTTCGCATACACTTTATTTAAATGAGTTTGTGCGTGTTTAGTTGATCGCTTCCGAAGAACTAAGGTTAACAGCATGTTTTGCAAGTCGGTCTGCTCTTAACTACGCTAATAACTATAACCACCACTTCACGGAACTATTTTTGAACTCGACCCTGATATCAGAATATACAAGAGAATCACAATATAAGCTTTAATTAATAAAATCATAAATAAATGTGTGTAACAAATCATGTTTGTTTCAAAAAGCATTATAATTAAATGTAGCACAATATTAGAAAAATTATAATATTGATTGCAAATGAAACGGTGCTGTACATTAAGATTGTTGACACTATTTCAGCTTTAATAGGAGTTTTAAACAAGATGTGTTTGTGAAACAATATGTCCCCGCTATATTGGACCTTTGACCTTGAATGATGACCTTGACCTTTCACCACTCAAAATGTGCAGCTCCATGAGATACACACGCATGCCAAATATCAAGTTGCTATCTTCAATATTGCAAAAGTTATGGCCCATGTTTAAGTTTGATGCAAACCAACAAAAAAAAACTTACCAATAAACCAGCAGGGCAAAAACAATATGTTCCCCAGCATATACTTGGGGGGGGGGGGGGGCATTCTGGGTTGGGGCGTGGGGTATTGTTTGGGTAGAATAAATTGTGGTGTTCAGGGTAAGTGTTGTTTTGTCAAAGTCTTAATAAAATCTGATCATATATTAGAAAGTTATGGCTATGTAACTAAAGTAATATGCATATAATATAATGGAGAAAGGGCCATAATTCTAGCAAAATGCTTGACACTGTTGTCTGCTCTTGTTTATAGATAATGGTCATGTTGGTAAAGAAGTTTTCAAAATATGAAAGCAATATGTCAAGGGACATTGAAAATATTTGAGGTGGTACGCAAGTTTAACATAGATTAATATCAATAATATTGACACAGTTGTCTGCTCTTGTTTGTAGATTGAGGTCATGTTGGTAAAGAAGTTTGCAAAATATGAAAGCAATATGTCAAGAGACATTGCAAATATTTGAGGTGGTATTCAAACTTTAACATAGATTTAACAATAATATGCATATTCTAAGTGAAAAAAGAGCCATAATTCTTACAAAATGTTTGATATAGTTGTTTGCTCTTGTTTATAGGTTGGGGTTATGTTGGTAAATAAGTATGCAAAATATGAAAGCAATATGTCAAGGGACATTAAAAATATTTGGGGTAGTTCGCAAACTTTAACATAGATTTATCAATAATATGCATATTCTAAGAGGAAAAAGGGCCATAAGTATTACAAAATGCTTGATTGAGATGTCTGCTCTTGTTTATAGGTTAAGGGTCATGTTGGTTAAGAAGTATGCAAAATATGAAAGCAATATGTCCAGGGACATTGAAAATATTTGTGGTGGTACGCAAACTTTAACATAGATTTATCAATAATATGCATATACTGAGTATAATAGGGGCAATAATTCTGTCAAAATGCTTGATACACTTGTCTGCTCTTGTTTATAGGTTGGGGTGATGTTGGTAAACACGTATGCAAAATATGAAAGCAATATGTCAAGGGACATAGGAAATAATTGGGGTAGTATGCAAACTTTAACATTTGCATGCTAACGCTAACAGGCACGGAAACGCCGACGCCGGGGTGAGTAGGATAGCTCTACTATATATATTTCATATATAATAGTCGAGCTAAAAAGTAAATATACTTTTAACAAAAAGCTTACCTCAATCACAACTTTAATGGAATGCTTATATCAATAAAGTTACAATGATATGCCAGGGATTGAAACGAACTTCCTACTATTTGTTGCCCGCATGGGCATCCATCTATAGTATTTTGGTTGCCCAGATAAAGAATAACGAGCCCAGAAATATGTACATGTGTATATTATACATTCTTTTAATAAAATAATAGATAATTAAATAAAATTGCTGACATTACACATGTACAATGCATGATGTATTATTATGAGACTGAATTAAATCATTTCCTATTCCTAAATAATGAATGTTATTTAACTAGTATTGATCCATGGTGGTCAATTGTTATTCAATTTTTATTGCACTGAATTGTTTTAAGCTTTAAAAAAACCTAGTTGCCCGGCCGGACAACCAACTTTTGAAATTGAATTGCCCAGGCCAAAATCTACTCGCCCCGGGCTCACAGGAAACCACTCATTTCCATTCCTGTATACCCTTTCATTTTCTGTTCTACCATCCCAATCTCAAAATTAATTTTAAAACACAATATTTTTTAATAACATTTGTATTGAATGCTAACCATTATGACCCAAAAAACAATTTTACAAAGCCGTAATCCAGTCGCAGCAAGTTATTTTATTTAGTTAACCATTATCAGTGTTGTCTTTAATTACCGGCAGCCGGCCATTTCGCCGGTTACATTTACTCTAGATGCCGACTACTTTTTCCAAATATATCAAGTAAAATGTCACAAATACTTTCGTTTTACTGCACAGTTGCCAGCCATATAACTGGCTACTCAAATTTTCTGAAAAACACTAAATTATCGTGACAAACACACAATATTAAAATACATTTTAGATTCTTTTGTAAAATTAAATGACACTTTTAGCTTGGCCTTGTCGTCATTAAAATCCAAAGAGTGAAATAATTTCCCACAAGATATCTAAAAAATTGCGTAATCAATTGAATGAAAAATTAAAGTAAAAAAAGCCGGATTTTACATAAATATCAGGTTGATAAACACAACAAGGTATAGGTAGTTGGTGAGGTATAAGCATTATACAGTTAGTAAGGCTCCATTGGTCATTGTCGGCTCGGGTACTATAAATTTGTTACCCAGAAGCATTGTACAAAAAAATAGATGTTTACGTTCAAAATCGATAAATTTGTGTAATCCCGATTTCTCGCATCCGTAAAGTAGTCCCCACTGATGAGTCTGAATGAGTCTATCTCGCATTTCACCTTTAAATGATGACTTGCCATTGTGAATAGGCGGTCTTTTCCTCTTAATACAATTTAAATTATGTGAATTCATGCGCATTGAACTACCGAGCATATCAATACAAACCATAGAGCGATTCAATTTAACTATTGTGTATTTGTATTTTTACAATTGAATAGCAAAAGTCAAATATGCTTATTATACTTATCATATTGATTCAAATACTTGTTTAATTATTTTCTATGTTCATCTTTCCTATGGAGGTTATCTGTTTCATTCGCTTCATCATTTTCATCTACTTTTCCCACATCCACATCTAGGTTATCTGCCTTCTTGTCTTTATCAGCAAGAAGTATTGATTTTTCTTCACTTTAAACTTCATCATCTACATCACCCACAGGTGTTTCACCTGTTGGACCATCTACTGACTTAACTCCATTATCCAGTTCTCCCATATCTACATTTATATCTTCATCCTTTCCTCCAATATCTTGAACCGGATCTTTTGTTTCAGATTCCTCCCGACTAACTTTCTCAGCAGCATCTTCTATATCTTCCTCCTTATCACCAGTCCCATTTTCAGCCTCTTTTTCCTTATTCTCTGCCATTCTTAACTCATCGAGCTCTTCGATTGTCATGGCAACATCATGCTGGGAAATGGCTTGCATGATATCAGCAAGATTGGATGCTTGAACCTCTTCATTGATGTCATCTCTGTTCTTATTTTCGTACGATTTTCTGGCAATTTCAATGAGGTTGGTAGTTTCTGTCTTCCCAGTCTGTTCTACAAGCTTTAGAAGCAGTCCCTCTGGCTTTTGTAGAAGAAGGTGTGGTGCATCAAATTCTTCTATCTCTCCATCATGAAGGACCTGTTTTTCAATTAAAAAGATTAGTCGTTATTAAAAAAAAAAGTTATTGTTAGCAATACTATGTAAACCAATTTATTATTTACATTTTCATACAATTTCATTCATTGTTCTTTTTAAAGGTATTTTTGAAACATATACTACATTAAGTTGAATGAAAAGAACTACATACATGAATAATGCACAATCAATCTATGCCATAAAGTTAAATACAATAAACCATGATATTTTGCATAATTCATAACAAAGAATAGGTTTCATGGGGACGATTGAACTTTACCGGTACGCAACACTTAACATCAAACAGCGTACCCGAACCCTAACCCTTAACACCTAACACATAACAACTAACGCAACACCTTATAATCCTTTTTATCCTATATATTTCCTTAGTATCGGGGGCTACCGCCCCCAACCCCCCCCCTTTGTCAATAGTGGTAAACAACTGCGTACCGGTAAAGTTCAATCTAGCCGTTTTATGTCTTAATTTTGCTAAGTGTCTATTTAAGAAAGAATTTCTCATATGTTCATAACTTGTTGCAAAAATACCCATGGTTGATTTCCTACTATACGAAAAACTAGTCATCATAAGTCTTTTTAGAATTCTAAATAAACAATAAATATGGAATAAAAAGGAAGGAAACATGCCATGTTCAAATGTCTAAATAAACAACATCCAATAAATACCAAATTCACTCCAAGAAAGGAAAGTTCACCAGACTTTTTAGAATTCTTAATAACAATTGTTCAAGATTTATATTGATGCAAGGAATCTTGCCATTTGTTTTTACCAGTACCCTAAGTAACCAATAAATACAGATTTCTCCACAAGGAAGGAATACAACCATGTGTTGTTTTGATATCTGTTAATAACAAATAAATACAGATTAAACAATTAAGAATTTACCGATCCATGTGGTGTCTATATAATAACTAAATACATAAGGATTGCCCTTCAAAAGTCAAGGATATCTCACCAGCAGTCTATCAGAGTCCATGATGGTGTTTAGCCGATGGGCGATGGTCAGCACGGTACACTTTCTGAACTTCTCACGTATCGTTTGCTGGATCAGGCCATCTGTCCTGCAGGGGGAGGAGAAGAACATACAGATTATATTATCTGCTGTATCAGGCCAACTGTCCTGCAGGGGGAGCAGAAGAACATACAGATTATATTGTCAGCTGGATCAGGCCATCTGTCCTGCAGAGGGAGCAGAAGAACATACAGATTATATTGTCTGCTGGATCAGGCCATCTGTCCTGCAGGGGGAGCAGAAGAACATACAGATTATATTGTCTGCTGGATCAGGCCATCTGTCCTGCTGGGGGAGCAGATGAACATACAAATTATATTGTCTGCTGGATCAGGCCATCTGTCCTGCAGGGGGAGCAGAAGAATATACAGATTATATTGTCTACTGGATCAGGCCATCTGTCCTGCAGGGGGAGCAGAAGAACATACAGATTATATTGTTTGCTGAATAAGGCCGTCTGTCCTGCAGGGGGAAGAGAAGAACATACAGATTATATGGTCTGCTGGATCAAGCCATCTGTCCTGCAGGGGGAGAAGAACATACAGATTATATTGTCTGCTGGATCAGGCTATCTGTCCTGCAGAGGGAGCAGAAGAACATACAGATTATATTGTCTGCTGGATCAGGCCATCTGTCCTGCAGAGGGAGGAGAAGAACATACAGATTATATTGTCTGCTGGATCAGGCCATCTGTCTGCAGGGGGAGCAGAAGAACATACAGATTATATTGTCTGCTGGATCAGGCCATCTGTCCTGCAGGGGGAGCAGAAGAACATACAGATTTTTTTATTGTCTGCTGGATAAGGCCATCTGTCCTGCAGGGGGAGCAGAAGAACATACAGATTATATTGTCTGCTGGATCAAGCCATCTGTCCCACAGTGGGAGCAGAAGAACATATAGATTAAAATGTCTGCTGGATCATGCCATTTGTCCTGCAGGGGGAGCAGAAGAACATACAGATTATATTGTCTGCTGGATCAGGCCATCTGTCCTGCAGGGGGAGGAGAAGAACATACAGATTATATTGTCTGCTGGATCAGGCCATCTGTCTGCAGGGGGAGCAGAAGAACATACAGATTTTTATATTGTCTGCTGGATAAGGCCATCTGTCCTGCAATGGGAGCAGAAGAACATACAGATAATATTGTCTGCTGGATCATGCCATTTGTCCTTCAGGGGGAGCAGAAGAACATACAGATTATATTGTCTGCTGGAGTAGGCCATCTGTCCTGCAGGGGGAGCAGAAGAACAAACAGATTATATTGTCTGCTGGATAAGGCCATCTGTCCTGCAGGGGGAGCAGAAGAACATACAGAGTATATTGTCTGCTGGATCAAGCCTTTTGTTCTGCAGTGGGAGCAGAAGAACATACAGATTACATTGTCTGCTGGATCAGGCCATCTGTCCTGCAGTGGGAGCAGAAGAACATACAGATTACATTGTCTGCTGGATCAGGCCATCTGTCCTGCAGTGGGAGCAGAAGAACATACAGATTATATTTTCTGCTGGATCAGGCCATCTGTCCTGCAGGGGGAGCAGAAGAACATACAGATTATATTGTCTGCTGGATCAGGCCATCTGTCCTGCAGGGGGAGCAGAAGCATTCAGATTTTTGGTATAGATTTTCACTATAGCTAACAAGTATTTCAGTAATATCTTAGAGGTATGCTTACATACTAACACAATTACACTTTTCTGGGTTATTAAGCCGTTCACCAGCATTGAGTTATATTTTTAAAATCCTTGACAACAGGTCAGGGTGGAGATGGAAGTAGTAAATGCTTAAATGACAGTACCACACTCTACGAATCAGCATATGAATTAATTTATAAATACTTGTGTTACTAGGATATGATGTTGAATAAGTTTGGCAAGTTTCAGTAAGTGAATAAACATGGAGGCTAGAACCATCAGGAAACATCCTCAATAGGGTGGTTTAGGCAAGCTATTGGTGTTTGTTTATCAATCAGGAGGTCCCTGGTAAATTTCCCTCATGGAAACATTCTCAAGATCTTCTCTTAACACAAGTAGTGGTTCAACCAAAAATATTTACTCAATAGTTTCTCAATAAATTGAAATGTTCAATCAAATTGAGTTTCATGTAAATAAATATGTTTTATGTTTTGTTGTTGTTTTGTTTATGTTTGGTTGAGTAACAGAAAGAAAATGTAGCCAATTGTAAAAACAAACTTTGAAAGAGCCTTTTTAGGTGAAATATATCAGGAAAGAGTGAAACTTGTTCTGTGTCAATTTATATTTATCCTTTCTGGATACGAAACTAAATATGCATTAGTTAAGCCATGTCATACTGAGACTGGCTGTTTTAACCAACCACAAAAATGCTATGCCACAAACCTCGGGTCAACGTTTGCTGTTGCCTCATCAATCATGAGTATCTTGTTGTTTCTAAGGATGGCACGAGCCAGGCATATCAGTTGACGCTGACCCACGCTGAAGTTAATACCTCCCTCTGATACCTCCGTGTCGAGACCGTGCGGGAGGTCCTCTACTGCGTTCTTCAGTTGCACCTAAGGAAAATACATAATTAAATAAAATCACTAGTATAATAAAAAAGGAAAATAATCTGTGTGAAAAAGGGTTTAATGCATGTGTATTGAGTGTTGTCCCTAATAAGCCTGTGCAGTCCTCACAGGCTAATTAAGGATGACACTTTCCTCTTTAATGATATGTTTCTTTTAAGAGAGTTCCTTCTAAGCATAAATTAAGTTAAGGCAGAAAGTGTTGTCCATGATGAACCAGTGCAGACTGCACAGGCTAATCTGGGATGACACTTTAGGCACATGCATTAAACCATATTTTCACAGAGCAAAGCTCAAATCATTTCAACAAATGTTCTGAGCTCGTGTAATGAAGATTGTAGATACAGAAAACTGACCCACCTCTCCTAATGCTCTCCACAATGCATCATCACTATGGTTACTGAATGGATCCAAATTTCTGCGAAGTTTTCCAGCGAATAAAACCGGATCCTGAAATGTTAAAAGAAATACTTTCATCACAATTTCATACTACACATAGCCTTTATATTTAACAGTTGCTCATTTATTTAAATGTCAGTTTTCTCATATGTATTTTATAAAATGACCAGGGCTTATAATTCCGATAACATTTCTTACAAGAGGAAGATTTGATAAACATTTCCTTTTTTCAGTTTCATTGGTGTTTTAACTTAAGTAGTCTACGAGTGTATTGTCGGAGCATACGTTTGTTAGCAGTTATGAACACATGTACATACAAAATTATAAACTATTTGCAATATAAGATTGAAAGTAACAAATAGTGGAGACATTCTTTCAACAGTCATGAATTAGAATTCCTAGATTGTTGTTCATTATAAAATGCTGACCACACCAACCTGTGGTATAATGGAGATCTGATTACGTAGATCGTGCAGCCCTATCTGTAGGGTGTCCACGTCATCAATGGTGATGCTGCCTGTCGGTTCAACCAGACGGAACAACATTGTGATCAGTGAGCTTTTACCATCACCTGTTCTACCCACAATTCCAATCTACAGAAAAATAGCAAATTTCCATACAGTTTTTTTGTTTGTTAAATAATGTTTCTTTTTACAAATAATTGTGATCAACAATCCTTCATCTGTCCCTGTTCAACCAATGAATATAATCTGCACAAAAAACAGGCTTTTTGACATAGAAGATTTTTCAAACAAGCAATTTTGTCAAATTGATTACCCACAAGAAAAAAATGTGTTTGACAGACAGACGGTTGGAAGGACTTAAGAACAACGCCAATTATATTTCCCTCATCCTTTGGCATGAGATAACAAGAGCTGGTGAAACACAATGCACTAGGGTCGCACAGCAGTAATATCCCATTGAATAAATCATGACAAAGTTATGGTTTGTTGATAATTGACAATGAACCAGGACTTGGGCATACATTCCTCTAAAATAACAGTCTTTAGGCCGTTTATTCTCCTCTAAAAGCTTTCAGATATTGACCTGATTTTTGGTGTGTGAGTCAACCTGCATTACCTAAAAAAAGAAAAGGATTTTTCTAATGGCAATATCTTCTCTATAATAACTGAACTGAATAAGTCTGGGAAACACACCATAATTATGGAGTATATTTGGAAGCGTTTCAAAAAAATATATGGAAAGTGTTATTTAAGAGAAAATTAATAAGTCCAAGGCTTTTTTGGGAACCCCCCACTACATCTTTATGATACAAACATTTTTATTAAATTATAATCAGATAACAAAGACACTTTTTAAGTTTTAAACAAAAGATATTGTAAGCCTAAATCACACACACCTTTTCTCTAGCCTCTATGGTAAAGCTGATATTCTTCAAAACGGTGGGCCCGTCGGTTGCATACTTGAGACTGACCCTCTGCACAGAGATCCTGCCATGCTGTGGCCAATTTGGTGGGGGTTTCCTGTCGTTAGGGGCCTCAAACGGGGCCTCAGAGGGTAGGCGAGAATAGTCAAGGACACGTTCCACTGATATCATCTGAAATAGAGTAGACGTTCAACTGAGGTCATCTGAAATAGAGGAGACACACTCTACTGAGTGCTGAAATAAAGAGGACACATTCCACTGAGATCATGTGAAAAAAAGGACACACTCCACTAAGATAATCTGATATAGAATGTCGAGTGTTCACGGAGATAAACACATTTGTTTTTTCAAAAGAGTTGCTGGTTAGACCATTAATCTGATTTGCTGCTTTTACTAAGAAATAATATTAAGTTCATGCTGTTAGTGACTGATAATCTTAGCAAGGGACAAAATTGTCACAAAACCAAGTTTTCATTGTGAAAAAAAAATCTGATAAAGGGAGAAAACTCAAGCTGAACTTTTGAAATGAACAAACAAAATTAACCCCCTTTGTAAGTTTGTTTTTAAAATTTTTTAGTCGTGGCGACCTTGACATTGGAGATATTGACGTGATTCTTTCGTGCGACACACCGTCCCATGATGGTGAACAAATGTGCCAAATGATTTTAAAATCTCACAATGAATGACATAGTTATGGCCAGGACAAGCTCATTTATGGCCATTTTTGACCTTTGAACTCAAAGTGTGACCTTGACCTTGGAGATATCGACGTAATTATATCGCGCGACACACCGTCCAATAATGGTGAACAAATATGCCAAATGATTTTAAAATCTGACAATTAACGACATAGTTATGGCCCGGACAAGCTTGTTCCGCCCGCCCGCAAGCCCGCCCGCCAGCCAGCCAGCCAGCCAGCCCGCCTGCCCGCATTCGCCAATCTAATAACTAGTTTTTTCCTTCGGAAAACCTGGTTAAAAATGTATTTTCATGAAGACAGAAAAATGTAATTTAAGATATGAAAGAAGAAATACAATAAGAATGATTAATTGATGTGGCTTCTTATAAAACACATTTCTAAGATTGATGTGGCGACTAGTTTTTGGACATACTTGACTCAGATTTAAACTTGGCCTGAACATTGTCAAAATAAACATTCCGAGATGTTACAACAAGATTTAGTCATAAATGTTGCCACTGTTTTTAGGTGTTGCCCTGCTTATCTTTTTAGATGCACAGCCTAGATGTTGTCAAGATAAACATTCTCACCAATTTCCATCAAGATTGAGTAATAAAGATGGCTTCTGGATTGGTAACACGATTTTTATCAGATGAAGCCTTGCAACATTGTTTTGGGATGCACTTAAGCCTTATTAAAACTTTCTGACCAAGCCTCATCAAGGTCACAGGATTTGTCTAAGATATGATCAGATGACCAAGTTTTTAGATGCACAAAACCAAGAATGAACCTTGGTTAAGACATATTCAAGATTAACATTCTGACCAAGTTTAATCACGATTTAGTCATACATAATGCCTCTAGAGTGATAAAAGATTTGGCCAATCAATAAAGTTTATAGTCCCTTGTGATTCACCTTTAAATTCAGGCTAGATATTAACAAGATAAATATTTTGACCATGTTTCATCAAGATTTAGTCATCACTGGGCATTCTGAATGTTAAGAGGTAAATAGCTTAAAATGAAAACACACTGAATAAAGCCTGACACTAGACATAGGGTTATTAACCCTTTACCACTTAGATACATATTTTGACGTGTTTTCAGTCGCTTAGAAAATAAAATTCAATTAAAGACCAGTCTAACTTTAAACAAATTTTAAAGGCTTCATTTCCAACACTAAGATACTAATGATCAGCAAACAGCATAAAACCTGAACTGACTGCGAGTTCTGGTTTTATGCTGTTTGCATATAGCCATTTTCACTTTGCCTCTTAGTGGAAAAGGGTTAAATTATAAAAATAGCTCACCTTGACTTCCTTGTTATAACATTTAGCATATCAATACACAATAATAACGCTAGGGAGAATTTAATAGAAGAGTATCCCTAGTTACCTGATTCTCTATCTCTGCACTCTGCCTGACTCCCCACTGGAACAAACCCATCAAGCTCATGGCATAGGTCATGGACAAACCCACAAGGCCAGCATTTAAGCCTGTAATGAAGGTTAAATGTATCCATGCTTATAATAGATAAGTAGGTCAAAGGTCAGCATATAAACATGTAAAGAAGTTAAAGAAGTAAGTAATATAAAAAGTTAAGTGTGTCGAAAGTCAGTCCTTTATTTCTGTTAAGTAAGGGAAAGGTCAGTCCACAAACCCTTAAGTGTAGATGAAATACAACATTTATTGTTTCAACATGTTAAATTGGTGCAGTGGTGCCATTTAACCCTTTCCCCTATAAGAGGCAAAGTGAAAATTGCTTTTGCAACCAGCATAACACCAGAACAGCCTGCAAGTAACTCGTGGTGTGTTCAGGTTAAATGCTGTTTGCTGCTCATCAGTATCTAAAGGTTGGAAATAAAGACTTTAAAACCTGAATCTACATGTAATAAGAAAGGTCTTTAATTTAATTTAACTTTCAAAAGGACTACATATGCTTGAAAAAAGGCATCTAAGTGGTAAAGGGTTAAGATCCACCACAGGATAGGAAAATGCACGAACACCATTATGGGGTTTCAATAAAATTTCCATTTGTACATGGATCAATCAAAGTTAATATCAATTTGTAAAATAAGTTTGACATTGAAAGGGAGGCAATCAGCTGAAAGGAGCAGAAATCACACCACAGTAGGTCAACTGTCAGTGCTTTATCTCCATTTGGCCAAAGATAAGTGCTTAAATCTCTAAAGTAGATCAAAGGGTAATGCTCTTAAACCTGTTTAGTAAGTTGAACAAATTGTTTTAAAAGTATTTATAAATATAACTTTTTAGGCAATGAAAAGGATTTGTTTAGAAATCACAAATGAAATTTTAATTAGGGCCTACTAACAGCATCTTAATTTTTTAAATGGAAAATTTAACAAGAGATGTGTTTGTCAGAAACACAATGCCCCCTTATGCGCCGCTTTTCTTGTTTTTATGACCTTTGACCTTGAAGGATGCCCTTTACCTTTCACCACTCAAAATGTGCAGCTCCATGAGATACACATGCATGCCAAATATTAAGTTGCTATGTTCAATATTTCAAAAGTTATTGCAAAACTGTACTGTATGGCTAAAGTTTTGGGACCGAAAGACGGAATGACAGACAGACCGACAGGCCAAAAACAATAAGCCGCCGATCATTCGATCCGGGGGCATAAAAACCTTAAACAGTTAAAATTGGGCTGAATTCTCGAGATAAATAAAAGCAAGAAACAAATGAGTCGCGTTTTGAGAAAACCAGGCATAATGCATGTGCGTAAAGTGTCGTCCCAGATTAGCCTGTGCAGTCTGCACAGGCTAATCAGGGACAACACTTTCCGCTTTTACTAGATTTTTGGTAAGGAGGGACTTCCTTTAAACGAAAAATACCATTATTAATACTGACTATCTGCTGCCACCACGCATAAGAACGAGACAGCAGTAACAAACATGGCGCACAGCAAGTCCAGGCGAACAGCGAGCCAACGAGACGAGGTGAGGAATAGGAACCAGGCTTCCGTGTGCAGGTCCTGGTGGTTGTCAAACTCCTTGATGAACTTCCCTTGCACGCTGAAGGCTCGTATAGTGTGCAGGCCTTGCAGGGAGGCACTCAAGTGAGAAAACACGGGGCTGCGAGCTGGAAAATAGGGAGGTTTTTTTCTTATCTGCTTTTTTAAATTTAGCACACCCAGTTCTTGTTATTCAAAGATTGTAATAAAAACAACAGAATTTTGAGCTCAAAACAACTAAAGCTTTGTCACAGATGTGACGAATACCCCCACATGAAGTGTGGATGAAAAGTGCTTATACTAGGGAACACCATGCTGAATGTGTAAAACGCACTAAGTGACCCCGTGACCTAGTTTTGGGCCTAGTATAGTATGGCCCATGTTCAATCATGGCCTAGAGATCGTCTATATAAAACTTCTGACCAAGTTTGGTGAAGAGCTGTTGATAAGTACTTAAAATAGAGAGCGGATACCATACTGAATGTGTACAACGCATTAAGTGACCCTGTGACCTAGTTTTGGGCCTAGCATGGCCAATATTCGAACATGGCCTAGAGATCATCTATATAAAACTTCTGACCAAGTTTGATGAAGATCAGAAGTAAACTACTTCAATTAGAGAGCGGACACCATGCTCAATGTTTAAAACGCACTATGTGACGCCGTGACCTAGTTTTTGATCCGGCAAGGCCCATATTCAAACTTTTCCATTAGATCATCTAGATAAAACTTCTGACCAAGTTTGGTGAAGATTGGATGAAAACTACTTGAATAAGAGAGCTGACACCATGCTTAATGTTAAAAAAACCCTTAAAGTGACCCTGTGACGTAGTATTCGGCCCGGCATAGCCCATGTTCAAACTTGGCCTAGATATCATCTGGATAAAACTTCTGACTAAGTTTGGTGGAGATTGGATGAAAACTACTTGAATTACAGAGCGAACACCATGCTGAATGTTAAAAAAGCGCACTAAGTGACCCATGACCTAGTTTTTGACCCGGCATGACCCATATTCAAACTTGACCTAGACATCATCTAGATACAACTTCTGACCAAGTTTGGTGACGATCGGATGAAAACAACTTGAATTAGAGAGCGGACACTTTATACGGACCGACCGACTGACAAGTTCACTCCTCTTTACCCCCCTAACATTCGTTTGTGGGGGTATAAGCATATGAAGATTTATTATTAATATGTTTCTAAACATATGAATGTTACATCTGAAGGGACATAAAAGTTATGAGCATTTTTTCGACACCTAAACGCAAAGTGTGACGGACAGACAGACAGATGGATGGATGGCCAGTACGATCACTGTATGCCCTCCTTTGGGGACATGAAAATAAATGCATTACTGCAACTAAGTATCGGTAAGTATGTGGTTGGCACTCAATGATTAAACTTCTGCATTTATATGGATTCAACTTCAATCAAATTTATATTACCTGAGTACAACTTGTTGAAACTGTTTCATCATCTGTTTAGTTACTGTTTATTTCATATATATTATTCTCTCTGTTTCTACCTAGCATACAGAAAAACCTTAATTTTTTATTAAAGTAATAAAATTGTGTAGAAATTGTAACGTTTCAATATAAAAATGATATGCCAAACAATGCTTACTTGTTCCTTCCAGTCTTTTGATGTGCCGTGAAGTTTGAATGTGATAGCGGAATATGAACACAAGGAGAACTATAAGTGGGAGCACCACAATAAACACCCAGGGGTTGACAACACCTGCCACGCCCACTATACCCAGGATCATCAAGGCACACTGCAAATAAAGGGGGGGGGGGATATATTTGAGTCAGTGAAGTTTTGCCTGACAGGCTAATCAGGGACATCACGTTCCACTTTTATGGAATTTTTATAAATCTTGTTTAGGCTGGAAGTTTTGCACATACTTACCAATCAAACCTGGGAAGACACTTTACACACATGCATTAAGTCCTATTTTTTCAGAACAACGCTCATTTGTATAAAAAAAGGCCAGAGATGTTTTATTCACATCACTTGCAAAAAAGGGGTATAATTGTATACAAAAGAGTCAATTTGATTCAAGGTAGAAATATGCAAATACTGAAATAATGACCTCAAAATGGATGGGCTGACAGACATCCTGATTTGATGTGCCTCTTACAGATTGGTAGTTGCATTGGCGTATAAAAGTGGCATTGTATTCACACACCAATTCTATAACTGAAGTATACAGAATTATAACCAAGAAAATATTTCAGTGTTTGAATATATACAGGCTTCAAATGGTGATTATGTCCATCACAGAATTGTGTACATGAAGAATGTCAAGTATGACTCATAATTAAAGCCATTCTTAAATATTCCATTCCATTTTAATAATATTTTTTAATCTAAATCTACGCTAACAAATTGTTCCAGAAAACAGACTCAAACCTATTTAAACAAACCATATGTTTTTATGTTATCAAACTTTAATAAAGATGTTTAAATAAATGATAGATTTAAGAAATTATTGGAACCTGTGTGAAGTCAAAGAAGGTATTAGGCAGGAGATCATCCATATGTCCGATGTCCTTGGAAAACCGATTCAAAATATGACCTGAAAGATAATATTGTGCTCAGTGGAGTGATCCTAAGAGATATAAATACACGATTAATCCATTGATCATACTTCTTTTTCTGACATTTAGGCATTGTGCCTTAATCAAATCAAGAGCACCGCCTTGCGGGTGCAGACCGCTCATCTTTTTTTCTTTTTAAAGGTGTAGGGACCTATCTCAATATCAATCACATAGGAGGGAGGGGTGGAGTGGAGAGGGATGTATAGTGTGGGGGTGTGGTTATTTATTACATTATCTTCCAAAAATGCAAAAAATTGCAAAAAAAAAAAAAAATTTTTTTTTTTTTGGGGGGGGGGGGGGTGGGGGATTCTTGGGTGGGATGGTTGAATGGAATTTTAAAAATAAAATAATAAAAATAAATATTTTTGTTTTTTAACCATTTTTGAAAAAAACAAGAGATGCGTTTGTCAGAAACACAATGCCCCCTATTGTGCCGCTTGGAAATTTATATATTTTTTTTTACTTTTTACCTTTGACCTTGAAGGATGACCTTGACCTTGAACTTCCACCACTCAAAATGTGCAGCTTTATGAGAAGGCCGCTTTGAAATATTAAAGCTTTGAAATATTATTGATTTGACCTTTGAACTTGAAGGATGACCTTGACCTTGAAGAATGACCTTGACCTTGAACTTCCACCACTTAAAATGTGCAGCTTCATGAGAACGCCGCTTTGACTTTTTTTCTCTTTGACCTTGAAGGATGACCTTGACCTTGAAGGATGACCGTGACCTTGAACTTCCACCACCCAAAATGTGCAGCTTCATGAGAACGCCGCTTTGACATTTAATTTTTTTTTTTTTACCTTGAAGGATGACCGTGACCTTAAACTTCCAACACTCAAAATGGGCAGCTTCATGATAATGCCACTTTGATTTGTAAACATTTTTGTTTGACCTCTGACCTTGAAGGAGCACCTTGATCTTGAAGGATGACCTTAACCTTGAACCTACACCACTCAAAATGTGCAGCTTCATGATAACACCGCTTTGAAATTATTTTATTTTTTTGACCTTTGACCTTGAAGGATGACCTTGACCTTGAATAATGACCTTAACCTTGAACTTCCACCACTCAAAATGTGCAGCTTCATGATAATGCCGCTTTGACATTTTTTATTTGTTTTTTTACCTTGAAGGATGACCTTGACCTTGAAGGATGACCTTGAACTTCCACCACTCAAAATGTTCAGCTTCATATGAACGCTGCTTTGAATTATTTTTTTGACCTTGAAGGATGACCTTGACCTTGAACTTCCACCACTAATAATGTGCAGCTTCATGAGATAAACATGCATGCCAAACATCAAGTTGCTATCTTTAATATTAAAAAAGTTATGGCCAATGTTTAAGTTTTCGGACGGACAGACGTCATATATTTGACATTTGACCTTAAAAGATGACCTTCACCTTCACCTTTCACCACTCAAAATGTTCAGCTCCATGAGATGCACATGCATACCAAATAGCAAATTGCTATCTTCAATATTGAAAAAGTTATGGCCAATGTTAAAGTTTTCGGACGGACAGACACCATAAATTTGACATTTGACCTTGAAGGATGACCTTGACCTTTCACCACTCAAAATATGCAGCTCCATGAGATGCACATGCATGCCAAAAATCAAGTTGCAATCTTAAAAAGTGAAAAAGTTATGGCTAATGTTAAAGTTTTTTTCGGACGGACAGACAGACTGACTGACATACTGACGGACAGTTCAACTGCTATATGCCACCCTATCGGGGGCATAAAAATTATTTTTTTGGGGTGGGGGGATATAGTGTGAGGGTGTGGTAGTCAATCATTAGACGATCTTTCATTAAAAAAAAATAATGGGGGGATTGAGGGGGATTCGGGGGGAGGGGGGGGGGGGGTGGGGGATGGTTTGGACGGAGTCAATTGTGGTATGTCAGGTAAGAGTTGTTTTGTCAAAGTATCAATCAAATCTAATCATAAATAAAGAAGTTATGGCAATTTTAGCAAAATTTAATAATTTGAGCTTGAGACTCAATGTCATTCAAAGGTCAAGGTAAAATTCAACTTACCAGGTACAGTACCCTCATGATAGCATGAAAGTATTTAAAGTTTAAAAGCAATAGCCTTGATACTTTAGAAGTAAAGTGGATCTTAACACAAAATGTAACCATATACTCAAAGTTACTAAGTCAAAAAAGGGCCATAATTCCGTAAAAATGACAACCAGAGTTATGCAACATGTCTTTTACTGTCCCCTTATGATAGTTTGTGAGTGTTCCAAGTATGAAAGCAATATCTATGATACTTTAGGGGTAAAGTGGACCAAAACACAAAACTTAACTAAATTTTCAAGTATAAAGGGCCCATTATTCCGTCAAAATGCCAGTCAGAGTTACATAACTTTGCCTGCACAGTCCCCTTACGACAGTTAGTAAGTGTTGCAAGTATGAAAGCAATGGCTTTGATACTTTAGGAAAAAAGTGGACCTAAACACAAAACTTAACCAAATTTTAAATTTTCTAAGTATAAAAAGGGCACATAATTCTGTCAAAATGCCAGTCAGAGTTACATAACTTTGCCTGCACATTCCCCTTACGATATTTAGTAAGTGTTGCAAGTATGAAAGTCTGGCTTCGATACTTTAGGAAAAAATTGGACCTAAACAAAAAACTTAACCAAATTTTCAATTTTCTAAGTATAAAAAGGGCACATAATTCTCTCAAAATGCCAGTCAGAGTTACATAACTTTGCTTGCACGGTCCCCTTACGATAGTTAGTAAGTGTTGCAAGTATGAAAGCAATGGCTTTGATCCTTTAGGAAAAAAGTGGACCTAAACACAAAACTTAACCAATTTTTCAATTTTCTAAGTATAAAAAGGGCACATAATTCTGACAAAATGCCAGTCAGAGGTACATTACTTTGCCTGCACAGTCCCCTTGTGATAGTTAGTAAGTGTTGCAAGTATGAAAGCAATAGCTTTGATACTTAAGGAATAAAATGGACCTAAACACTAAACTTTACCAAAATTTTCAATTTTCTAAGTATAAAAAGGGAACATAATTCTGTCAAAATGCAAGCCAGAATTATCTTACTTTGCCTGCCCAGTCCCCTCATGATAGTAAGTAAGTGTACCAAGTTTGCATGGAATAGCATTGATACTAACTTTATGAGAAAAGTGTACCTAAAAGCAAAACTTAACGGGCGCTGACGCCAAGGTGATGACAATAGCTCATTTTTTTCTCTCAAAAAATAGATGAGCTAATAAACAAAAATATCCAACATGTTAACAACTGAGACATTACAAACATCATCTTAATCAACATACTAGTAATCATCAATATCCAGGGCTTTTTCTCATGACTTTAAAAATTTGACCTATATCTTTAAATAGGGAATTTTATGGTCCATTTATTCTAAAACGGATCATATTCATCATCATAATCATCATCATCATCATCATCATCATCATCATCATCATCAGCAGCATCGTCGTCTGTCATTGTTATCATCATCAAAATCAACCTACGGTAACCTCCGCTACCATCAATGTGAATATAAACATTATTGATAACCAGTATTTCATATTTCATTGAAATCAATGTGAAATGAACATACATACCGACTGGGTTTGTATCAAAGAACCCAATGTGTGATCTCAAAATGCTGGCAAACATTGTGTTGTGTAGGGCCTGAGAGGCATCCACTGTGACCTTGAAAAACATCAACGCCCGAAGTATTCCAAACAGGAAAACCCCGCCAATAATCCCGCTGAAGACGGAAACGTTGAAGTTTGTGTCGACTATCGGAATGGTGATGTTTGTGATGTTGTAGCCCTCTGCTAGAAGAGCATTGTGTCGTTCAAGTGCAGAATATCTGGCCTCCTCTTCATTTGACCTGCACAGGAAAAGACATCCAGAGTTTGGGTTGAATTCTGGTTTTTCTTTATTGTTATCTAATCCATTATATTCAAACTAAAACACTAAGTCATGGAAAATTTCACATTTTTTTTATAAAAAAGGGCAATTACTCTGAAATGCTGGTTTTTGAACTTATCCATTTTATGTCAACAAACATTGTCAGATAGTTAGATCTAAGCAGTGAATGGTGCAAACAAGCCTATTGTGAAATTGGTCTCAATTTAATGTAAACAAACATTAACAGAAAGTTTGGTGAAAACACGATGGAAACTGTAAGACTAAATAAACAGCTGCGCCATGAGCGCATGATACGCCCGTCGTTCGCCAATGAAGTAGTAAGGTAATAAATAACCCTTTGAATCATTTTTTTACTTCAGTTTATTTGTATTTGAATACATGGTTTATTTTATAAGTACATGAGCATGGAGCGCCGTCTCCTTGACATTCATACCATATCTTTTTTTGAGTATATGTATGCATTTCTTTAGAGGATATGGAGTGAAGTAAACCTGTTATAGATATTTTGACCAATAATAAAAGAGAAATGTAGATGGGTAAGTGGTAGTGTACAATCGGAATAGAAAAAAGCTCACCTTGTTCAATTTTTCAGGGATACTAAAAAAAAAAAAAAAAATCCATCGAAGGATATTTGAGGTACAGTAGGACATTCAATGAAATCACGAAATTTTGACGAACAAAGTCCCATAACTCTGGAACGACAATTCAGAATTCCGTCAAAAACGAAAGGGGATCAGGGTTTATCAATATTAAGATTGTGTTGAAATTTGAAAAAAATCCATCGAAGGATATTTGAGCTACAGTAGGACATTCAATGAAATCACGAAATTTTGACGAACAAAGTCCCATAACTCTGGAACGACAATTCAGAATTCCGTCAAAAACGAAAGGGGATCAGGGTTTATCAATATTAAGATTGTGTTGAAATTTGAAAAAAATCCATCGAAGGATATTTGAGCTACAGTAGGACATTCAATGAAATCACGAAATTTTGACGAACAAAGTCCCATAACTCTGGAACGACAATTCAGAATTCCGTCAAAAACGAAAGGGGATCAGGGTTTATCAATATTAAGATTGTGTTAAAATTTGAAGAAAATCTGTCAAAGGATATTTGACGTAGCGTACGACATTAACAGACGGACGGACGGACGCGGGGTATACCATAAGCACAAAGATGTTCATCCATCTACCCACCCATCCAACAAGGGTAATCCTACAATACATCCCGTAAAGTACAGGGGTGTGATTTACAAACCACCCCAGGGGAGGAAAATGCCCTACCCCCCACCTTACAGGGTTCAACTAAACCCTTCATTTGTATATAGAACAAGCACAAAATTATAACCATTTGTAAGCTTAGTTTGACATTCAAGGAGAGGAAATCTCGGCTGAAAGAAGGAGAATTCATACCCCTGAAGAGAAAGACATACAAAATCGCTGCCTAATTACCAGCGTGACAGCCACCAATCACTGAGGATGTATACACCCTGGGCGGCGAGGCATAAAAACACGAGAAGGAGGAACTTGATGATGCCTGCCCCAGCCTTGAAGTACATATAGTAGATACCGTATCCCACTGTACCCTGATGTCGCTCTTCCTCTTCTGGGAGTTGAACCTCCTCTGCCTGAACAAATAGAAGAAATGACTTGGGTTCTGGGGAAAATTGTGCATAATGCATGTGCGTACAGTGTCATCCAAGATTAGCCTGTCCACACAGGCTAATCAGGGACGACATTTTCCGCCTAAATAAGATTTTTGCTAAGAAGAGACTTCATTTAAATGAAAAATGTCTCAAAAGCAGAAAGTGTATGAGAAAAACAAGAGTATGTCTAAGCACTCAAACATCATAAACTTATTTGAATCATAATAGCTGGGTCAAAGTTCTTACTATAGCTTTAATTCCCATACTTAGTTTTTATTTAACTACATTTTATTTTGGTGTTGCCTAAGGCTATGTGAAAAAACAGCGAAGCCCCAATAAAACCCATCCAATATCAAACCTTTCCCTTATGGTGACAGCAAACCAAACTCACACGGGGGCAAGTGGGAATTCATCACTGATAATCTAAGTGGGGAGCCCTTGTACTATTTACTGTGCGAATCGGGCAGCCTAAGTGCTTATAACAAAATCTACCGGCTTAAAATACCCGAGAGACTATCAAAACTTAAACTGTAAGCTTTAAACAGTTTCGATTTTAGCTTGGTTGTTTCTGTGAAGCCTTAAGCTAATTATTGGACTAGAGCAGCACAAGTACTTGGTGTTGATAGAGAAACTCTTGAGAACTTTCCCAGAGTGGAGACTGAACCATTGACCTCATAACCGCTAGATGGACACCATTAATCAGTACGCCACCGCAACCTTGAAATGCTAAACTGTTTATAACAAAATGTCTACCAGCCAAAATACCATGTAGGCTATGAAAACTTAAACTGTTTTGGCCCAAGTCATGAAGATTCCACATTGCTCAGATGGCAGTGGGACAAATAAATTGCATGAGCAAGTTTCATGATGATTTACCAGTAGCTTCAAATAGCGTCTGTTTATTTTTTCTTTCAAAGTGTTCATTTGCTTTTTGTCAAATGTGGCCAATACGTTCCCTAGTTTCAGATTGTTTTGATTTTGTCCAAGATACACACATATAGCTTTGAGAACAATTTCTATAAGATTGAAGAAAAAAAATTGGCATCAAATAATAAAAAATCCGATAACATCAAATTAAGTTAACACAATTAATCATGTCACACCATGTTCTTGTAAAAATCTTGCGTCCCAATTTTCAAAGACTTCTGTGATTTATTATAAACATAACATCAGTATTTTCCTACTACTATGAGTCGAACTAGTGACCTGAAAATCAATAAGGGTCATTTGCTAGTCATGATCAATCTACCTATCAAGTTTCATGATCCTAGGCCTAAGCGTTCTTGAGTGTTCATCCGGAAACCATTTTATTAGTTCGGGTTACTGTGACCTTGACCTTTGACCTAGTGACCTGAAAATCAATAGGGGTCATCTAGGAATCATGATCAATCTACCTATCAAGTTTCATGACCCTAGGCCTAAGCGTTCTTGAGTTATCATCCGGAAACCATTTTACTATTTCGGGTCACCATGACCTTGACCTTCGACCTAGTGACCTCAAAATCAATAGGGGTCATCTGCAAGTCATGATCAATGTACCTATGAAGTTTCATGATCCTAGGCCCAAGCGTTCTTGAGTTATCATCCGGAAACCACCTGGTGGACGGACCGACCGACCGACCGACCGACATGTGCAAATAATATACCCCCTCTTCTTCGAAGGGGGGCATAACAATATAAATCTTACTATGTAAACAAAGCTATTGTATATCTAAATTTTAAAGAAGTACATGGAAGCAATGTCAGAAACAACAAGAGATGATGAAACACAATGCCCCCTACTGCGCAGCTTTGATTTTTTTTTTTAATTATATCCCTTTAAAAAAATATGACTCCCCTTGTGAAAATGATCTGTATTTGCAAAATGATATAACATAGAAATTATCTCCCTTTAAAGCTTGTTACTTACCTTGGATTTTGTTATTTGGCCTTTGACCTTGGAGAATGACCTTGACCTTTCACCACTCAAAATGTGCAGCTCCATGAGATACACATGCATGCCAAATATCAAGTAACTATCTTCAATATTTCAAAAGTTATGGCCAATGTTAAAGTTTTCGGACGGACGCACAGATTGACAGACCGACTGACAGTTCAACATCTATATGCCACCCTACCAGGGGCATGAAAACAGAGATATTATACATTTTCTCGCTGTTTTTCAAATTTTTAGTTAGAACTTACACTGAATTCATCGCCTATTGTGCCAACGGAAGTCAAGGAAAGTTCTGACCCGCGCCTTGACTCCTGTACGGAAAATTGAAAATTCCCATTTGTGACCTCATGTGACTTGGATGGGGTGCTGTGTAACCTATGGCGGCTACTCTCATGCAACTTGCTCTGGGGTTCGTGGGACATGCTCCCCTGCAGGTGGAGAGATCCCGAGGCGGAGGTCACATGACCTGATGCAGTTTTATCAGCCTGCTCATCGTCACTTTTGAGAAGTGAGGAGAAGTCTATACCTGACATGGAGAGCTCTTTGAAGGTCCCTTTGCCAATCATCTCTCCCTTGAAAGTGTGAAATTTCACATGAATTAGGGCAGAATTCCTTACTGAATAGTAAAAAGGCAATTCAACAACTTTAAAAGATATATTTCTTGTTTAGTTACATAAAAATGTGCCAAGGAGTTTTGGAGATGTCTTTTTTAACACTTTACCCTTTAGATAAGTATTTTGACAAATTTTAAGTCCAATAAAAAGTTAAATTTAATTAAAGACATTTCTTAGTTTATTCAAGTTTCAAAGGCTTCATTACCAACCCTAAAATACTGATAAACAGCTAACAGCATAAAACAAGAACAGACTGCAAGTTACTCGCAGGCTGTTCTGGTTATATGCTGTTTGCACAGTGTCATATCCACTTTGCTTCTGATTGGAAAAGGGATAAGCAATTCGTTTACAACTTACAAAGACACAAGAATACTGACAACAGATAGCTACCCAGCACTTGGTGCCCAGGAGAGGTAAACATAGTTATATGGCTAAGATGTTGAGAATGGATAATCATATAATGCGTTCATGTAAAATCATTCCCTGGTCAGTTGTTCTATCAAATATACCAAAATGAATATACTATTGTAATATGACTTATAATGCATGTAACTTCTGTATTTCATAGATTTTGTCGTAAAATGCCCGTAAGAAGAATTTACTTGTAGACTTCAAATAAAAGCCAAGGTCTGTAATAAAGCAAATTTTAAATATTTAATGCTGGCAAGCAATTGCACAATGAACTCCCCTCTGACACTTCCTTAAAATTATTCAGCAGGGGACAGCCAATCAGAGAGGTCAAACAATCTTTTAAGTCAATAGAGACAATAATGACATAGCCTTGTTCTGAAGAACTGTACTCAATGCATTTATGTAAAGTATTGTCACAGATTATCCTGCATACTTTCTTTTCAACATAGATATTTTCTTAAATGAGACTTCCTAAATATGCACAAAACCATTCAAGCAGAAAGTGTCACCCCTGTAAGCCTGTGTTGACTGTACAGGATAATCTGGGACAACAATATGTGCACATGCATTACCCATTTATGCCAAGCGTCTAGAAAAAAGGCCTTGTCAAACAGCGTAGACCCAGATGAGTTGCTTAAACGAATTTCTGTAAGAAATATTCTAAATATAGAAATAAATATACTTGACATCCCTAATTTTGTAAATAAATTGATCAAATTTTGAAGGATGGGAGAGTCCACTAGGCATAATTGGGTTAAGCCCAGTTTGCCTAGTATCTACCTCTTTAAGAATGAGGATCTGCTCTGCCTCCTTGAGGAACTGCAGCTGATGAGTGACCAGAACTCTTGGTTTGTTCTTCAGGTATCCCTGCACTACGCTAAAGAATTGCCATGGCAACGGTGAGTAACAAAGATCAATTACAACAATTCATATCAACAATTCAATGTGATGATTGATAACAGCAATTCATGTCAACAATTCATTGTGATGAATTGTGGAAGCGATTTAAGGCAACCATGAATTGTAAAATTATACCACCAGTTCAATGACATAATAGCAAAAATCCATATCATAATTCACTTTAAGGATTTGTAGCAGCAATTCATGCAGCAATACCTTGTTAAAATGTATAGCAATTATTCAAATCAACAATTTATAGGAACAACACATAGAAATAGTTCATAGCAACAAGGGCAACAAGACAAATTTGTTTATAGCAGACAATCAAGGCTAAAATGCAATCAATGATACATAGCAATGATGCATCACACCCCTTGTACAGCGATTCATTGCAGCGATTTTTTTCCTTTTTTATAAGACTTGATAACAGCAGTTTCCAAATTGGAAAAAGAATAAAAATTTCCAAATTCCTGTCACAAAAATGTCCAAATTGCAATTGAAGGTTTCCAAAACAAGAGGGCCATAATGGCCCTGTATCGCTCCACTGTTTTTTTTTTATGCGAAAAAAAAACGTGCAATGCGCATGGGTTGAAATGTACTCAAGCATGTGACTTTCTCTTTCTATCACTCGTCCCACTG
Organism: Dreissena polymorpha; assembly: GCF_020536995.1. Classification (NCBI taxonomy): domain Eukaryota; kingdom Metazoa; phylum Mollusca; class Bivalvia; order Myida; family Dreissenidae; genus Dreissena; species Dreissena polymorpha. The sequence continues at coordinate 80,365,038 of NC_068360.1, read as the reverse complement.
GGCGCTTGAATGTTGGAAGGGTGAGCTTTTTTATACATGGAAAAAGTTACAACCGTTTTTACTAAACAGACTAAAAAGCCCGGGAATTGTTGCACAGGTCCTTTGCTTATAACGTAGGTACATTTATCTCGCCAAAAGATATTGTTGTTCTTTCTATTTCACATATTTTTAGATGCTGAAGATCAAATCTACGCATTTGATTTGAAACAGATTCACAAGACCCATAGGAATCAAAATACCTTAACCCTTAACCAAACGACACATTTTGGACTTTCCCAATTTGAAAGAGGTTGCAGACTACAATTAAATTGTAATGGAATATGAAGGAAATGATCAGGTAGGGTAGAAATAATTGTGATAAAAGGAGAAATTGCTCATCTTGAGCAATTTCTCCTTTTATCTCAATTATTTATAAAGTTGTCAGCTACAAACCCGTAAAATCCTGTTGGTGTTTGGTAAAGGGTTAATAATCTCTGGTTCCTTCTTAGAGCCTTTCACACATACAATAGTAGCATATTTCTTTGTAAAGAATCATCTTAAAATATAATTAACAACCCGAACATCCCTAAGACCAACAGGCCTGAGAATATTATGATAATCTAAAGATTATTTCTTTATATTTATAAATGTATATCTATCTGTCTGTCTGTCTGTCTGTCTGTCTGTCTGTCTGTCTGTCTGTCTGTCTATCTATCTATCTATCTAAAACCATTTTACTATTTCTGGTCACCGTGACCTTGACCTTTGACCTAGTGACCTCAAAATCAATAGGGGTCATCTGCGAGTCATGATCAATCTACCCATGAAGTTTCATGATCCTAGGCGTATGCGTTCTTGAGTTATCATCCGGAAACCATTTTACTATTTCGGGTCACCATGACCTTGACCTTTGACCTAGTGACCTCAAAATCAATAGGGGTCATCTGCGAGTCATGATCAATGTACCTATGAAGTTTCATGATCCTAGGCCCAAGCGTTCTTGAGTTATCGTCTGACAACCACCTGGTGGACGGACCGACCGACGGACCGACATGAGCAAAGCAATATACCCCTCTTCTTCGAAGGGGGGCATAATAAGATATTACTTAACTGGTTTAAACACTACAAAAAAGACATGAAATTAACATGTTATCCGAAATAATTGTATCCAGATATATGTTCACTTTCGACATATTTAAATAAAACCCGACTTTTTTTTCAGTTTATAAGAAAAACATTCATAACACTTTTTTAAAACTTCAATTCCTTTGTAAGCAGTCACCATCTGATCTTAAATGGCACTAAATGACAGGATTTTTTCTCATGTTTACAAGATGTTGTTGTGGTTGGTCACAGACACACGGCCGCAGTAATCTCCCCAGGTAAACGTCATATGTTAAGTTTTATGACCCTCGGGGCAGGGTCAAATTTGAGCCCAGGGGAATAATTTAATAAAATTTGGTAGAGGACTATAAGATATCACTACACACCAAATTAAGTAACCCTAGGCTCTATAATTATGAACAAGAAGATTTTTAAAGTTTGCACAAAATAGGCCTTATTTAAGCATATGTTCATTTTTGTGACCCCCAGGGCAGGGTCAAATTTGTCCCCAGGGGCATAATTTGAACAAACTAAGTAGAAAACTATTAGATGTCACTAAATACCCAATTTGGTAGAAATAGGCCCAATGGTTCTGGACAAATAGATTTTTAAAGTTTGCACAAAATGGGCCCAATATAAGCATATGTTCAATTTTATGACCCCTGGGGAACGATCAAATTTGATCCGAGGGGCTTAATTTGAACAGACTTGGTAGATGACTATTAGATGTCATTACATACCAAATTTGGAAGCCCTATGCCGTACGGTTATGGACAAGATAATTTTTAAAGTTTGCACAAAATAGGCCTTATATAAGCAAATGTTCAATTTTTTGGCACCCTGGGGCAGGGTCAAATTTGACCCCAGGGGCATAATTTGAAGAAACTTTGTAGAGGACTATAAGATGTCACTACATACCACATTTGGCAGCCCTAGGCCCAATGGTTATGGATGAGAATATTTTTATAGTTTTAACAAAATAGGCCTTATATAAGCAAATTTCCAATTTGTTGACCCCCCGGGGCAGGGTCAAATTTGACCCCAGGGGCATAATTTGAAGTCACTTGGTAGAGGACTATAAGATGTCACTACATACTTAATTTTGTAGCCCTAGACCCAATGGTTATGGACAGGAAGATTTTTAAAGTTTTCACAAAATAGGCCTTATATAAGCAAATTTTCAATTTTCTGACCCCCCAGGGCAGGGTCAAATTTGACCCCAAGGGCATAATTTGAAGAAACTTGGTGGAGGACTATAAGATGTCACTGCATACAAAATTTGGTAGCCCTAGGCCCAATGATTATGGACGAGAAGATTTTTAAAGTGTTCACAAAATAGGCCTTATAAGCAAATTTTCAATTTCTTTACCCCCCCGGGGCAGGGTCAAATTTGACCCCAGGGGCATAATTTGAACAAATATGAAAGAGGTTCACCCCAGGAACATTCCTGAGAAATTTCATCAGAATTGGACCGTAGTTTAGGAGAAGAAGATGTTTAAAGAAAAAGTTTATGCACGCACGGACGCACGCACAGACGCACGCACGACGGACACAGGACCATGACATAATGACATAAGCCCTGCTGGCCTCTGGCCAGTGGAGCTAAAAACAAAAAAAAGTATTTCAGGGTTTTTCGTGCAAATGTTTCCAAATTGGGCTGGTACCAATACTTTTACCAATTAATTAAAAAAATGCTGCATTGTTGGAATAAATATACTCCACTCATTGGCCAACACATTGTTACTCGGGTTTTTTAAAATTTACTTTTTAGCTTAAAATCAGTAGTTACTCATTAAAATGTACATTACGCTTCTTAAAGTAATATTACTATACCTTCAACTTCTTATGATATTGAAAAAAAAGGTTCTTAGTATTTAATCTAAGAACAGGTTTGTAAATACGGTAGCCTACTTTTCAAAGATGTGTCTCCCCACAGCTGCGTCCACTGCGCTGAGTGGGTCATCTAGCAGGTAAACGTCTGCATCCATGTACAGAGCTCGGGCCAGACTGACCCTCGACCGCCACTCAGACTGACCCCACGGTCACCAATGAGGGTCAAATCACCATGTGGCATGATGGCTATGTCCTGAAAAGGCCAACTAGCCAAATAACATTGTGGCATAATTGCTATGTCCTGAATGGTTCAACTAGCCAAATAACCTTTTGGAGTAATGGCTATGTCATTAAAAGGTCAACTAGCCAAATAACAATTGGCATAATGACTATGTCCTGAAAAGGTTAACTAGCCAAATAACCTTTTGGCATAATGGCTATGTCCTTAAAAGGTCAACTAGTCAAATAACCTTTTGGCATAATGGCTATGTCCTGAAAAGATCAACTAGCCAAATAACGTTTTGGCATAATGGCTATGTGCTAAAAAGGTCAACTAGACAAATAACCTTTTGGCATAATTGCTATGTCCTGAAAAGGTCAAGGGTCAAATCACCGTGTGGAATAATTGTCCTAAAAAGATCAACCAAAGTGTGGTATAATCGCTTTCAACTGAAAGATCAAGGGTCTAATTGCCGTGCAACATAATTGCTACTCCTGAAAAGGTTAAATAACAAATTCCCAAAATACATTGCATTCATAAGAGTATTTTAAGTTATAGTCCGTTGTCTGATGTAAAATATTGCGAGGCACAAATATATACTAACCTTGAAGGGTGAACAATAATGTTTAGTTCATTTTGTAATATAAAACATTTAGCCACATTTTGACAACATTTAGAAAGTATGCAAGTTATAAAATTACAAACATTTCATCTTTGCTCATTATTACTAATAGACCAATACTTTACCTTTTTCAACTTAAAACTCTTTGAATAATTTGTCTTTTAGCGGTCAAAGTTTGGTCACGGATAGTTACAGTAAAACAATAACGTACCTTATTCAGTGCACAGGCTTTCAGGATCCTGTCGTATTTGGCCTTCTCGTACTTGTTTCCAAACACGATGTTCTGTCGCAGCGAGGCAGAGAACACCCAGGGTTGCTGGGATACGTATGCAAGGCGACCCGTCACCGAGATACTGCCCTTAAGCAGCGGAAGTTCATTTAGCACCGCCATCAGCAATGAGGACTGTTGAACAATTAATTATACGAGGCATATTTCTTTTAGGTAGTCATCAAATAATATTTTGCAGTCTGACAATTTATTTGGGTCAGAGTGCATACGACACACTTGTAAATTGCCTTTTCACATACATACATGGGTATTGGTTTGACGATTTTTTAATTCTTGATGGTATAACAAAATTATGATGAAGACAATAATAATGATGATGATGTATAACATTTAAGCGAAATATAATTTGTGTGTTTTATCATGCTTTCTTCACAGTTGGTTGAAGACAGCAGAACTCCCTGCCTCCAGCATTATTATTTTTCATAGATTGTAATGCCAACAATTACAGGATTACATTCTGATACAGGTTCATATTGCAGAAGCTTATTACAACATAAGACTTAAGTATTACAACATAAGAAACTAAGCAGTCGCCATGGGGAAGTGGATATGGTGTCCCCCTAGCAACCTGTTGGTCACAGTTTAATCCCTACTGTGGGAATTTTCTTTATATCTCCTCCATAGACACTTAGTACTGGTTCTCGTTCCAGTTAACGGACTTGATAGCGTTTCAAATAAACCTAAGGCTTTCTATGCAATCGAGCTTAAATACATAGTTTTAAACTAACAAACTAAGGGTTTAATCCAATCTCTACACCAGCTTACCACTCAACCTTAAAATCTAAATCTCAGTATTTGAAATTGTTTGTGGAAAAATTGGCTAAATTCATGTGTAGCTAAGCCAGCTGACATTTTCTGTCTAAACCGTATTTTTGCTTAGGAGATTATTCTTTTAAACATAAAATACGATAAAAGCATAAATTGTCAGCCTAATCAGAGATGACATTTTTCACACATGCATTAAGCCCAGTTAAGCCCAGTTTTCCAAGAACAAGGCTCAATTCAATTTATGCTCTAATGTTTTTTTCAGTATTTCCATTCAAAACCCTATACAAGTTGTACCTTCCCAGCTCCTACGGGTCCAATGATGGCAACCAGTCTCCCTGACTCCACGGTGGCAGAGACATTCTGGAGTGTGAGCTGGTTTACTTCCTGTCATGGGGATAGAGAAATAATTTGAAAGCTTTTCATTGGATTGAGAAATACTTTAAAAGCTTTTCATTGTATACAATTAAAGCCCAGGTCTCCAGATAATAAAACAAGGTATCATTGACAAAAATCTTCTGACCAAATTTCAGTAAGATCGGACAATAAATGTGGCCTCCAGTGTGTTAACAAGACAAATGTTGACGCCGTACGCTGCATGACCGACAAAAGTTGATCACAAGAGCTCACCATTAGCACATTAAGCTCTGTCAGGCGAGCTAAAAAATACATTTAAGAAAAGCATTAGTTCTTCTACTTCAAGTCAATCCATAAACAAGTAAATGATGTTCATAGCAAGAGAAACGACATTGTGTGAAAGAAAAGCATTTACTAATGGCATATGCACTATTCATGCTTGGTATGAAGATATTTCACAAAATCAACATGTTGATTTACTGGAGAGGCATCACCAGACATTATGCATTCAGGAACTACAACAATATGACACTAAATAGTTAACAGTTTACCAATTTTAATGCATTTAAACTTTAACATACATAATCCATTAATGTTTTTCCATTTACAAATTCCATTTCCATGAAAAACAATCAAACCCATTTAAAATCTGAAACTCCCGGTTTCATAACCTACAGGTCATAATGGTGTTGTGGATATAATGTCCACCTCATTATCAGGAGGTCCTGGTTTAACCATGTACCACTTAGATAAGTATTTTAAAGCATTTGTAGTCCTATAGAAAGTTTAATTTAATTAGATACCTTTATTACTAAATTCAAATTTTCACGGCTCCATTTCCAATCCTTAGATACTTACTCAGATGAGCAGCAAACAGCATAAAACCTGAACAGCCTGTGATTTACTAGCAGGCTGTTCTGGTTGTATGCTGGTTGCATAAGCCATTTCTTGTTTGCCTCTGACTTGTTAGCTTCTGAGTGTGAAAGGGTTAAACCCCACTCAAGATTTTCTCCCTTGACACTTTGTATTGGTTCTATGAAGAAAACTGACTCAGCTGGGGTGAGATTTAAGAACCACCTCAGGAGAGGAAATTGCCCCCATTCCCTTGCTGGGTTCAACTAAACTCTTCAGTTATACATAGATCAAGCAAAGTTTATATGTATTTGTAAACTAAGTTTGGCATTAAAAGGGAGTAAATCAGCGGAAAGGAAGAAAATCACACCCCGGAAGTCAATTATACCTCATTAAGCCTTTGACTGCGATGCAATAGTTGTTAACCCTTTCCCACTCAGAGGCAAAGTGATGCAATAGTAGTTAACCCTTTCTCACTCAGAGGCAAAGTGATGCAATAGTAGTTAACCCTTTCCCACTCAGAGGCAAAGTGATGCAATAGTAGTATACCCTTTCCCACTCAGAGGCAAGGTGATGCAATAGTAGTTAACCCTTTCCCACTCAGAGGCAAAGTGATGCAATAGTAGTTAACCATTTCCCACTCAGAGGCAAAGTGATGCAATAGTAGTTAACCCTTTCCCACTCAGAGGCAAAGTGATGCAATAGTAGTTACGGTAACCATTTCCCACTCAGAGGCAAAGTGATGCAATAGTAGTTAACCCTTTCCCACTCAGAGGCAAAGTGAAAATGGCTATGCGAAAATAGCATAAAACCAGAACAGCGTGTGAGTAACTTGCAGTCTGTTCAGGTTTTATGCTGTTTGTTGCTCATCAGTATATAAGGGCTTGAAAAATGAAGGTTTTTAAATATAAATCTAGTAAGAAAGGTCTTGAATTAAATGTAACTTTCATAGGAACTACAAATGCGTAAAAATAATATGTATCTAAGTGGTAATGGGTTAATAGTTGATAATAGTCAGCTAATTACATTGTCCCATTTGGCATGCATGTTTTCGATGACAATACGGCAGTTCTTGGCAGGTGAATAGTCCGTCTCATGTCTGCCATGTTCTGTTGAGGGCAGTTCACTTAGTTGTAAAAATGTCTGTCATAAAAGATATCCATCAAATAGGCTTTAAATAGAACAACTATTTTCTAATTTAATAATATTGACAAATTTAATAACATTACTTTACTCTAACTTTGTATAGCACTATATGTGTTCTGCATGCAGGTGAATTATTATCATTACATATACTAATTATTTTTATTATTGTGATTTTTATAATTGGAATAGCTTTAATTATTAATTATATAATTAGTTGAATACTGATTGTATTATGGTTATATTATTATGATAATACAACATTATCTTAGACAATTATATGTTACAATTTGAGCAACATTTACAATTTTCATATGCAATTAGTAAATCCCAAAGATAAGTCCATAATCAAACATTTTATAGTTAAGTTACTGTTAATGTTCATTTAAATAGAATACTCTTAAAAAATAAGATATTACAAATATTTCAAAGAGAATATTTTAAGCGCGCATATAATTATTATCTTGATAAAATAATTCAAAACAGTTCAAATGTTGATAAAATACAAAACAAAACTAAAGTTCAGAAGAAGTGGTGCCAGAAAACGTATGAAATAAAAGATTAATACAATTAAAAATATTTTTTTGTCTACTGTAGAAAGCTCATTTATGTTCAAAAGAATGTTCAGTTTCAAGAAATCGCCATTATTCTTACAGATTTGCTCATTTTACCTATAAATACACGTTTCGGTTCAATTACAAATTCAAGTAAAGAGTATTGACATTGATGCATTTTGTTGAAGTAAAAAAAAAAGAGTTTTGGTACCATTACAAGGCAATTCATATAATTCACTTCACATTACTCACTCATATTAATGTGCTAGTTTAAGATTGAGAAAATAACATGTTATAATTAAATTTATATAAATGTGCTTTAAGTTAACAAGAGGGCCTGAAAGGCCCAAAGTCGCTCACCTGAGATAACTAGATATTATTGGGACAAATCGTATGACCAAATTTCACGAAGATCGGAAAATAAATGTGGCCTCTAGAGTGTTAACAAGGTTTTACTATAGGCATATAAGGAAAAATGCCCCGCCCCCTGCATGGCAGCCATGTTTTTCAACCAACCAGCATCATTTTTGAACTCATCCAAGATATTATCGGGATGAATCTTCTTACCAAGTTTCTTGAAGATCGGACAGTAAATGTGGCCTCTAGAGTGTTAACAAGATTTTACTATAGCCATATGGAAAAATGCCCCGCCCCTTGGAAGCCATTTTTTTCAAGCAAACATAAGTATTTTCAAAATCATCTAAGATATCATTGAGACCAATCTTCTGACCAAATTTCATGAAGATTGGACAATAAATGTGGCTTCTAGAGTGTTAACAAGGTTTTACTATAGCAATATATAGCCATATAAGGAAAAATGCCCCGCCCCTGGTGGCCATGTTTTTAAAGCAACCAAAACCATTTTCAAACTCATCCAAGATATCATTGGGACAAATCTTCTGACCAAGTTTCATGATGATCGGAAAATAAATGTGACCTCTAGAGTGTCAACAAGGTTTAACTATAGGCATATAAAGAAAATAGCCCCGCCCCTGTGGTGGCCATGTTTTGCAACCAACCCGCATCATTTTTTAACTCTTCCAAGACATTATTGGGATGAATCTTCTGACCAAGTTTCATGAAGATCAGACTATAAATGTGGCCTCTAGAGTGTTAACAAGATTTTACTATAGCCATATAAGGAAAAATGCCCCGCCCCATGGCGGCCATGTTATTCAAGCAAACGTAACCATTTACAAACTCGTCCAAGATATCATTAAGACAAATCTTCTGACCATATTTCATCAAGATTGGACAATAAATGTGGCCTCTAGAGTGTTAACAAGGTTTTACTATAGCCATATTAGGAAAAATGCCCCGCCCCCTGGCGGCCATGTTTTTCAACCAACCGGCATCATTTTTGAACTCGTCCAAGATATTATTAGGATAAATCTTCTGACCAAGTTTCATGAAGATCAGACAATAAATGAGGCCTCGTATAGAGTGTTAACAAGATTTTACTATAGCCATATATTGTCATATAAGGAAAAATGCCCCGCCCCTTGGCAGTCATGTTTTTCAAGCAAACGTAAACATTTTCGAACTCATCCAAGATATCATTGAAACCAATCTTCTGACCAAATTTCATGAAGATCAGACAATAAATGTGGCCTCTAGAGTGTTAACAAGGCTTTACTATAGCCATATAAGGAAAAATGCCCCGCCCCCTGGCGGCCATGTTTTTCAACCAACCAGCATCATTTTCGAACTCGTCCAAGATATTATTGGGATGAATCTTCTGACCAAGTTTTATGAATATCAGACAATAAATGTGGCTTGTAGAGTGTTAACAAGATTTTACAATAGCCATATATAGCCATAAATTATGGGGAAAAATGCCCCTCCCCTTATCAGCAGTGTTTTTCAAGCAAACATTACCATTTTCGAACTCGTCCAAGATATCATTGAAACCAATCTTCTGACCAAATTTCATGAAGATTGGACAATAAATGTGGCCTCTAGAGAGTGAACAAGGCAAATGTTGACGTCGCACAACAGACAACGCACAACAAAAAACGGACAAAAGGCGATCACAAAAGCTCACCATGAGCACGTTGTGCTCGTGTGAGCTAAAAATGCAAAGTTATAAATAATCATAAAGATCAATATATGCTTTATTTACTATATAATTAATATACATTTCAAACTAGAAATGGCGCGGCAGAGGCCGACGCGTATCCCCACGCCAAATGTTTGACCTAGGTGTGCCCCAGGGTTGGTAATGGGGCCATGCATAGCTGAGATTGACCGTATTGTCATAAGAGAAGTTCATCATCAATTAGAAGTGAATTGGTGTAGAAATGAAGAAGTTATAGTAAAAGGCAATTTTGGGTGGGTGTGACATATGTGGGCAGGGCGCCCCAGGGTTGGTAATTGTGCCATGCATAGTTGAGATTGACCGTATTGTCATAAGAGAGGTTCAGTATCAATTTGAAGTGAATCGGTGTAGAAATGAAGAAATTATAGTAAAAGGCAATTTTGGGCGGGTGTGGTCTATGTGGGCAGGGCGCCCCAGGGTTGGTAATGGGGCCATGCATAGTTGAGATTGACTGTATTGTCATAAGAGAAGTTCAATATCAATTTGAAGTGAATCGGTGTAGAAATGAAGAAATTATAGTAAAGGCAATTTTGGGTGGGTGTGGTCTATGTGGGCGGGGCCCCAGGGTTGGTTATGGGGCCATGCATAGTTGAGATTGACCCTAATGTCATAAGAGAAGTTCAGTATCAATTTGAAGTGAATCTGTGTAGAAATGAAAAAATTATAGTAAATGGAATTTTTTGGTGGGTGTGGCCTATGTGGGCGGGCGCCCCAGGGTTGGGATTGGGGCCATGCATAGTTGAGATTGACCCTAATGTCATAACAAAAGTTCAGTATCAATTTGAAGTAAATCCGTGTAGAAATGAAAAAATTATAGTAAATGGAAATTATTGGTGGGTGTGGCCTATGTGGGCGGGGCGCCCCAGGGTTGGGAATGGGGCCATGCATGGTTGAGATTGACCGTATTGTCATAAGAAAGGTCCAGTATCAATTTGAAGTGAATCGGTGTAGAAATAAAGAAGTAAATGTAAAATAACCTAAAAAAATGAGTGATAATTTCTGACGCGGCCCCACCCCAACCGCTATAACTTTTGACCCAGGGGTCAGATCAAAATTCCAAATAGTGCAGGGTCGCACATATGCTCATAGCTACCATGTGTGTAAGTTTCAAGGTTCTAGTGCTTTTAGTGTAGGAGGAGATAGTGGCCAGGACGGACAGACAGACAGACAGACAGACAGACAGACGGACGGACGGACGGACGGACGGCGGAGATAACCACAATATCCCCACCTTTTTTTTTTAAAAGCGTGGGGATAACAACACAAACACATGTGCATCCATCGGAAGGCTTGCATATATTGCAGGTGTATGGAGCAATAACAATAACAGCAGAACCGTAAATTTAGGACAATGACACCACAACAAAACATTAAAAGCATACACCCATATTACATTTTCCTTGAGATAATCTTTGATCTTTTAATGCAACAATTTGACATTAAGTAGGATTTTAACCATAAAAGATTGGCATAACAATATATCATCATTAACGTTTAAAAGACTAGAATTTAGAATATAGCAAAATTAATGTCCTAGCAATTCCATTTCAGATATTCCAGAATATCTTAAAGAAAATGCAACCAAGCAAAAAACTGGCAAAATAATGAAATTGTTGAAGTGATTACAGTTGACACACACTAAATAAAATGTCTTATTAAACTGCAAGTAAATTGCTCTTCAATGTTGCATTTGAATAGAATCCTTTTAGCGCAAGTGTAAGATTAGACAGTGAGTGTAAGTGTGAAAGGTACTTTCTATTGAAAGACAAAATATTAACCATAAATGAGATGCTATAAAACCCGTATAAAATCAAATTAACTCGTACTTTGTCGAACAAGAACATTCAAAATATCACTACAAAACTGTGTGTTTTTATTATAAACACTGAAGTTCTGATTCAAAAACGGTGTGCCCTATTATTATTAACACTGAAGATTTGATTGGATAAGTGGTCAAAGTGAAAATTCATTTACCTCCATGAAGTCACATCATGAATAATATTGAAAAATAAAAATGTGCAACCTTTTATGAATAAGATCATTTTGTATCATGCCAAATATTCAGAATACCATATCAGGATTTTTTTTCTCGTCAAAATCACAAGCCTAACAAAAGGTGTCCTTCCCAAGCCAAATGACCTAAAAGTGTGGAATTATTTTTGCAACGATTCAAACTGCCAGAATTATGAGCACAATACTATTTTATCTATTGACCCTACCACAATTCTTCGCATTGTAACTGTCATTTCACAGTAACATTTGTAATTAAACATGATGGTTCTCCACAAAAAGCTATGCACCACTATGCCCACTAGAGGGATGGCAGCAATTACGAAATATGGTGTCAGCGGTCGCTTAGCAACAAAGGCGGCAATGAGGCACAAGAGGCAGATCCAGAACTTTGAACAATAATAGAATATAATCTCCATGTAAACATCAACAATAGCTTTACGCCAAAGCCACTTCTGTTGTTTTCTGAAACAACAAAGCAAGGAAATCCCTAAAAGCCGTCAGTCAAACAGACTGAACAGGGCTTTCATGTGCTTCTTGATAGTTCAAGGATTGAATTTAAAATAATCACAAAGATATTGAGGGACTCAAAGGCAGAATGTTACATACATTCTCAACATGGCCTTGTATGAAATGGCTCGAATGTCAAATATGTAATATAATATCGCAGATTTATTTCAATATAATTGTCAATGAGTGATTGGCCAAAGACCCTACCTATTGACACGTCAGGTGAATTTAAAAATACATATTTAATTATATTCTGGAAACCAAACTAAAGCAGGTTCATTTGAATATGCAGAAGCTTCATTTCCTTCATATCAAACTGCTCAAACGCTTACACAGAGAACACAAGGTGTCATGTTAAACTCAAAGCTCAGTTCTTATTTGATGGCCTATTTTTTACAGGTCGGCATAAAAATAAACAAGCAAATTCGTTGAATTGATATTCCCCGCCAAAATGCTTCTGGACACAAAAGTGCTATATTTGACACTCGGTTCAAAGCATTTTTAATGATACAATGGGCCATAACTCCATTATTAACAGATGGTGTACAATGCCATTTGGCGTGCCTCATCCTCTTATCCATATATATACTCGTACCAAGTTTCAATGAAATCCGCCAAAGCACTTCCAAGATATGGCTCCGGACACAAAAGTGCCGGACGGACAGACGGACAGACGAAAAGACGGATGTGCGGACAACGCCAAAACAATATCCCACCGCCTATGGCGGGGGATAATAAATCACAAGACAAAAGGGGTCAATTACATTTCTATATCATTGATTTCATCACAAAATTGTACATTACTCCATTTTTTTTCTATCACACATTGTATCTTTATTTTGCAATCAGAGAATTGTTTTGATCTAAGATATTGCGCTTGGCCTTTAATGTTCGGGAAAACCAATTATAATTACAATCATTTTGATATTTATAGTTATGATTGCCAGAAAAAAAATAAAACAGGGCAATTACTTCATGAATATCAAAGAAATAGTTATGGTTCTTGTACTCTGAACCTGCTGTTCAAGATTTACATCATTAAATGAACTTTTATTTAAATCCCTTTTGAGTTACAATCATTTGGATCCCTTCAAATGGGAATAATAGTTATACTCACACAAAAAGCAGGACAGACTGATGACTAAGCAAAATAAATTATTTTTGTTATCTGCACTAATTTCCTCTCAAAGTCTTCTGTCAATTGACAAAGTTCTATGTGAAAAACAGTTCAGTTTTCAGCACTATCCTTCATATGCATCACAAGTAATTTATCAGTAAATCAAGCGAGAGGTTTCAAACAAATTTCCTTTAACCATCAGTTTCTATTAAAAAACAAGGTACAAAATTGTCACAAAACCAGGTTTTCAATTTAATAAAAAAAAAGTCTGATAAAGGGAGACAATTCAAAATGTGCATTGTTACCCCCCTTTTTTCTAATTCAATCTATTTTTACTCATGGCAACCTTGATTTCAATTTGAAAACAAGAAACCATCGGAGACGGGTGATGCTCCCCAAAGGTTTTTTTGTCACAATATTGCACTATATATTCAGATGAAAGGAAACGTCTTGAGGGCACAGTAGCTGGAAGGACAATAATTTTTTAATTGAAAATTTCGAAGGGCCATAATTCAGTGTAAAATCATCCGACCAGAACCCCCTGATAATATGCACATCTCCTCTTGGTAGTGAAGCTTTCCATAAAGTTTCATTGAATTCCAGTCATTATTTGCTGAGAAATAGCCCGGACAAGAATTGCACTATATTTATATTAATGGAAAATTTCAAAGGGCTATAACTCTGTGAAAAATCATCCGACCAGAACCCGCTGATAATATGCACATCTCCTTTTGGTAGTGTAGCTTTCCATAAAGTTTCATTGAATTCTGGGCATTAGTTGCTGAGAAATAGCCCGGACAAGAATTGCACTATATGTACAGTTAATGGAAAATTTCAAAGGGCCATAACTCTGTGAAAAATCATCCGACCAGAACCCGCTGATGACATGCACATCTGCTCTTGGTAGTGAAGCTTCCCATAAAGTTTCATTGAATTCCGGTCATTAGTTTCTGAGAATTAGCCCAGACAAGAATTGCACTATATGTACAGTTAATGGCAAATTTCAAAGGGTCATAACTCTGTGAACTGAGGAGCTGCGCCATGAGCGCATGATACGCCCGTCGTTCGCCAATGAAGTAGTAAGGTAATAAATAACCCTTTGAATCATTTTTTTACTTCAGTTTATTTGTATTTGAATACATGGTTTATTTTATAAGTACATGAGCATGGAGCGCCGTCTCCTTGACATTCATACCATATCTTTTTTTGAGTATATGTATGCATTTCTTTAGAGGATATGGAGTTGAAGTAAACCTGTTATAGATATTTTGACCAATAATAAAAGAGAAATGTAGATGGGTAAGTGGTAGTGTACAATCGGAATAGAAAAAAGCTCACCTTGTTCAATTTTTCAGGGATACTAAAAAAAAAAAAAAAAAAATCCATCGAAGGATATTTGAGCTACAGTAGGACATTCAATGAAATCACGAAATTTTGACGAACAAAGTCCCATAACTCTGGAACGACAATTCAGAATTCCGTCAAAAACGAAAGGGGATCAGGGTTTATCAATATTAAGATTGTGTTAAAATTTGAAGAAAATCTGTCAAAGGATATTTGACGTAGCGTACGACATTAACAGACGGACGGACGGACGGCTACGGTAGGACATTCAATGAAATCACGAAATTTTGACGAACAAAGTCCCATAACTCTGGAACGACAATTCAGAATTCCGTCAAAAACGAAAGGGGATCAGGGTTTATCAATATTAAGATTGTGTTGAAATTTGAAAAAAATCCATCGAAGGATATTTGAGCTACAGTAGGACATTCAATGAAATCACGAAATTTTGACGAACAAAGTCCCATAACTCTGGAACGACAATTCAGAATTCCGTCAAAAACGAAAGGGGATCAGGGTTTATCAATATTAAGATTGTGTTAAAATTTGAAGAAAATCTGTCAAAGGATATTTGACGTAGCGTACGACATTAACAGACGGACGGACGGACGGACAGACGGACGGACGGACAGACGAACGGACGGACAGACGCGGGGTATACCATAGACGGGCGTATAAAAATCATCCGACCAGAACCCGCGGAAAATATGCACATCTCCTCTTGGTAGTGAAGCTTCCCATAGAGTTTCATTGAATTCCGGTCATTAGTTGCTGAGAAATAGCCCGGACAAAAATTGTGCACGGACGGACAGACAAAGCGGTGACTATATGCTCCCCCCAAAATAAATTTTGGGGGAGCATAAGATGTGAGAAGGAACTAGTCAGTAATGTGTTACAAAATATGGGCCGTGCTCTGTGAAAAACAGGTTTAATGCGTGTGAGTGTAGTGTCGCCCCAGATAAGCCTGTGTAGTCCAGACAGGGTAATCAGGGACGAAAGTTCAGTTTCTGAAACCATAGCAACCACAATTTTGTCTAAAAAAAAATTCTTATGTACTTTTTGAGGAAGTACAGGATCCAGATTTTCAATTATTTAAATTGCAAAAAACCTGAAATAATATCTCCATATGGCCTTCTTTCCATTTAAAATGTTTCATTAACTTCGCTTTAAAGCATACTTCCATGCTACATGAATGACAGTGTGGTTAATTGTGTACAACAAAGTGACAACATGCTACATTAAGTAATTTACCAAAGGTTCAACTTTAAACTGAAGAATCTGCTTCAAATTGTACGATTATATCATTCATGAATTGTTTTGTTATTTATAGAGAAATGCATGTGGTTTAAAATTGATAAAACACCTTAAACAAGAAACCGTTGGCGATGGGCGATGCCCCCCAAAGTTTTGTTTTGTCACAATATTACACTATATATTCATTTGTTTATGTTTAAAAATTGATAAAAAACATAAATCAATCGATTCATGTTTTTTTTTATTAACAGTCTAATTAAATCAGTATTACATATTTTGTGATAACTAGAGGTTGTTTTCAACACATTTCTCATTAATTTACTCTAGTTTTTATGTTATTACCTTATTGGTGAATTGTTCTTGTGCTAAAATATGCTTGTTGTTCAAGTGCGAATATAAAATGAACAACAACGGCGACCCATGATTTTTATTTTATTTTTTTATCCACAACAGATGGTTCTTCCTAAAAACGTATCAAATTCTCGGTGTAGCAAAATTTGCATTCAAACTGCTGCGTACGTCCTTAAGAGTCACGCTATTTTTGTCTCATATAAAAAAGCTGAAAGCAGAATTAAATGTGATACTATTGTACATGTATCTTAAATCCAAATATAACAAAAATTAAAGGGACTTATCTGTCTGTGATGTTTGTTGAAGTATGCCATTAAATTCCCGCAATTGTTAAGTTTAAAAATAGAAAATCTAGAGCTCAATTATAATAACAATAAAGCATTAAAAAAAGGGCATTACAGAAAAATGTATTCGTACAGGGCTCAAACCAATGTCCTTCGGATCAAAAAGCTATTGCCTCAACAACTCAGGCATCCAGACTGCTATAAGAAAATCTTTGTTTTATACTTTATTTAAGTTATCCAACTATTGTTATACAATTTTAAACAACAGAAACATTCCAAATTATTCCATTGTTACCTGTTTGAATACTTGATAAGTTAATCAATTTCAAATGATCATCATGCTTAAACGACAGCAAGTTTAAATTATGAATCTATGCCATTTATGGCATTTCAAACCATGTTGTATAGCGTTCTTTTATTTTCAATCTGTGACAAAATGTTGTAAAATTGTCATTTTTACAATCAGTGAAAAAGCAATTTTAAATGATCATCATGCTTAAACAACAGCAAGTTTAAGTTATGAATCTATGCCATTTATGGCATTTCAAACCATGTTGTTCAGCGTTCTTTTATTTTCAATCTGTGACAAAATGTTGTAAAATTGTCATTTTTACAATCAGTGAAAAAGCCCCTTTCACTATTTAACTATTTATTCTTCTAACAAGACTATTGCCAAGCAATATAAGTCCCCTACCGGCTACACCATTGTCAGAAATTCCACCATATTCAGATTTTTTATATATATTTGTTGCCATAGCAACCAGAATTTTTGAGGTAAGGAACAAAATGAAATGATGTGAATGATGTCCATAATGCCATCTGTCAATGTTTAAAGTTTCATGAAAAAAATATGAAGAACTTTAAAAGTTATCGCAGGATCCAGAAACCACCATTTTCAGCAGTATTTCCAGTCTATTTGTTGCCATAGCAACCAGAAATTTTGACGTAGGAACCACATGAAATGACATGCATAATGTCCATATTGCCATCTATCCATGTTTCAAGTTTCATGAAAAAATATTAAGAACTTTAAAAGTTATCGCAGGATCCAGAAAAGTGTGACAGACTGACTGACTGACGGAGCAAAAACCATAAGTCCCCTCCCGTGAAACCGGTAGGGGACTAATAAAACAAGAGCACCGCCTTGCGGGTGCAGACCGCTCATCTATTTTCTTTTTAAAGGTGAAGGGACTCTCATTTTCAATCACAAAGGAGGGAGGGGTGGAGTGAAGAGGGGTGCATTGTGTGGGTGTGTGGACATTTATTACATTATCTTCCAAAAATGCGAAAAAAAAGAGAAAAAAATGGGGGGGTGGGTGGGGGGTGGGGGGGTGGGGATTCTTGGGTGCGATGGTTGGATGGTATTTCAAACATAAAATAATAAAAATAAATATTTGTGTTTTTTAACCGCTTCAAAAAAAAATGGGGGGGGGGGGGGGTGAGGTGGGGGGTATAGTGTGAGGGTGTGGTGGTAATTTGTGAGATGATCTTAAAAAAAAAAATAAGGGGGGGGTGGGGGGGTGGATTCTTGGGTGCGATGGTTGGACGGTATTTCAAACATAAAATTATCAAAATAAATAGTTTTGTTTTTAATTGTTAAAAAAAAATAATTTGGGGAGGGGGTGGGGTGGGGTGGGGGGGGGTATAGTGTGAGGGTGTGGTGGTCATTTGTGAGATGATCTTAAAAAAAAAAAAAAAAAGGGGGGGGGGGGGATTCGGGGGGGGGGGGGGGGGGGGAAGGGGGTGTCACAGGCGATGGTTTGGGTGGAGTCTATTGTGGTATGTCAGGTAAGAGTAGTTCTGTCAAAGTATCAATCAATTCTAATCATAAATAAAGAAGTTATGGCAATTTTAGCAAAATTTAATAATTTGACCTTGAGAGTCAAGGTCATTCAAAGGTCAAGGTAAAATTCAACTTGCCAGGTACAGTAACCTCATGATAGCATGAAAGTATTTGAAGTTTGAAAGCAATAGCCTTGATACTTAAGAAGTAAAGTGGATTAAAACACAAAATTTAACCATATATTCAAAAAAGGGCCATAATTCCGTAAAAATGACATCCAGAGTTATGCAACTTGTCCTTTTACTGTACCCTTATGATAGTTTGCGAGTGTTCCAAGTATGAAAGCAATATCTATGATACTTTAGGGGTAAAGTGGACCAAAACACAAAACTTAACCAAACTTTCAATTTTCTAAGTATTAAGGGCCCATAATTCCGTCCAAATGCCAGTCAGAGTTACATAACTTTGCCTGCACAGTCCCCTTACGATAGTTAATAAGTGTTGCAAGTATGAAAGCAATAGCTTTGATACTGTAGGAATAAAGTGGACCTAAACACAAAACATAACCAAATTTTCAATTTTCTAAGTATAAAAAGGGCACATAATTCTGTCAAAATGCCAGTCAGAGTTACATTACTTTGCCTGCACAGTCCCCTTATGATAGTTAGTAAGTGTTGCAAGTATGAAAGCAATAGCTTTGATACTTAAGGAATAAAATGGACCTAAACACAAAACTTAACCAAAATTTTCAATTTTCTAAGTATAAAAAGGGCACATAATTCTGTCAAAATGCACGCCAGAGTTATCTAAGTCTGCCTGCCCAGTCCCCTCATAATGGTAAGTAAGTGTACCAAGTTTGAATGCAATAGCATTGATACTTTCTGAAAAAAGTGGACCTAAACGCAAAACTTAACCAAAATTTTCAATTGTCTAAGTATAAAAAGGGCACATAATTCAGTCAAAATGCACGCCAGAGTTATCTAACTTTGCCTGCCCAGTCCCCTCATGATAGTAAGTAAGTGTACCAAGTTTGAATGCAATAGCATTGATACTTTCTGAGAAAAGTGTACCTAAACGCAAAACTTAACCGGACGCCAACGCCGACGCCAAGGTGATGACAATAGCTCATAATTTTTTTTCCAAAAATAGATGAGCTAAAAATTAAAGCATAAACGAATTTGACACTTTTGTATCTAACATACACAATTTCAATTGGATATAAGTGTGAAACAGTTTTACTATTGCATCTATTATAGAAAAGAAAAGCCAAATTAAATGGAAAACTATTGCATCTAGTTAAACAAAACATTTAGCAGAATTAAATGTGAAACGTGTGTATCTCAGTAAACAAAATGCATAAATAAATATGATACTAGTGTTACTAAGGAACACAGTCATGCAGATTTAATATGAAACAGTTCAACTATTGTTTTAAGTATGCATATGTATAGGAAACTGTTGCATTATGTACATGTACAATTGTAAAGCAGATTTAGGTGTGAAACTTTATTATTGATACATATAAATGTAAAGCAGACACATTAGTTTACAGCTAAACCTTCAGTACACCAGCACCAGAAATCAGAGTGTATGCCATCCATAATGTTAACAAAAGAATATCTGTGAAACTGATGGATGCTCCCCGATACTGCGGATTGTCTATAGATGATGGGTTGTTTGTAACCATGGGACCAAGAAAATTGGGCAAACAATTCATGAAAGAACAGACCTGAACAAACGAATAATACATGCATGACCATTGCTACCATGAAAAAATGTCTTTGTAATTGGCTCGCTAGTTTCGAAGATTTTGAACAGCAATTTAAATGTCCTACTTGTAACAAAAGATCAATTGATAATTGAAAAATCATAGTGCGGAACAACCTAATAATATACGTATGTCCAACCTATAAGAATGCTGCATAAAATGTTTAATCAAATGCGTATCATAAGTTTCTGAAATGTAAAATGTTTACAAATTACCAGGAAGAGTGGGGAAGATATTTTTATCACAAACATTTCTTCATTTGTTATCCCAGCCACACCTGATTACATCAACATTACAATTAAGACAAATGGCAACAATATGCTGCCCCATATCGGGAGCATACAAAAAACAACAATAAACTACTAACAGCATGCTGGTGCTACTTCAATCTAGATGGATCACACGCCCCATACAAACCTGCATCCTTTTAAAGGTGACTTTTGAATCTGATATAAACTGAATTGCGAATGGCATGAACAGTACACAGGATAGACGAACGGGTTGAAAAAGTGCCATCGAAACGAACACTCTTTCAGACGTCATAATGCCCCCCGAATAAACAAACGCCAAATATACTAAAAAGGGGATGAGCTGAACAGACACGAAAAAGGGGCCAAGAATGAGACCCCTAATGTATCCAAGAAGTTTGACCTTGGATGCTTCGTCCCTGAAAAGGATAGTGATAAAAAAGGAAAGTTTATGCAGATCTGGGCTGATATGTACTATAGAGTAGTCATTGAAGGTGTTTAGGTTTTGTACTATAGAGATTTTGTCAAAGAAATTGCAGAAATTCAAAGTGTATAGATTTACCTATTTCAAATTAAAATTATGCACATAATCATAATCAACTTGAACAAGTAGTCCATAAAGAACTTTTTTCAATCTACTTTTCAAATGGTATTGTAGAAAATTTAAAGATAAAAGTCACCGTTCATGTTACTTAAAGTCATGTTAAAAGCTATTAGAAATAACCTTTGCCTAACACTACTGTCTTAAAAACAAATACTTGACATTTTTAAACTGTTGAAAATACACAAGATGTTTCATTTTACATTGAAAAAAAACCCCAAGAGGTTGATGTAACAATTTCAAATACCTGCTTTTTTATGCTCTAACAAACAATGAACGAAAATAAAAGTTTGGCCTCACAATTTTGTATTTCTTTTAATTCACCATTATAAGAAATAAACATTTGATATATATGAGCTTGGATCTGGAAAAATGGGGCTTGATTCATGTGCGTAAAGTGTCATCACAGATTAGCCTGTGCAGTCTGCACATAATAATCAGGGACAATATTTCTGCTTTTATATTTTTCTATTAAAGTCAGTATTTTCTTAGCAGTTTCCAGTTTAGTCCAAACGTGTTTTCCCTAATGACTAGTAATGCGCCTATGTTGACTGCACAGGCTGATATTGGCTGATACTTTTTCCACATGCATTAAGCCCTGTTTTCCAACTGCAAGACTCATATAAATTGTTTATTGCTTTATTCACAACAATTCAGTACAGTACATTTGCTTGGCAAAAATGAGTGACACCAACAACTCAAACTAAACCCATTTATGCCTAGTGGACTCTCCCATCCTTTTAAATGGGATCAATTTATTTCTAAACTTAGATATGTCTAGTATATTTATTTCTATGTTTAGAATATTTCTTACAGAAATTTCTTTAAGTGAACAGTGCAGACCCAGATGAGATGCCGCAACATGCATACAAATACATATCTAAGTGGTAGAGGGTTAAATACTTTAAACTTAGATAAGTATTTTGACATAATTGTATTCACTTAAAAGTTAAATTTAATTTAAGATCTTTCTTACTATATTCAAGTTTTAAAGGCTTCATTTCCAACCCTTAGATACCGATGAGCAGCAAACAGCATAAAACCTGAACAGACTGCGAGTTACTTACTCGCAGGCTGTTCTGGTTTTATGCTGGTTGCAAAAGCCATTTTCACTTTGCTTCTTATGGGGCAAAGGGTTTAGAAACAATTATCATATCTGTTTGATAATATATTGTACTTAAACAATACACAACACACAAGTGCCCCATTGGTGTTGTTTTCAGTCAATCTGCTTCAAAAATAATAACAAATTCAAGGTCAATCTCATGGTCAGTAAGTTTAAATCTACCAGTATTTCTTTAGCTTTGTTACATCAAAAAATCCAATTCTTATTGAGGCTCTCTTTCGAGTCTTCCCCTGGTTAGAATCAGTGCTTGGTGTCTTTGATGCATCACAATGGGGATAAAACTCCTGACCTGCTGGTCGCTAGGGGAAACCACATACAAAGTAAGTTGTGTATATAGTTGGATAATGAAGTTTCTATAAGCGACAACTGAGTACAAGAACCTATGTATTTTCCTTCAGAAGGACAGGACTACCACATTATACGCCCACATCATCGATTTAGCCTCGTTTTGGGAAAACTGGGCTTAATGCATGTGCAATATTGCATCCCAGATTAGCCTAAGCAGTCTGGGTAGGCTACAAATGTAGTTAGGGATGACACTAACCGCTTAACCCTTTCACCCATTAGAGGCAAAGTGAAAATGGCTTTTGCAACCAGCATAAAACCAGAACAGCCTGCGAGTAACCGTTCAGGTTTTATGCTGTTTGCTGATCATCAGTATCTAAGGGTTGGAAATAAAGTCTTTAAAACTTGTATTTAGTAAGAAAGGTCTTAAATTAAATATAACTTTCTAAAAAGACTAAAAATGCTTGAAAATACATATTAAGTGGTAAAGGGTTAAATAACTGGATTTTCACAAAGAAAAGTCTTCCTTTAAATTTAAAATGCAATAAAAGCTGAAAGTTTCTGGTAGCTCTGGGGAAGACACTTTACACATGCATTAAGCCCCATTTTCCCAGAGCAAAACACATTTAATCCTAGTGGGAGTTGATTCAAATACAGGACAAATGCAAAGAGATGAACATGTTTCAAACAATTTCAGGTATTTGGTGGTGATTTAACCCTTTACCACTTAGATACATTTTTTAGACATTTGTATTTGAGTTATTCGAAGGCTCTTCTGATTTTCTACTGTTTGCACATAGCCATTTTCACTTTACTTCTGAGAGGAAAAGGGTTAAATTGTTACTTAAAGTTGGAGCAGTATCTTGCATCTTAATATCATCAATTTTGTCTTGAGCATGCCTGCCCAGATGGCTGACATAGTGTCAATATAAAGTATGCTGCTTACTTTCGAACTTTCTTTACAAGGTCACCAAAAGGTTTTTCCCAGCAGTACATTTTTATGACGCGCATTCCTGCGATGATTTCGTTCATAAGTAGCACTCGCTCGTCAGTGTACTTTGCTGTCTTCGTTCTGAAATGCAGCAATAACAATGCATTTTATACACCAAGACAATGACATAAGAAACAAATTGGATATGCTATTTGTTCTGTTTTCCCTCATGTAACACTGTGTAATGCCATCAAATAAAACTGATAAGTGAAGTTTGAAAGCTTTTCACGTGCTTAACATTCATTTTTTCATATTAAATCCAATTTTTTTCTCTTTTTTTTTAGATAAATGAAACTGCATACAGACAAACATTTTTGTAGAGACAGAAACATTTTTATTATACAGACAGAAACATTTTTATGATACAGTCATATAAAGCCTAATAAAGGCATCTTTGAGAAGTTGCATGGGAAAAAAATATTCTCTGTTATATTGTCAGAATTTTTTTATAAAATCTTGGGACCATAACTAAATAACCTGAAAGATAACATTACACGCTGAAAAATGTATTAATTAAGTTATTGTATATTGTGTTGTGTTAACAATAACAAGAAATATCTTTAAAAAAGATACAGTTCGTTGCCCTGTTCCGACGGGATTGTGACATCGACAGGCCAAATTGTATGAAAACATTCAAAGATAAAGAATGTTAATGCTGGGATAGGTCAACTTATTACTTGACTTAATTATCACAAAAGATTTACCTGAAGCTCAAAGTATTTTTTCTCAGATTTATAAATGCTTACATCGCACTATGTTGCCCTGTTCCGGTGCCTCTTTTCAGTTCCGACGGTTCACTGTTATTTTTACTAACCCGTGAAAATCACTAAAAGGGGTACACTAGGGGAATCCAAAACGTCTTCATATACTGCAGAAATAATATTTGGACAACTATTGGGAACTGGTACCATGTTTGGGTACAAAATTAAAGACAGCGTTATAAAAGGCTATCACCAATTTAAAATAAGGCCTCCAATGCATACCGAGTTAAATGTGGACTTGGAATATACAAATCTACATGATGAAAATGCAGCATTAGTGTGGATTCCACCTATTGAAGACTTTCCTCCAGAAATGAGACAGAATGTTACAGACCAAAGTCGTTTCTTAAGATTGTGTGACATTGCAGGATTGCCCATAGGCCAAGAGGATTAGCTGGTGCATTCAGAAAGATAATAGCATTGGAGGGTAAAATCACCGCTTTAGCCACTGGAGAGCCCTGTCCTAGCTTTGCACCCTGGCCAGCCCCAGAAGCAACAGGTGGGGGTGTGGTCATTCCATGCGACTACATCATAGCCTGTGCAGAGAATGTGGCGTCTCATCAGGATCGAAACTGTTTGCTATTCTGATATTTTTTGAAAAAATCGAAGAAAATGCTAATTTTAGAAATTCAGCAGACGACATTTTAGCAGACAACAAATTTCCCAGCATGCAAAGGGTTAATATTTATTGTTTGGGCCATAGGAGTCTACATCTACATGTACATGTATACTGCCATGTGTTGGCAATATTTCAAAAAACGTTTTCATATCAAAATATGGACAGACAGACAGACGAACATAAATAGGTTACTGAAATATAACTGGAGTCTGAGCAACTGACAATACAACAAAACAAGAGTTGAAAATTGATCAAAAACTGTAAACTTGCAGGAATTTGCTAATTGCCCCTAAGGAGCCTCACCACTCAATTTAACGTCAATTCCATCGGAACTGGTCAAAAGTTAACCATCTATTTTTGTTATAATTTCCTTCAGAGAACATATATTGATTTACATCATATTTTTAACATATGTTGTCTGTACCTGTGCAATAACTTCTGCACTATCAAATTTTCCCTGCCATGCTCAACACAAATTTGACATGAAACTCATTTTTCAAAACGCCATTTTCCTGATTCGCAACCAATTCAAACAAGTTAACCTGCCATAAAGTATGTTGGTATTTTGTTACCTAGGATAAAGATTTCATCGATCATGTACTGCTTGTTAAACAATGGCACGTGTGCGAGTGAAACGAAACAACGTTCGATTTGTGGCAGCCGATATTAACCGGAAGTACATTCGGATTCCATCGGAACCGGTGAAACGTCGGAACAGGGCAACGAACTGTATACGGCGTAAATAGTTTAATGAATGAGATCAAGTATAGCGAATGTCTTTTTCTGTGCAGTTCTTAGCTGCATCACACGCAGTAAGGGATGTTACTGGGAGTTTTCGCGGCTTATTTAAGAAATAATTCGTGTACGTTATAGTTTGTTGTCGAATAACCCACGGCCGGAAGTTTAGATGCGTAGGGATTAAATCACGAGTGCGAAGCACGAGTGATTTGAAACCACGCATCTAAACTTCCGGCCGTGGGTTATTCGACCACAAACTATAACGTACACGAATTATTTCGATTCTAACACGATTTTTACTAAAGATTTCTAGAATGTACATCTTATTTTTCTTGCATACTATTTTATGTGAAGCTCCGCCCATAAAAATAGCTTTCGGCTGTTCTGTCGATCAGATCTCCGCCCTCAATAACAGCCAAACTGGATGGAAAAAACCCATTTCATTTCTCACGTTTGGTTAACTAAGAACAACAACTTGCGTAAACTAACATGTTTTCATTGTACTCTTTAAATTAACGCAAGAGTGTTGAATCTACAAGACAACAACTCCGATTCGAACTTCAGCCATTTCAGTATCGAAGCAGCAGACGAACACCGTGGGAAATTGGGTCAAGTTTACGCATTTCTGTTCATAGCGTAGTATTTTGTCACGTGACTTTCATTCATAAAATACCGGATTATTACGCTGGTGGAAAATGTATCGGCATGTTTTGTTTAGCTACAGCGCGTGCTTTCAGTGTATAAGCTCCGCCCATAAGTTATTGCAGAATAACCCACGCTTGATTTCCTTCTTTGTCTATAGAAAACAAGTCACGTGCCGTGTTAGAATTAAGAAATAATATTTTTAACCAGGTTTTCCGAAGGAAAAAACTGGTTATTAGATTGGCGAATGCGGGCGGGCTGGCTGGCTGGCGGGCTGGCTGGCTGGCGGGCTGGCTGGCTGGCTGGCGGGCTGGCGGGCTGGCGGAATAAGCTTGTCCGGGCCATAACTATGTCGTTCATTGTCAGATTTTAAAATCATTTGGCACATTTGTTCACCATCATTGGACGGTGTGTCGCGCGAAATAATTACGTCGATATCTCCAAGGTCAAGGTCACACTTTGAGTTCAAAGGTCAAAAATGGCCATAAATGAGCTTGTCCGAGCCATAACTATGTCGTTCATCGTCAGATTTTAAAATCATTTGGCACATTTGTTCACCATCATTGGACGGTGTGTCGCGCGAAATAATTACGTCGATATCTCCAAGGTCAAGGTCACACTTTGAGTTCAAAGGTCAAAAATGGCCATAAATGAGCTTGTCCTGGCCATAACTATGTCATTCATTGTGAGATTTTAAAATCATTTGGCACATTTGTTCACCATCATGGGACGGTGTGTCCCACGAAAGATTCACGTCAATATCTCCAATGTCAAGGTCGCCACGACTAAAAATAGATTTAAAAAAAAAAAAAAAACTTACAAAGGGGGTTAATTTTTTTTTGTCATTTCAAAAGTTCAGTTTGAGTTTTCTCCCTTTATCAGATTTTTTTTCACAATGAAAACCTGGTTTTGTGACAATTTTGTCCCTTGTTCTATCATGGTTTGTTGTCGAATAACCCACAGTAAGGAGTATAGATGCGTAGGAATTAAATCACGAGTGCGAAGCACGAGTGATTTGATAACACGCATCTATACAACTTACTGTGGGTTATTCGACAACAAACCATCATAGAAAAATATTTTTTCGATTCTAACACGATTTTGATTGATTTGGTTCAAGCTTTATGACGTGAACTATATTTTTCAATACTCCGCCCTTCTTAGTACTAAGTTCACTATTTAGTGACGTCATTGAATTGTACAAACATATGACGTCATTTTCATTCATAAATAGTTTGCAAATGACGTCACTTTCATTGAAAACAACAATCGTAAAAACTTAATGTCGTCACGTTTATTGATGCTACTGAAAAGCTGACATGCTATAAATGTTTTCTGAATTACGTTTCCTAACAAATAACATTGTTTGTAGACGTTGCCACTTATCACCAAATATACAATTTATTGTTTCATTACATTTATATACATGCTACATTTATTACATTTCTTTCAGAGCGGGTTTTAGCACGTGCATTTTACTGCAATATTTTCTTTATTTATTCGGAACTATTTTCGAAACATTCAGCTCCGCCCATAAGTTATTGCAGAATAACCAACGCTTGATTTCCTTCTTTGTCTATAGAAAACAAGTCGCGTGCCGTGTTAGAATTTACATTATAACATATTGCTGGTCATAAACCTATAGATACAAAACAGAAAACCAAAAGAAGAATGGAAGTGAAATTTAAACATATGAGTCAACCGGCCACACGAGAAGTATCCGTATTTATAGGCGCGTTCTTCGAACAAACCTGTTTTAGTGGTTTGTCGGGCATTGCTATTTGATTCGATTATTAACAGTATCAATTATCATCGTGCTAATGCTTAAAGTGATATTATGGGCATTTTGCACTGTTGAATTGAGCTGAAAAGAATTAACAGGTCAAAATAGTTAGTTAAAATGTGGTTACTGATTAATTATCTGCAACTCACCTTGCTACCAGTTGTTTATAAAAATATATTTTATATTCGATATTCTTACGTGACCCACCCAGTCCTGTAAGCTGAAATGATCCGTAAAACAATTTCGTGTCTTTGTGTCGTATGAACAAATCTGCACTAAAACTAAATTTAGGTTCAACTCGTAAACGCATGATCAGTTGTCAAACGAAAGTACGGTTGATATTCAAATGCATTATTTTTCTCTTTCTGGTATATTGTTTTAGTATGATGATGCTGCATTAATTAATATAAGTGTATATGAAGTAGAAACATCAAAAATAATCAACGGTTGCGATAGACACCTATAAACTGTTACATGCTCATAATATCACTTTAGTACATTAGGCAATATGGACGAATAATTATTGTTAAATTTATCAACAATAATATTTATCATTGTATTGTTGAAAACACATTAAGAATCTATTATTTACATACCATAATTATATTGCTGAAAATCTTCATTTAACATATTTCTGGTCTAAAGAAAATTCCAGGTCACCTAGTTCACGGATAGCGTATTTATTATATAACGATTATTTTACTGGCCGCCAACCCCGGTGATGACCTGTATATAAACTCTGAATGTCCGCGAATTGACCCGATATACCTCGCGGGTTGAAATGCAATGCTTTAAAGTGAGGCCTCGCTTCCATTGCTCTTTATACTTTTACATGCTAACATGTTGACAGGAATAAGGAAGTAAGTACTAAATATGAGAACATAGCCTTTTAAGTATAAACGCTCTTGCGCTGGTAATACTCTGAAAATAAAAGGTGTACGCACAAACTGTATTGATGTCGAGAATTGAGTGTAAAACTGTTCTATCTATTAAGCCTTTTCATTCGAGATAAAATTGTTTCATACAGTAAAACAGTGTTACAAAGACGCGGATATGTTTCCAATGTTCTGGTGGTATACTCAAATCAGCCAATGGAATAAATGAAGTGTATTCACTCGTACCTAGCCGCGGGAAATTTTATTGGAATTTTATTGGACACTTACAAAGGTCAGGCTAAGGTGAAAACCTGGCTTAATACAGCTTACGCCGAAAAAATAATTTAAATTAATTGTTCGAATACTGAATGTAAGAAGCTGGTACCGGAATTTCGAAACGAGTTTCCCCATCAAGCCTTGAACGGGAACCAGAAGTAACAGAACTGCAAATCCTGCAAGTGTGGATGGACCCAGCTTATGCCACAATATTGCTAACACTGCTACAGCCTCCAGGGGACCAACCCACAGGAAGTGCAGAAAAATCACAGACTGAAAAATGAACAGAGGTTAGATATAACTAAACTTGGTTCAATATGTTCTTGCAATCCAGTACATCTTAAACAAGTGCACAAGGTAAATATTTAATTATTTTTCTAACTGTGTATAATATTTTGGCACAGAATAATTCAATGATCAGAGTCAATTTTGAGACAAAGGGCCATAACTCAGCCAAAACTGGTCAAAGTCATATTCCTTACTTGACTATCTTATACACAAACAGTTCATAAAACTATTAGATTCACATAGATTAGTTCTTGAAGGGGAGTAAAAATAGCAAAATGTTTGGATAAGATATACACTTGGAGACACTTCTAACGCATCACTTAATCATATCAATATAGCTCCCTTATTTTTGATCGGATTGTGTTGAAATATGGACCAAGAATTATTCAACACATATCTGATAATTCCTGAAAATTTAATTGAAATTGTAAAACAACAAAATATAAAACTTAACAAATTAAAAACGTCACTTCAAAAGTCAAATTCGCAAACTTGTAAACCGTAAAATAATAACAATGTGAAAAGCATGAATATCACGCATTTGAGTGGCTAATACTTTGTGTGTCCGCCCATGACTCTTACAACGTTAACACATCTATTTCTCATGGAAGCAACGTAGTTAATAATTAAATCTTGAGGTATATCACGCCACTCTTCCACAAGGGCATGTTCTAATTCACGTAAAGTGAGTGGTGCCACTGGTCTTCTGCGTACTGCCTATCCAATTCATCCCGAACGTGTTGGAATACATTTAGATCGGGTGAGTTTGGAGGGAAAGGAAGCAGACGAACGTAATGTTGTTGTAAAACGCCTGCGTCGTGCCTGCTGTATGAGCAGGTGCTCCGTCCTGCAACAAAATCATGCCACGTCCGCCGGCCCGTAGGTGCGGAATTGCAACTAAGAGCAAAACTTCCTGCTGATATCTAACAGCGTTTAGATTCCCGTGGATAATCACCAAACCTGTCTTTGTGTGTAACGACACTCCAGCCCACACCATAACGGAGACACCTCCATAGGGATCATGCTGAAACACACAATCATCGTTTAGGCGTTCACCACGACGTCTGTATACGCGCATATGTCCATCGTTGTGATACAGGTTGAAGCAACTCTCGTCAGTGAACATGACCTGTGTCCAGTCTGCTCGTGTCATACGCTGGTGCTGAGGAGCCTATCGGTAACGCAGCTAACGGTGGCATGAAGTCAGAATGAGTCCCCAAAAAGGCCGCCTAACTCGCAGTCACTGAGCGCAGAGCCGCTTTACAACTGTTTTAGAAGATACGGGTCTACCATGCGTTCCAATAGTTGCCCTCGCTGTACCTGCTGGAGTCCTGTAGCGGTTTTCAATGTGATTTGCAATCATCTGGGCATCTTGATACACCATTGTAACCTTCCTGCGAGTTTGCCTTGGTACCTCTACAACTCTGCCGGTATTTTGGAATTTCTGCCAAAGCCTACTATGGAGGACATATTTCTACCAAAGACACGTGCAACCTAAAAACCAAAAAATCCACAACATTCTTAAGTAAACATAACGACAATTTTAAATAGTTATATTTAATACAGTTAGGATGCCTAAACATTAAACTTCATATTTTACAGACTATCAATAAACCGCATTAACTTACACGTCTTAATGACTGACCGGCCTGCAACATGCCTATTGCGTGGTTGCGCGCCTCTATATATATCCAAGCCATATTGCTAATTTAAATTAATTTTATGTTTTTCTGGTGTAAAAACCCTTCCAGAAGGATGAAACTGAAAAAACATTACAATAATATCACGTTTTACCATTTCCACGTGCACAAATATGGAACCACACCTTCCCCATGTGCTAAAGCGTCCAATCGTCACGGATGAATGATTTTATCTTGAGCTTGCATAGAATGAAGTCAAATGATCGCCTT
This sequence comes from Dreissena polymorpha, assembly GCF_020536995.1. Lineage (NCBI taxonomy): Eukaryota > Metazoa > Mollusca > Bivalvia > Myida > Dreissenidae > Dreissena > Dreissena polymorpha. The sequence continues at coordinate 80,333,658 of NC_068360.1, read as the reverse complement.
TAAAATTTTAAAGGCTCTATAAAGGTCACAAATCCTATTATTATGCATATCAACTGGTCTAATTTTTACCGGATTTCACTTACTCTTGCATAAAAACTGCTAATAACACAGCTTAGTGTCACACGTTCGGTCAGCGTGTGCTCTTTTTTTATGAGTGAACGATTTGTTACGATAGGTTGTTTCACGTTGTTTCCCAAAATGCGCAGGATAATGAAAGACTGTAAGTCAGAGCAACATTAACTGTAGAACTTTATTGACACAAACACACAGCAAGATGGCAAAAGAGCAGATGTCTTAAACAAATGTTATTTAATTGTTTACAATACAAATTTTACAACTGAAAGTATTCAATATCTAAAACATCAAACTTTAGGGAATAACTCGCTTTTAGCAAGAGTTAACTGAAGAATTTTAATATATAAAATAATCACCAAATATTCAGACTTGCATGTAGAATGAACAATGGTAATACATACAAAATACTGAACTTATATCACGTATACAAGTAAAGTAGAAATAAAATAAATGTCTTACCTGTAAGTCAGAGCAACATTAACTGTAGAACTTTATTGACACAAACACACAGCAAGATGGCAATAGAGCAGAGGTATTGAATCCATTCTGCGTTTGGCTTATATAGGGGTTGGTTGCCATCTGCTGTTGTTATGGTCACATTTGGTTTAGATTTGCTCTGACCCACAATTAGGTAATGACAACAAAGTATGTTGTAACATCAAAAGGGAGCTTTGATTAAGATGCCAATAACAGGCTGTCATTTAAGATCTCAACATGAATAATTTGTTTGTGACTTAATTTATGTTATGTTATAATCTTTTACATGCATTGTTGACAATATTGGAATATTGAAAAAGTGTTACAGCCAAACTGTAGAAGGATGTAATGTTGATGCAATAATCTTTAACAAGCATTGTTGCTTATATTGGAAATATTGGAAAGGTACTTGATGATTCTCTTAACAATAAGTGATGTAAATATGTTGTATAATATTGCGTTTACAACTAAAATTGTGTTACCCCTAAATATCATATTGCCAGAGATTGACAAGAAAACAGACATCAAGTGTAGCTGTACAAGATCATGAAACCCTACAACAATAAACAAATATACAAATGACATATACTATTAAACAAATATTCAAATGGTCAAATAACTATAAAAGCTGTGTACGGCTGTTGTTGGTCGGCTGTCGGTGGTCCCAGCTGTGGTCTACCCCTCTGTTGCCTTCGTCAAGGATCTGAGTCGGCTGTCGGTGGTCCTAGCTGTGGTCTGGTCCTCTGTTGCCCTCGTCAAGGATCTGAGGAGATATGGTCCTGGCACTGATGGGGTCCTCGTCATGGGATCGTCTGATTCTCCACCACTGTCACACGTTCGGTCAGCGTGTGCTCTTTTCTTATGAGTGAACGATTTGTTACGGTAGGTTCTTTCACGTTGTTTCCCCAAGTGCGCAGGATAATGAAAGACTGTAAGTCAGAGCAACATTAACTGTAGAACTTTATTGACACAAACACACAGCAAGGTGGCAATAGAGCAGATGTCTTGAACAAATTTTATTTAATTGTTTACAATACAAATTTTACAACTCAAAGTATTCAATATCTAAAACATCAAACTTTAGGGAATAACTCGCTTTTAGCAAACGGTAACTGAAGAATTTAGATATATAAAATAATCACTAAATATTTAGACTTGCATGTAGAATGAACAATGGTAATACATACTAAATACTGAACTTATATCACGTATACAAGTAAAGTAGAAATAAAATAAATGTCTTACCTGTAAGTCAGAGCAACATTAACTGTAGAACTTTATTGACACAAACACACAGCAAGATGGCAATATAGCAGATGTATTGAATCCATTCTGCGTTTGGCTTATAAAGGGGTTGGTTGCCATCTGCTGTTGTTGTGGTCACATTTGGTTTAGATTTGCTCTGACCCACAATTAGGTAATGACAACAAAGTATGTTGTAACATCAAAAGGGAGCTTTGATTAAGATGTCAATAACAGGCTGTCATTTAAGATCTCAACATGAATAATTTGTTTGTGACTTAATTTATGTTATGTTATAATCTTTTACATGCATTGTTGACAATATTGGAATATTGAAAAAGTGTTAAAGCCAAACTGTAGAAGGATGTAATGTTGATGCAATAATCTTTAACAAGCATTGTTGCTTATATTGGAAATATTGGAAAGGTACTTGATGATTCTCTTAACAATAAGTGATGTAAATATGTTGTATAATATTGCGTTTACAACTAAAATTGTGTTACCCCTAAATATCATATTGCCAGAGATTGACAAGAAAACAGACACCAAGTGTAGCTGTACAAGATCATGAAACCCTACAACAATAAACAAATATACAAATGACATATACTATTAAACAAATATTCAAATGGTCAAATAACTATAAAACTATTACTATAAAATCTTCAAATATGCAAATGACTGCATATATAAATGCAAAACAATATAAAATCTTCAAATATGCAAATGACTGCATATATAAATGCAAAACACTGTGAAATCAGGTACAACGTCGTCAAGAATTATGGAAGATAAACCCGTTTCATAATTGAAATGTTTACATTTTTGCAACTAACGTGATGTGTAGCCTCAGAGCGTTGACATATGCTAAAAACAGCCGAAAGAAAATTCAATTTTAATTCTATTTTACTAACTTTTTACCAGCAGAAAGTAACTTATTAGATCACTACAAACGCTTTTTGTACCTACTTTGTGAGTGATACCGGAAAACGTAAAAAGTCATCGTTATATTATTGGTGACCTGAGTTACTTTCACTTTCTCTTTCGCGAGTAAACAGCGATGTAAATAAACTGATTGTTTGTAAACACAAATGACTTGGAGGACACTTTATTCTGAGCTCAAAACAAGTTGTATTGCTCATTGTTTTATTATTATGTCCAATAGCATATATATATATATATATTGTTTATTGATAACCTTTATAAATAAATACGAAAAAAATATTAAAAAAACTGTTAATAATTACGTATCTTCACCTTTATAGAGTCTTTAAATCAATATCTTTACTCGTAACTGAGATATTCAAGATTGGAAAGTGATGCGTTAGAAGTGTCTCCGAGTGTAGTCTATATTGATACAGACATAGGCCATAATTCTGTAAAAACTTATTACAGCCAAAATTCCTTTCTTGACGATCATCTCTACACAGTAAGTTCATTCAACTGTGAAAGTTTCAGGAAGATTAAAACAGTTGTTAACAAGATATGTGTTTGTCAGAAACACTATGTGCACTTCTGCGCCGCTTTGATTTTTTTGTTTGACCTTTACCCTTGAAGGATGACCTTGACCTTTCACCACTCAAAATGTGCAGCTTCACGAGATACACATGCATGCCAAATATGAAGTTGCTATCTTCAATATTGCAAAATGTTAAAGTTGGGGCAAACAAACAAACAAACGGACAGAGCAAAAACAATATGTCCCCCACTATAGTGGTGGGGGACATAAAAAAGAGGACTTGAAAACAAAAGCTTCAACGGACTTTACATTCTACGGAGGAAATAAAGACATAGGGCCAGAATTCTGCCCAAACAAGCCATCGCTGAAATTTCTTTCTTTCAGTTCATCGACACATTTAGGTCATTCAACTGTGAAATTTTGAGCAAGATCCGTCCACTTATTAGAGATGAGTTTAAGCTTCATGATGAACATATGTGTGCACGGACAGGTGCAATTCTTCATGCCTCCCGATCTGAGGGAGCATTATGATTTAATAATCATTTTGGTCATTTTACTAACCGACATTTGTTGAGAATTTAGACCAGAACTGTTAAAATATTGTAGCCCTTAGACAACAGTTCTGAAATATAAAACTGAAAGAATATTGTAGTCCATGTATAACAGTACCGAAATATCGAGACAAAAATGTATTCAAACAATTGGAACAATTTTAACATAAACAAAGTTTCTCGCTTGGTAACATGAAACATTATTCTTGTCAAACATAAAAATAGTTGGATGGTATTAGTATGCGCAATAAACAGCAGATCTAGTTTTAAGAATGTTGGCATGTTAAACACAGCTGTGTCTGAGCTTGTTTCCTGCATTGCAAAATGATGATATGGCAATGCCCCAGATAATTATTTTGGGAAATAGGCATACATGCCAGAAATTTTTGGGTCCAAATGATCGGGACAGTCCATTAAAAATCTCGGGACATTTTACCAAAAAGCAGGACACTTAAAACGATCAATCATGCCACCTTTACTGAAGTCAGTTATCAGCTAATTACTTACAAAACCTCATAATTTCTGGCAAATATTGATGATAAATGTGTTTAGAATTGCATGAACACAGACGTTCCACATTTCTCGGAAGTAAACAAACATGTGCACTATGCAGATGAACCCATTTGTGACTAAGGCAACGTTCAAGGGGATGTGCGCACATCGATCACTGTTTTTATTCAACCAATCATCCATTAACTCTAAATTTAGATTGATGCAATATGTACAAATTATTTTCTGAAAATCAGCCAAAATCGAAAGTAAATTTATGGGGAAACACTCTTTTCCATTTTCCTGAATTTCCATTGGCTGTTTCGATTGGCTGTTTCGGCTATTGAAAATAGTTGTATGGCCATAGACGAGAAAGGCCGGTTATGGACGAGAAAGACCGGTTATAGAACATTTAGTTTTAGAAAGACGTCGGAGGACTAAAAGATAAAAAGTTAATAGTAAAAACATGAATTTCATTCTTAAATACGAATGAAATAATATGTACTGGTACTAGTCTTCTATCTGCAATGGTCAAATATGGATGTGTATGGTGTACTTAATAAATAAATAAACTACACGTATGGTTTATAAGTTTAATGTACATCGATAATAAATATATAATCAGGCAACTTGATAGTGCGCGTGAGCGCTACTGCAAGTCGACTATGGCCACAGTAAATAACTATTAAAATGACAACATTGTTCATTTCTTCAAGTCGACTATGGCCACAGTGAATGACTTTGAAAATGAAAAGATTTTTCGTTACTGCAAGTCAAATATAGCTACAGAAAATGACTCTTAAAATGTCACCACTGTTCATTAATGAAAGTCGACTATGACCACAGCAACTGACTCTTAAAATGACACAATTGTTCATTACTGCAAGTAGACTATGGCCACAGTTAATCACTCTTAAAATGGCACCATCGTTCATTACTGAAAGTCGACTATGGCCACAGCAAATGGCTCTTAAAATGTCCCCATCGTTCATTATTGAAAGTCGACTATGGCCACAGTAAATGACTCTTAAAAAGACACCATTTTTCATTACTGCAATTCGACTATGGCCACAGTAAATGACTCTTAAAATGACACCACCGGTAATTACTTCCAGTCGACTATGGCCACATTAAATGACTCTTAAAATGTTTCAAGTGTTCATTACTGGAAGTCAATTATGGCCACAGTAAATGACAATTAAAAAGGTCACAATTGTCCATTACTGCAAGTCGACTATGGCCACAGTAAATGAATCTAAAATTACACCATTGTTCATTATTGTAAGTCGACTATGGCCACAGTAAATGACTCTTAAAATGTCACAATTGTTCATTAATGCAAGCCGAATATGGCCACAGTAAATGCCTCTTAAAATGAAACCATCGTTCATTACTGCAAGTCGACTATGGCCACAGTAAATGACTCTTAAAATAACACCATCGTTTATTACTAAAAGTCGACTATGGCCACAGTAAATGACCCTTAAAATGTCCCCATTGTTCACTACTGCAAGCCGACTATGGCCACATTAAATGACTCTTAAAATGACACCATCGTTGATTACTGCAAATTGACTATGGCCACATTAAATGACTCTTACAATGACACCATCGTTCATTACTGAAAGTCGACTATGGCCACAGTAAATGACTCTTAAAATGACACCATCGTTCATTACTGAAAGTCGACTATGGTCACAGTAAATGGCTCTTAAACTGACACCATCGTTCATTACTGCAATTCGACTATGGCAAAGTAAATGACTCTTAAAATGTCATCATTATTAATTACTGGAAGTCGACTATGGTCATAGTAAATGACTCTTAAAATGTCACCACTGTTCATTATTGCAAGTCGACTATGGCCACGATAATTGTTTTTAGCTCATCTATTTTTTGAAAAAAAAATGAGCTATTGTCATCACCTTGGCGTCGGCGTCGGCGTTGGCGTTGGCGTCCGGTTAAGTTTTGCGTTTAGGTCCACTTTTCTCAGAAAGTATTAATGCTATTGCATTCAATCTTGGAACACTTACTTACTATCATGAGGGGACTGGGCAGGCAAAGTTAGATAACTCTGGCGTGCATTTTGACAGAATTATGTGCCCTTTTTATACTTAGAAAATTGAAAATTTTGGTTAAGTTTTGCGTTTAGGTCCACTTTTCTCAGTGAGTATCAATGCTATTGCATTCAAACTTGTTACACTTACTAACAATCATGAGGGGACTGGGCAGGCAAAGTTAGATAACTCTGGCATGCATTTTGACAGAATTATGTGCCCTTTTTATACTTAGAAAATTGAAAATTTTGGTTAGGTTTTGTGTTTAGGTCCATTTTATTCCTTAAGCATCAAAGCTATTGCTTTCATACTTGCAACACTTACTAACTTTCATAAGGGGACTGTGCAGGCAAAGTAATGTAACTCTGACTGGCATTTTGACAGAATTATGTGCCCTTTTTATACTTAGAAAATTGAAAATTTGATTAAGTTTTGTGTTTAGGTCCACTTTATTCCTACAGTATCAAAGCTATTGCTTTCATACTTGCAACACTTATTAACTATCATAAGGGGACCGTGCAGGCAAAGTTATGTAACTCTGACTGGCATTTGGACGGAATTATGGGCCCTTTATACTTAGAAAATTGAAAATTTGGTTAAGATTTATGTTTTGGTCCACTTTACCCCTAAAGTATCATAGATATTGCTTTCATACTTGGAACACCTAAAAAACTATCATAAGGGTACAGTAAAAGGACAAGTTGCATAACTCTGGTTGTCATTGTTACGGAATTATGGCCCTTTTTTGACTTAGTAACTTTTAATATATGGTTAAATTTTGTGTTTCGATCCACTTTACTTCTTAAGTATTAAGGCTATTGCTTTCAAACTTCAAACACTTTCATGCTATCATGAGGTTACTGTACCTGGCAAGTTGAATTTTACCTTGACCTTTGAATGACCTTGACTCTCAAGGTCAAATTATTAAATTTTGCTAAAATTGCCATAACTTCTTTATTTATGATTAGATTTGATTGATACTTTGACGAAACTACTCTTACCTGACATACCACAATAGACTCCACCCAAACCGTCCCCCGTGCCCTCCCCCCCCTCCCCCCCACCTCTCCCCCCTATTTTTTTTAATTTTTTTTAAGATCATCTCACAAATGACCACCACACCCTCACACTATACCCCCACCCCACCCCACCCCCCCATTTTTTTTTATTTATCATCTCACAAATTACCACCACACCCTCACACTATACCCCCACCCCACCCCCCCCCACATTTTTTTTTTAAACGGTTATGTTTGAAATACCGTCCAACCATCGCACCCAAAAAATCCCCCCCCCCATCGCCCTTCCCCCCACCCCCACCCCCCCCCACCCACCCCCCTCTCCGCCCCTGATTTTTTTTTCGCTTTTTTGGAAGATAATGTAATAACTGTCCACAACCCCACACTAACACCCCTCTTCACTCCACCCCTCCCTCCTTTGTGATTGAAAATGAGAGTCCCTTCACCTTTAAAAAGAAAATAGATGAGCGGTCTGCACCCGCAAGGCGGTGCTCTTGTTTGAAATATCAACAATGTTCATCATTGCAAGTTGGCTATGTCCACAGTAATTGACCTGTGAAATAGCATTAATGTCATTAATTGCCAGTTGACTATGGCCACAGTTATTGCCCAATGGAATAAAACAAATGTTCTTTATTGCAAGTCAACTATGGCCACCTTAATTGCCCTTTGAAATACGACTTATGTTGTTTCTTACAAGACGAATATTACCACCGTAATTGACCCTTTAAATATCATGAATAATAATAACGTAAGGAATTCCGGACTACCGGTACTCTCTGTTTGTTCAAACGAGACAAATTGTGTCCCAGTTACAATAACGCGTTAATATCCATCACGCAGAAATTCAGTTTTGCTTTCAAGATGAGAAAACAATCATTACCGAAATAGTAAAGTGTCACGATAAGAGGAAAATTGTTTAATGATCTAACCACAATGTTTGCCGAACTTGGTCAGCACGTCTGGAAATCGTTCCTGAACGCCTGGATAGGCTGCTCTTATTTACAAGTTTGCTTTTTTGAATTAAATTTTGTATCAAAAATCATTGTGCTAAAATGTGGCATTTAGAATTCGCAATGAGATTTATAATGAACCTCTTGATGCGAAAATGGGTCTTATTCAATATGCGCCCATCATATAGAAAGCCAACCCAGCCTGCGCAGTCTGGTCAGGAGATACATAATGAGACCATTACATATTGAGTGATTTTATAGCGAACAGCATCGCCTCTGACCTGACTGCGCAAATGCACATGTTGGGTCGCATGACGCGGCTATGAAAGTGTGATTTAAATGTTTCGAAATAAAACTGCGTTTAAATCAAATATTACCATACGAAATATTTTGATAGTGAAGAAAAACACTCATAATAAGGTATGTAAGGAGACATATGATGTGCACTCCCGTAGTATATTTTTTATCTACTTACACTTATGTGTGGTTTGAAAATGCTAACAGACATTTCATGCGGCGAATATGCACCTTACAGGTGAAAAAACAACAACACAATAGTTCAACTTTTGTTTTCATTTTATTTGTTTATTCAGAACAGTAAATTGCAAACTTTATTTAAAAGTCAGCGTTTACGCCTACTAGACATTTCAAAAGATATTTCTTGTTATATTTAGTTGTTTTCGGTTTTAGCGATTATAACGCATTTTTGAGGCTGTCTATAGTACAGTTTGGTCAAAACGAAAATCAGGATAGGGAAAAACAATATTTTTATTGAAAAAAACGTAATCACAGAATGCAATACGGTAGAAATAACTAAATATGAAAACACAGCATTTAACAACAAACGCTATTGCGCTGACAATCTTCTAAATTAAAAGGGGCACACAAATGTATGGATGTCTTGAGATGATCGTGTAATTTTTCAATACCTATAGCCTTTGTTTTGAGAGGTAAAGTAGATTCATGCTGAACACGCATTTAACATTGATACAAAGACGCGGTCGTTTTGCCGATGTTCTGTTGAATTATGCTCAAATCAGCCAATTGAATAAATAAAGTGTATTCATTCTGATCTAGCCGCGGGATATTTTACTGGAATGTTATTGGTCATGTTTAAAGGTCACCTAAGGTCAAAAGTGACGTAAAACAGCTATGCCGAAAAAAACACGAGATTTTAAGAACATGCATTGTTCCAAATGCACAATTGCTTCGTTCAAATGCGTTGGTTGATTTTAATAGTATTTGTGCTGACGCCCATACATATTTCTTGCTTCATTTGCTTCAGTAGTCATATAGTAAAATGAATAAAGAAAATTTAACGTATTATACAAGCAAATAAGATGAAAGAATATCCCCCGCCGAGTTAAAAAATCTGAAGATTCAATCAAAGTATACAACTCTGAACCGACCAAATCATCCTGACAAATGTTGTGCAAGAACCACAGAATAATGCTATTACACGTTTAATTTTCATTTCATTCAATTTCATACAGCAGCAAATACATATCAATTACCAATTTCAATCAATACAGGGGCCATAACTCAATAAAACTTGAAAGTGTTTCACCACAATATGACACATACCATTTAATTCAAAATTCATGATATTTCATACAAAAGTTCTTGAGGTACATTAATTTTAATAAAAAAGGGGCATTACTCTTGAGATACCAATCCGATCCCGGCGAAATTTATGCATGCGCCATCCCTGTATGATGACACACATTTATTTTTGGTCTCATTAAAATCCAAGCAAATGTTTCTTCTAAACAGTTCTGGACTGACAATATTACTTAAATTTTGATTTATTAAGGGGCATAACTCTCAAAATACCAATGCTGTTCAAACAGAATTTACATGTGCACCAGCGCAGTGTAATGTTATGCGTGTATATGTAAGTATATTTTATGAACTTCCACGCAATAGTAACTGAGAAACTTCTCCGAACAGGAAACAAAGTCAATTTAAAGTAATAAAGGGGGCACAACTCTTGAGTTATGAAGGCTGCCGTAACATAATTTGGGCTTTCACCACCGCAGTATGTCGATACATATTTATTTTACGTATATTGAACCTTTATGAAATAGTTACGTGTGCACCATGGTTCTATGAGGGTGCATGTTTATGTTAAGTTTCATACACCTTAAAATGCAATAGCTACTGAGAAACAGTGGGAAAAAAACAACCTCAATATCCATCAAATAAGTCTGGAATTGTCAAGGCTATCCAAATAGAATTTACGCATGCAGGGTCATTTTATGATGATGCATAGTTATTATTAGTTTCATGAACCTCCATGCAAGCTCCGGGCAAGAACAAATCTTCAATTTTAATCAATAAAGGGGACGTAACTTTGAAGTTACCAAGGCTATAAAAACAATTTACACGTGCATCATCGCAGTATCATTATACACATTTATTTTAAGTTTTATGAAATTCCACGCGATATTTACTGAGAAATAGTTCCGGACGGTTAACAATTTTACAATCATTAATTTCATATAAATAAGCTTGAATGCGTTAACAGACAGATTCCTAAGTAAATACGCGGGAAGTTTGTTCAGTTGATGTTCTTTGAGTTGGTCGTCTTATTTTTAATATAGGCTTTTTCCTATACATTTGTTTTCATATCCATACCAGCTGAATAAGTTCACGTTCCAACATAATACCACATTCATATAACTGGAAATAAATTCTTTAATAAAACATAATCATTCGATCAATGCATTCCAAAAAAGAATACGATTATGCAAAAAAATAACGAATTTCTCTTCATATTATACTAACATTATCTTACGGAAGACGTCTACATTTTTAAATATTAAATCATGTCCTTTAAGTCATCTTATTAACTTTCATCCAGCGTTAAGCTTCTTCTCGCTCGCGTACGCGATGCGTAAATAACTGAATCGGTGTAAAACTGCAAAATAACCGTGTGCGTGTGTGTGCGTGCGGGAATGCGTGTGTGTATGTGTGATGCATGTTTGTGTGCGTACATCCATTCATGCGTGCGGACAAAAAAAATCACACACACACGCGCACTCAAGCGCGCGCGCCCGAACGCTTGCATTTATATTGACTTATGCGCTATGTGAAATTTTGAATTCGACCAAAGGGGTGGAGAATATATTGTGTTTTGAGGCAACACTTTTATGCCGGGATTTGACATGGAATGTCCAACTGGAACGTTAAGGTAACTTCTATTTTGTAAGCATCCAACTAGCTAAACAAGTGTATCTTAAGGACAGAGATCAAGTCAAGGTCGGTCGACAGGACAACAATGGGATCCCATTTGTTTTTCTTGGATCTAAGACGTTTGACTGCCAATTCGGAAAAGACAGGAAAACTATATTTAAAAAACAGAGAAAAGCAAACAAGGTCAAGAGTGTTTATAATAATTCAAATTAAAGTAAAAGCTAAAGCGCAAACGTTAATTATTATGAAATAAAGATAACATGAAGTTCTCTTTTATCTTGTCCTCGTACATTTTTTTACTGTGGCCATAGTCGACTTGCAGTAATAAAAAATGATGTCATTTTTATTTTGAGTAATTTACTGTGGCCATAGTCGACTTCCAGTATAAACAATGGTAAAATTTAAAGAGTCATTTACTGTGGCCATAGTCGACTGGAAGTAATTACCGGTGGTGTCATTTTAATGGTCATTTACTGTGGCCATAATCGACTTGCAGTAATGGAAGTTGATGTCATTTTAAGAGTCATTTACTGTGGCCATAGTCGACTTCCAGTAATGAACAATGGTGTCGTTTTAAGAGTCGTTTACTGTGGCCATGGTCGACTTGAAGAAATGAAGGTGGTGTTATTTTAAGAGTCATTTACTGCGGCCATAGTCGACTTGCAGTTATGAACAGTGGTCACATTTAAAGAGTCATTTACTGTGGCCATAGCCGACCTGAGTAATGAACAATAATGAAATTTTCAGAGTCATTTACTGTGGCTTTAGTGGACTTCCAATAATGAACGGTGGTGACATTTTAAGAGTCATTTACTGTGACCATAGTCGACTTGCAGTAATGAGCAATGGTGTCATTTTAAGATTCATTTACTGTGGCCATGGTCGACTTGCAGTAATGAACGATGGTGTCATTTTAAGAGTCATTTAATGTGGCCATAGTCGACTTGCAATAATGAACAATGGGGTAATTTTAAGAGTCATTCACTGTGGCCATAGTCGACTTCCAGTAATGAACGGTTGTGTCATTTGAAGAGTCATTTACTGTGACCATAGTCGACTTTCAATAATAAACGATGGTTTCATTTTGAGAGGCATTTACTGTGGCAATTTCGTCTTGCAGTAATAAACAATGAGGACATTTTGAGAGCCATTTACTGTGACCATAGTCGACTGGCAATTATGAACGATGGTGTCATTTTAAGAGTCATTTACTGTGGCCATAGTCGAATTGCAGTAATGAACGATGGTGTCATTTTAAGAGTCATTTACTGTGGCCATAGTCGACTTGCAGTAATGAACGATGGTCTCATTTGAAGAGTCATTTACTGTGGCCATAGTCGACTTTCAATAATGAACGATGATGTTATTTTAAGAGTCATTTACTGCGGCCATAGTCGACTTTTTATAATGAACGATGGTGTCATTGTAATGGTCATTAACTGTGGCCATAGTCGACTTTTTAGACATAAACGATGGTGTTATTGTAAGAGTCATGTACTGTGGCCATAGTCGACTTGCAGTAATGAACGATGGTGTAATTTTTAGAGTCATTTTCTGTGGCCATAGTCGACTTGCAGTAAGGAACAGTGGTGACATTTTAAGAGTCATTTACTGTGGCCATAGTCCAATTGCAGTAATGAACGATGGTGTCATTTTAAGAGTCATTTACTGTGGCCATAGTCGACTTGCAGTCATGAACGATGGTGTCATTTTAAGAGTCATTTACTGTGGCCATAATCGACTTTCAGTAATGAACGATGGTGATATTTTAAGAGTCATTTCCTGTGGCTATAGTCGACTTTGTGTAATGAACGATGATGTTATTTTAAGAGCCATTTCCTGTGGCCATAGTCGACTTTCAGTAATGAACGATGATGATATTTTAAGAGTCATTTACTGTGGTCATAGTAGACTTGCAGTAATGAACAGTGGTGACATTTTAAGAGTCATTTACTGTGGCCATAGTCGACTTGCAATTATGAACGATGGTGTCATTTTTAGAGTCATTTACTGTGGCCATAGTCGACTTTTAGTAATGAACGATGGTGTCATTCTAAGAGTCATTTACTGTGGCCATATTCGACTTTTAGTAATGAACGATGGTGTTATTTTAAGAGTCATTTACTGTGGCCATAGTAAACTTGCAGTAATGAACTATGGTGTCATTTTAAGATTCATTTACTGTGGCCATAGTCGAATTGCAGTAATGAACGATGATGTCATTTTAAGAGTCATCTACTGTGGCCATAGTCGACTTTCAGTAATGAACGATGATGTCATTTTAAGAGTCATTTACTGTGGCTATAGTCGACTCGCAGTAATGAACGATGGTGTCATTTTAAGAGTCATTTACTATGGCCATATTCGACTTTCAGTAATGAACGATGGTGTCATTTTAAGAGTCATTTACTGTGGCCGTAGTCGACTTTCAGTAATGAACGATTGTGTCATTATAAGAGCCATGTACTGTGGCCATAGTCGACTTTCAGTAATGAACGATGGTGTCATTTTAAGAGTCATTTACTGTGGGCATATTCGACCTGCAGCAATGAACAATGGGGACATTTTAAGAGCCATTTACTGTGACCATAGTCGACTTGCAATTATGAACGATGGTGTCATTTTAAGAGTCATTTACTCTGGCCATAGTCGACTTGCAGTAATAAACGATGGTGTCATTTAAGAGTCATTTACTGTGGTCAAAGTCGACTTGCACTAATAAACAGTGGTGACATTTTAAGAGTCATTTACTGTGGCCATAGTCGACTATCAGTAATGAACAGTGGTGACATTGTAAGAGCCATTTACTGTGGCCATAGTCGAATTCCAGTAATGAACGATGGTGTCATTTTAAGAGTCTTTTACTGTGGCCAAAGTCGACTTGCAGTAATGAAAGATGGTGTCATTTTAAGAGTCATTTACTGTGGCCATAGTCGACTTTCAATAATAAACGATGGTTTTATTTGGGAGTCATTTACTGTGGCCATATTCGACTAGCAGTAATGAACAATGGGGACATTTTAAGAGCCATTTACTGTGACCATAGTCGACTTGCAATTATGAACGATAGTGTCATCTTAAGAGTCATTTACTGTGGCCATAGTCGAATTGCAGTAATGAACGATGGTGTCATTTTAACAGTCATGTACTGTGGCCATAGTCGCATTTCAGTAATGAACGATGATGTTATTTTAAGAGTCAATTTCTGTGGCCATAGTCGACTTTTAATAATGAACGATGGTGTCATTTTAAGGGTCATTTACTGTGGCCATAGTCGACTTGTTAGAAATGAACGATAATGTTATTTTAAGCAGGGGTTTTTTTAGAGAAAGGGGAAGACGCTGGACGCTGGGTGAAAGGGGAAAAATAGTGCGAAAGAGACATATTAGGGGAAAAAATAAAAACTGTTCATTTCAATGTCTATAACTCATCAAAAGAGGCTTGTCTCCGTCCTTTTTGTTCTAAAACACATCTAACACGTATTAAAGTCAAAGTCCTTAATTAAGTTGCAGGTGTAGATCTAATTATGGGAAATGTTTTCAACTATATTTCTGTACTGGGGCCGGGGGACGATGTCAATTTTGTGATTTCAATTTCATGATGAATGGGTTGACGATCTTGATCTGCTACAGTATTGGAAGGGAAAGGAGCAGCAGCTGCCGATTGTCTACTTTCACTTTCACAATGTTCGATGTTGATTACCTCAGAATCCTGATGGGTTATAACGGTTTTCGATGATTCTTTCTTAAAAAATGCCTCGATGCGTTCAGTATCTTCCGAGTCCGAATGTTTTATTTTGTTTGTGTAAGAACGCCAATTGTGAGACATTTTTTTCTGTTTTCACGTTTATATCTTGGCTTGCACATAGCCCGGATGAAAATTCGACTGGTTTCTGGTAATTTATTGACGAAACACCCTTCTCGCGCAAGACAGGTATCCAGTTAAATAGTCACATGATTATTACGATTAGTTGCCCAGTTTACATAACGTTATTTAAGAGCTATATTTAGAATAACTGGGATTCCCAGATTGTTTGTATTCGTCTGGAGAGAGAAAGATCGTTGTACATGGTGCAAATTGGATAATTGTCGAATGCCCAAAGGAAAAATAAGCATTTCTTTGAGAGAAAATATTATATTTTGGTGAAAAATGATATTTTTGGTGGGGAAATTGTATTTTGAGGGGAAAAATTCTGGTAGGGGAAGTCGCCGAATATCGGCGTCACTTTCTTAGTAAAAAAAACCCCTGTTTTAAGAGTCATGAACTGTGGCCATAGTCGACTTGCAGTAATGAACAATGGTGTCATTTTTTGAGTCATTTACTGTGGTCATAGTCGACTTGCAGTAATGAACAGTGGTGACATTTTAAGAGTCATTTACTGTGACCATAGTCGAATTGCAGTAATGAACGATGGTGTCATTTTAAGAGGCATTTACTGTGGCCATAGTCGACTTGCAGTAAAGAACGATTGTCTCATTTTAAGTGGCATTTACTGTGGCCATAGTCGACTTTCAGTAATGAACGATGGTGTTATTTTAAGAGTCATTTCATGTGGCCATAGTCGACTTTCAGTAATGAACGATGATGTTATTTTAAGAGTCATTTACTGTGGCCATAGTCGACTTGCAGTAAGGAACGATGCTGTCATTTTAAGAGACATTTACTGTGGCCATAGTCGACTTGCAGTTATGAACGATTGTGTCATTTTAAGAGTCATTTACTGTGGCCATAGTCGACTTGCAGTAATGAACTGTGGTGACATTTTAAGAGTCATTTACTGTGACCATAGTCGACTTCAAGTAATGAACGGTGGTGTCATTTTAAGAGTCATTTACTGTGGCCATAGTCGACTTTCAGTAATGAACGATAGTGTCATTTTAAGAGTCATCTACTGTGGCCATAGTCGACTTGCAGTAATGAACGATGGTGCGATTTTCAGTGTTATCTACTGTGGCCATATTCGACTTTTACTAAAGACTATAGACTATTAATAGTCAATAACAATAATTCGATTTTATAATATCTTCAGTGGTAAAGGATGAGGTGTGCTAACGAATTCAATTTGAAAAATTATTTTCTCACGCCGTGGCTAGACTTCTAGAAGGAAAGAACTAAAATAATCGCCTATTTGTTTTAAATGTATTAGTCTGTCGGTACCGTACATATTACGAAAAAACGTATTCGCTTTTAAATTTAACTTATATCTTTTGAACATCATGCACAAACTATTTTGCGTTGAACTGTTTTGCTTAATAAAAAAAATGTTGCGTAATTTGGTGTTTCACTGCCTTTTTGCAGACAATGGAAAATAGACGTTTCACACAATAGAAAAGAGACGTCCCAAATGTATGTCTCTGGTATCGGTCAGCGCTCGATTTGTTTGACATATAATACACTGAATACCGCTTAAAAACAATATCTTTGGACTTGATTTGGGCCATGAAATACAAAAGCAATCTGCTTAATGCACAACGATGCATCTATCTCTAGCAATTAACGTCCCTTATAATAAAAATACCCTGGTGTGAATGCCCGATAAAATCAATAATTTGCCGATATATCGCTGATAATGTGTCAAAAACAACACTGGATCACTTTACTAGTAGATATGGTTTGTAAATAGGGGGCATTAAAGGGATTAGCGATGGTAATTAAAGCCAGACGGAGCTTGAATAGGGAATTTTATTGTGAACTTAAAGAGCGTATATCGTTTATTTCGAATGTCGGGACAAATAGTGTTACATCGGGACACCGGGACAAACTGCCCAAAAGCAGGACTGTCCCGCCAAGATCGGGACGTCTGGCATGTATGGAAACAGGGTTTTCACCCATCGATTTTGAAAAATAGGGTGATTTCATTCTTGGAATAGGGTGAAAGGATTTATAAAAATGCATACCTTAAAATCATTGCTGCTTTACTTTTGTTGAAGCTGCACACTTGTATTGATTCAATAAAACTGTAAACTATCATAATTAACTTTAATAAGCTGAAGTTTCATAACATCTTTAATCCTTGAAACTGTCCTTACTATAAACTTCAAAATTAAAAAAAATCGATAACACAAATTATTCTGCACTTATTGGCTTTTGCTTTCATGGTTCGAAAAAGTTTGCAATCGACTGATTTTTTGGCGCAACAATTGCGGACGTCTTTAAACCTCTCTTAAACATGTTGATTTCGCTTCCTAATAGAAACTGAAAGTACAGACGCTTTACAAATACATGCAGGTTACAATATACTAAATCTTTTTGGAGTGCAATGCTATACTCTCTAAAACATGAACATCATTTATTTGAAGACACGGTTCTCTGTAGGGTCAATTGCCATGACTTTATTTTTGTATATTTCTGTGTGCAAGTGGCAGGGAAAACATTGTTGTTTACTAGAAATTCACTCTTTTATCTGAAGATTGGATACTACATAAAACTTTGACAGATGGCGGGAAACCCTCATGAACTGGATAGAAGCCGGTAAATAGATGGTCGTAAAACAGTGACTTTTGATTCGTGACGAGTTCTTTCTTACATATCGCATGACCTATCTTTTTTATTTCTTAAATCAATTCGGCTTGGAATGCTCTTCGAGAAAAGGTATGTTTATGAGGGTCTCTATGCGCAAATTTTTGACTTTATTTTTCGTTAAAGTTATTGCTTTTACATTGAATTTGTGTAGGAAATCTGTTGGTATATTGTGACCTGCACAATGAGCGACGAATTATGTCAGATTGAAAACGCATGTATGTCTTCGTCAATTATTTGGTCAGACGCTTTATTTAACTGTGAAATCTAGTCCGCAGAGCGTTTTAATAATTTTGACTGCTCCGTTATCCGTGCGCTTGCTGAATGAAAGCGTCGCCGTGTTATGATAATAATTCCAAAGTTAAGAGAAAATACCGAAAATGAGCAAAGCATTTTCGATCGAAGCTATTGCATCGTACGCATCAAAGTTGACGAATTTGCGTAAAAGTCAAATTGGTTGCGTTTTCAATACGCATGATATTGTATTTCTTTGCGTTTAAAAACATTTTAATAGGGTGAAAGACGCATATACGCAGCTTATCTGGGGCACTGTATGAATGTAAAAAACTGTATGATTCTATGTCGCTTAAGCTTTTTAATAAAGACAAGATGAAGTTGATACAAGATGTATTTGAGATATTGATTTTGGAGAATGGTCCAAGGAAGTGTGCTTCAAGGATAAGATAGGATATAATCCCATCTGAAGAGGTTTATCAATAAAAGGTCAACATCCAACTTAACCCTTTCCCACTCAGACGCAAATTGAAAATGGCTATGTGCAAACAGCATAAACCCAGAACAGCCTATACAAACACTATAAATGTTACTTACACCCTTGTGCATCAGTTTCAGCTATGTTCAAAGGCAAAGGCAAAACACTCTAGTGAATCAATTTTTTCTTCCACATTTACACTTTAGGATGAAATTTCAATTATCCCATTTGAAACATTGAAGCAATCTTAAAACAATTTATAAGGACCAACCAACAGGTACACTGTTTCAACCATTGAGTGCTAGCTCATAATAAAGAAAGTATTTGAACCAACCTGGTCAAACTTGTTCACATCATTGGAAAGCAGGTTCACGATTTGCCCAGTTGTCGTCTTACTCAGGCCCTCATTGCTTAGCCTTAAAGACTGAAAAAGACAGGCAAGAAATTTATACCAAATGCAGAGAGTAGAACATTTTAATATATTTTATATGAGCCACAGTAAGGGAAAACTGGGCCCAATGCATGCTTAACCCTTTCCGACTCAGAAGCAAAGTGGCACTCTGCAAACAGCATAAGACCAGAACAGCCTGCGAGTAACTCAAAGTCTGTTCAGGTGTTATGCTGTTTGCTGCTCATAAGTATCTAAAGGTTGGAAATGAAGCCTCTACAACTTGAATTAAGTAAGAAAGGGCTTCACTTTAATTTAACTTTTTAAGGGACTTTCACATTTGTCAAACTACTTATCTAAGTGGTAAAGGGGTAAAGTGTCGCCCATAATAAGCTTGTGTGGACTGCACAATCTTATCAGAGACAACAGTTTACTCACATGCAAGTCCAATTTTCATGAAGCATGTCTAATATGTAAAATACGTAAAGGGTATTGGCTAATGTGTTGAATTTATTCAAGGACATCAGTAGAAAATAGCTCTGTCCTAAACGCAAATGCTTACAAATTGCTAGGTTCTTCATTTCACACACCCATCTAAAACTTATTTTACATGCCTTTTAACATTAATGTTCTGTTACAGTGCTCATTTCATGTGTTCACATGCTGTTAAAGTTCATGGTGGGGGATTAAAACTTCGCTTTTATTTATCTTCATTCAATGTGGTACAATATGGTCAAACTATATATCATTTTAAAGCTTAAGACGGATAGACTAACATAAACACATTTTTGACATTCAATATTTGTGTGATTTATTCATATTTTGGTTTAAAACCAATAAATTTGTACTCTCATTTACAAAATCTCAATCTAAAGTTAGGAAGGATATGCACTACCTTAAGTTGAATAAATACAAAGCTATATACATATACAAGGTCAAGTTAGCAACATTTCACAGAAAATTATTGTCATAAAACAACAAATGAGTTTTTATTCAACTGCCTTTTTTGGATAAATTTTCTAACAAAGTTCTAAAAATAACTAAAACGTAACTACTTTTTAAAAATCCAGGTATGGTGGATAATAAGAGTCACAATTCTATTTCAAAGGCTTAACAATTTTGTTATTTACCTCTTAACCAAATTGCAAATTTTAAACCATCTCAAATTGAAATAGATTGCAGACGACATAAACAATTGTAAAGGAATATAAAGAAATTGGCAAACCGATTTATTTTATATATCGATTCCTTCTACCTATTTTGAAAGCGTGGCCATCGCTGTGCTCCGTAGAAAAACGTGCAAAACAAATCGGTCGAAAGGACGTGCAGTGGTGAGAAAACCGGGTATATGTATACACATACCTGAGAAAACACATACTTATTTTGACAGTTGGGTGGCAACTAGTAAAACAACTATTTACCTTAATCAGCAAGAGATCGCGCTAAATAACAGAAATGACCACGTAGAGATATCATCACTTACCCTATTTCAAATATTTTCCAGCTAAATATTGTCCCCCACACGTCTTTTTAGTTTATTTGTATTGTTTTTCTGGAGCCGAAGTGCATCTCACAGAATATCCATCCAACTTCCGTTGTTTTCACTTTCGTTATAAAAAACTCCGTTTAAAATAATTATTTCTACTTTTTAGATTGTTAAAGCGATGTATTATGATATATTTTCAATAAAATAGTATACCGTGATGAATTGAACGGAGTTACGTATCGATATTTCTGTCAGTCTTTAAGCGTACTATTTTATGCGCAATAATATAAGTGCAGTGATTCGACAACGATTGTAAACATTGGTGAAATGCTTCTTACATAGTTATTCTTTTGAGTGTTTATGAGGTCTGATCGTGCAGTTTGCAAACATCAACGGAAAGATTACAATCCAATGCATTTGTCATCGTCAAGCGTTTGGAATGTCAATTAGGCGATGAGTGAGTTTTTAGCATGTTTCTTTCTATTCTATTAATTTAAAAATGGCTGCCCACATGGTGATGCAATGACATGTGTTCGAGTTTTGATATTTCTAGATATGTAAACTTTTTTTACTATTTAAGCGTAACTTGCCCTGCGTCAATGTCGATATTTATCACTAGTTATATAATTTTCCGCCGAAATACGTGGAATAAACATGATTCAGATTTGTGAAAATAATGTATATTTTATTGTTAAAATCGCTTTGTATTTTTATTGGTTTTGTGTATGTTATGATACGTTGATGTACAAAATTGGCAGCAGTTTGAAGGAAAAACATCCTTTGAAGCATATATGTATACATTTTCAATGTGGCACTCTTCCTTTAGTCAAATTTGAGTTCAATGCTAGGGATCCCACATTTTTCAAAATGAAGCCTCTACATGACCCTTAACACTCTTCTGGAGCAAAATTTATGCAACTTTATTTCGTTTAGGCATTCTATGGGTACTTAATCAAAAAAGAAACAAAATCACTGCGTGAAGTGAGTAACAAATTTAATAAGGGTAACAACAAGTGTTCATAGATTTAACACGTTATGTTCGATGTCAAGTGACTTGAAAGGATTTTAGGTTATTATTGTACAAAAGAACCTTCCTGTAAAACAAAGGCAAAAAAATTATGGGGCAAAATAAAATTCTCAGGGGCATACTACATTTTCAGAGACTTAACACATTATGAGTTATGTCTTATGTATTAAATGAATAAGGCATATGCTGTAAAATAATTCCCTCTCTCTGAAAATGCTAGGGCCCACAGATATTGCTATGATTTTGCAGTGTTTTCAGACCAAAGAGGGATTAGGTTTGTTCCCATTAATTCTACAACCAGTCAAGTATCTTTTATGTACAGCAACAAAAGGTGGCACTATCCCTTTAACTCTTCAACACTTCCAAGTTTCCATTTTACATTGCAACAAAAGGTGTCATTATCTTTTTAACTCTACAACAATGCAATTTACCATTTTGCATTGCAACAAAAGGTGTCATTATCCCTTTAACTCAACAACACTACAAGTTCGGGGGTCTAGCTAGGCTCAAAATTTACGGAGAAGTCACTCCTCCCTAAAGCCAAAATTAAAAGAATTGGTAACATATTTGGGAGAAATGGTACATTTGCATCATAGATCTTAGTTTTACGTATATTTTGCAGCAACTTAACTAAGTGGTTTCTTCTGTTCAGCTTTCAATCAACTCTTCACTTGTTTTATACAAAAGACATGTTAAGTGTATAAAACCAACATTTTCCTTATTTCTCATTGATAGTTGATTATGATTGTACTTTTAATTACTTTTTTTCCTTAAAGGGATCTTTTCACGGCTTGGTAAATTGACAAAATTGAAAAAAGGTGTTTCAGATTCGCAAATTTTCGTTTTAGTTATGATATTTGTGAGGAAATAGTATTATTGAACATTTACCATAGTCTAATATAGCCATTATATGAATCTTTTGATGATTAAAAAAACCTAAAAATTATAAAGCGTTGCAACGCGAAACGATTGAATAATTTGGAGAGTTCTGTTGTTGTCGTTTAAATTTACGAATTTACGAAGATTGCTTATATAAGGTATAAAATACGTCATACATTAACACTCGGCAGAATAGCCGAGAGGGCTAATTCGTTTTTACTCCAGGATCCCAGGGGTCACTGGTTCCATCCCCGGTGCGAGCTACATTTTTTTTATTTTTTTTTAAATTTTATTCTTGATTTTTCACTGAAGCTTTTAAGATCCAAAGGTTACATTTATCAAAATAAAGCATTTAATGACTAACTTCAAAATAGCAAAATTATGTGAAAAGGCCCCTTTAACAGGTGTATCAAATAAACTTCAATTGTAACAAGCCAGTAATGTTCATAATCTGTTTGCTTCCTCGTTAATTTTAAGCAATTTAACATTAAATCAAATTCATATTTTGTTACAAATATTTGTTTAAATTAAAAATTCATTTAAAATCTCATATTACAGCAGAGACTCCAAATCTGACCTGTAAAAGAGCCCCATATTTATTGCCAGTGCTAGGTTACATCTTCCCATTTTATCATTCCTTAGTATTGATTTAATGAGGCCATTTAACGAGGCAATTAATCAAGGCATCATCTATTAGCAATATCAAAAAGTGTAATAACTCCAGACTGTTCTTTTGAATGTTCAACTTTGCATGACCTGTACATAAGACACTAATGTCTGAGAATCCTCCTTTGTCCAATTCTCCACATCAAATTTATTTTAATCGGTCAATGTCTGGCACAAAGTAAATCATTAAGGAGGAGAAGTCACTTGGCCTTTATGAAATTAATGTGCCAAGTGAAGATTAATTTGGCGAAGAAATCGCCATTTCGCCCACTCGCGAGACCACTGAAGGTATCCTTCTTCACAGCAACAAAAACTCTCAATGTCCCCTTTAACTCTACATTGTCTTTTCTCCATTTTGGGAATTGGGCTGGGTTCCTTTGAATTTGCCAAATGGTGTCGTTTTGACTACCATTTGGAAATAAGGGCGGCTTTTTTTTTGTTTAAAAATACTTCTTAATTGAGAAAAAGTGTTTTCAAAATTATATTAACCATGGTTCAACTTTAAGACTTGAATGAGGGATTAACTTAATTTTGAGTTTTCTTTAAAGAATATAATTGTTTTTTTAGTTTTTAATTTCTATTTGGAATATATGTCATTTTTTCAATTGACAAAAAGGCATAGAGAACGTGTCCCTTTAACGGCCCTAACTTTGAATTAAAAAACCTCTGCGATATGACACTTCCAGTTACCTTTCTGTACAGCAAGGAGCAGCATGCAATCCTCATCTTCATACCAATCCTCTGGACACCAAAGAAGTAAGGGTGGTCTGTAACCGCCAGTACTAGCACACATAGACTCACTCCCCCTGCAAACAAGTAGCTCTCGGTTTTCCCAACGCCTGACCCCGGCGTGAAGTAGCGGATCAAGCCACCCAGCAGTAGGGGCTGAATGACCTTTGTGGCTTCCTGGTAGTAAAAGTTCAAAGAGGTCTGTTTATAAAGGGTCAGCGATCACAAAAGGGGAAATCTGTACTTAAATTGACCATACATTTAAAATGTCAGATACATTTTCTATGTAGTAAAATAGTACTTAGAGTAAAAAAAGTCAGAGCAATTTTTATGTATATAAATGGTACTTCTATGAAAATTTCTGATCGATGTTTCAAATTTAATTTGACTAATGCAAACATTTCCGAAAAATGTTTCATATAAAGCATACTGTTACTTATTTCAAAATGTCCAATCCATGTTTCATAAATAGTTTAATTGTACTGGTGCTAATGCGAAATATTTCAAATTATTGTTTTATGTGAAAAGGTTTGATCTATCCTTTTAAGACATAAAACATATAAGAAAAATTGACCAAATTTACAATTCAAAATACAAATGAATGAATAAGTGAGGATTTAATAAATATTGGAAATATCCGTGTGCTACTTTGGAAAATATTGGCAGTTAATTTTAATTTAAACCATTTTTATAGAAGCATCTATTCTGTACTCAACAGTGAAAAACATTATTTATCCCATCTCAATTGAGAAAATAACAGCTCATGACGTAAACTTAGCTGTATGTATTGTACTTCCCACGCTTTTCGGAGAAAAAGTGGGGATATTGTGGTTATCTCCGTCTTCCGTCCGTCCGTCTGTCCGTCCGTCCTGACCACTTTCTTCTCCTACACTATAAGCACAGGAACCTGTAAACTTACACACATGGTAGCTATGAGCATATGTGCGACCCTGCACTATGTGGAATTTTGATCTGACCCCTGGGTCAAAAGTTATGGCGGTTGGTGTGGGGCCGGGTCAGAGATTTTTACTCATTTTTTTAGGTTATTTTACTATAATTTCTTCATTTCTACACCGATTGTCTTCAAATTGATACTGAACCACTCTTATGACAATACGGTCAATCTCAATTATGCATGGCCCCATTACAAACCCTGGGGCACCCCGCCCACATAGGCCACGCCCGGCCAAAATTGCCTTTTACTATGATTTCTTCTATTCTATACCGATTCACTACAAATTGATACTGAACCTCTCTTATGACAATACAGTCAATCTCAGCTATGAATGGCCCCATTACCAACCTTGGGGGCCCAGCCCACATAGGCCACGCCCACTTAGGCCACGCCCACCCAAAATGGCCTTTTACTATAATTTCTTCATTTATACACCGATTGTCTTCAAATTGATACTGAACCTCTCTTATGACAATACGGTCAATCTCAACTATGTATGGTCCCATTACCAACCCTGGGGCGCCCCGCCTACATAAGCCACGCCCCCCCAAAATTGCCTTTTACTCTAATTTCTTCATTTCTACACCGATTCACTTCTAATTGATACTGAACTTCTCTTATGACAATACGGTCAATCTCAACTATGCATGACCCCATAACCAACATTGGGGCGCCCCTGGGTCGAACATGCGGCGTGGGGATACGCGTCGGCCTATGCCGTGCCATTTCTAGTTGAATACAGTAAAAGCGCAGAGTGATGTAATTTTGTTGATGCATATGTTTTCAGTTATTTCTACCAATAAACATGATTTGGGCTTTTTAAACTCGATAAATAAACTTATATGCATTCAAAATAAACCTTATTATCTGTCTTTGTTTTTAATTTTTTCACACACCTCAAGCAGTAAGATAAGCCCCAACAGCAGGTACTCGAACCAAAACATGCGAAACAGGGCTCGGAAGAGGCTCGGCTGAAGTTTCCCATCCTTCGTTCTCTCCACCTCCTTCGCCCATTCTCTGTGAAGGAAAGAATAAAAAGGAAGCAGTGTTCTATGCAAATAATTATAAATTGTAGGAGACATTGGTATGTGATTTAGAAATGATGTTTAAAGGGGCCTTTTCACAGATTTTGGCATTTTTTAACGTATTCATTAAATGCTTTATATCGATAAATGTAAGCATTGGATCGTAACAGCTCCAGTAAAAAATCAAGAATAAAATTTAAAAAAAGAAAAGAACATTGCCCGGTCCAGGTTTCGAACCAGTGACCCCTGGAGTCCTGCCAGAGTCCTGAAGTAAAAACGCCTTTGCCTACTGAGCTATTCCGCCGTGTACACGTACTTGACGTATTTTATACCTTATATAAGCAATCTTCGTAGTTTCACAAAATTTAACGACAAAAACAGAACTCTCCAAATTATTCAATCGTTTCGCGTTGCAACGCTTTATAATTTTTAGGTTTTAAAATCGTCAAAAGATGCATATAATGGCTATATTAGACCATGGTAGATGTTCAGTATTACTGTTTCCTCACAAATATCATAACTAAAACGAAAATTTGCGAATCTGAAACAACTTTTTTCAATTTTGTCAATTTACCAAAGCGTGAAAAGATCCCTTTAATGGGTCAGTTCAGTTCAGTTTATATTCCTATTTTAGTGTTTTTTCCCAAAGTCTAGCCCATTCCCTAGTAAGCCTATCAAATTGCTGGGTCTTGGTTTTTTATGCAATCATTTCACAATGCCCCCTTTATTCTGTTTGCTGCTTATCAGTATTTAAGGTTTGGACATGAAGCCCTGAATACTTGAATCTAGTAAGAAAAATCTTAAATTAAATATAACTTTCTTAGGGACTACAAATGCGTGAAAATATGTTTCTATGTGTAAGAGGGTTAAGAACCACCAATACAATACTACAACTTAAGCCAAGATTTCCCATGTGAGCTTTAAAAATACCACAGGCCCAAAGGTCTATAACTGGGCTATCAAACAGAGGATTCATATTGATGTATCTTATCTATGCAATCCTGGTTCAATCCAGGCCAGCACTTGACCAGTGTCTCATTAGGAGTTGAGTTAAAAACAAACTCTCCTATGAGATAAGAGCTCAAGTCACTGTCACAAGTACAATCACAAGTAAATGACATTTGAAGGGATTTTCTTAATCAAGGTCAAAGGCATTGACGGGAAGTCATGGGTTTGATCCCCACCGTGGGAGCATTCTTTGGATATCCCCCAAAGACACCAACGTTTACTCACTCCTCTAGTCTGTTGCAAAGGGTTTCAGACTGGTTACTTACTCCTCTAGTCTGTTGCCAAGGGTTTCAGACTGGTCCTCGTTGACCACATTGTACATGTCCTCAACTTCCAGCTGTCTTTCATATCCCTTCTTGAATAATGGGTTCATCCACCTAAAGCAGACACAACACCAGTTCTTACAAGTCACAGAATACGCCTATATAAATGTCTGGTTAATCCATTTATGCCTAGTGGACCATCCTTCTAAATTGGATCAATTTATTTCCAAAATTAGGTTTGTCTACAGTATGTATTTCTTTTTTTTTTATTTTTTATTTTTTTATTCAATATAATACATACAATGTATACATGAATATATACAACATAGTGATTGTACAAAGCAATAAAGTTCAGACATGTTATACAAGATATGCTAATATGTATTTTTTTAAAGAGAAAAGAAAAAAATAATAGAAGAATTGTTATGAAAAATGATGAGTTGTATAAAGTCGGAAGAAAGCATACTGGACTTGTGTGTTTCGTTGTATATTCAAAATGATCTTATAAGATTGAAAAAAAAACATACAAAAATATTTTAGAAAGATAAACTTACATTAGAGTGAAATGTATATAAGTGGACAAACATCATGAGAATTTAATCCGATTCCATTTTTGTTCAAAGTTTTGTAATGTGTCATTACTGAGGGCTATTTCTTTCTCAATCTGGACTTTAAGTTTGAGACTATGGATAAAACAATTAAAATTTGGTACTTGTTTTTTGAACTTCATGTTAAAAATGAACAATTTCATCATTATAAGAATAAAATTCACAATATTATTACAATCTTTTGATTTCAATGAGTAAATTCCGAAACTTACATTTAAGAAAGATAGTTTAACGTTTAGTTGCTGTTGTTCAAGAAAAGATGTTAATTGATTCCAAATAGGCTGGATGTGTTTGCACTCCCAAAACAGGTGTCCTATAGTTTCGATGTTTTCACTGCAGAAGTCACACAGATTTGAGTTAGATAATTTGCATTTAAAGAGATATGTATTTGTAGCTATAATTCTATGGATGTATTTATATTGAAAATTTCTCAGAGTGCTTTCAATAGTTGCTTTATATGGCATGGTAAATATGTGTTTCCAATTAAGTTCATGTACTCCGAAAAGGACTTGCCATTTATTTTGGGTTTTTGAGTTTTCTGTAGGGTTTTTAATTTGTAGTGTGTAAAATATTTTATTTGTTTTGTTTTTTCTTCCAAGTATATTTTCTACGAATGTTGTTTGAGTACATGGTGTATTATTTGTATTGATTTCAGATTTAATATGTATGGGTATGCTTTTGATTAATGTGTAGTACTTCAAAAAATTATTTGAAGGTATTCCGTATATGTAGCATATATCATTAAAAGAGTAGAAATCCTTAATTCTGTAGTCATATAATTGGTCGACATATTTAATGCTTCGTTCAAACCAATCTTTATAGAAAAACGTCTTATTGTTTGAAGTTATGTCTTTATTGTTCCATAGAATAGTTTTGCTGCTTGTTTGGGTTTCTAGGTTATGAGTGACATCACTCCATGCTGATAGAACATCAGACAGAAATATGTTTTCGTTTGCAATTTCATGTAAGATAGTATTGCTGATGTTACATTCAAAGAGTAAGGAGTCACCATATTTTTTTTGAATTTTCTGATAGAATAATTTCCATTTACTTGTATTGGCATTATCTAGGTATCTTTTAACCCAGCTGCATTTGATTGCATTCAAGAATGAGTCAATGTTCGTTAATTGGATACCTCCATTTTCTACAGATTGAATTAACTGAGTTCGTTTTATTTTATCAGGCTTACCGTCCCATATGAAATTAAATATTGCTGATTTTATATCGTTAATAATATCATTTGGTGGATTTGGGAGGACTGTTAATACATAAATTAATTTAGGAAGTGCAAACGTTTTCAATACTGTGTTTTTTTCCGATACGTGTAAGTTTACGGTGATGCCATGATTTTAAGCAGTTTTTAAAATTCTGTAATTTAGGTAGTATGTTTTTAAGAACTGTATCTTTTTCATTATTTGTGAAAGTAATTCCTAACGTTGAGGCTTCATCGGATGTCCAATTAAATTTCATTTCTTTTTTATATTGGACATTATTTTGTTTTAATTTACCTACTCGTAGCACAGTACATTTACTTTTGTTTAGTTTCAGACCCGATGTCATTCCGTAAAGGGTTAGCGATTCTATTAGGTTATGGAAAGAATCGTAAGTGTCGTTTAAAAAATAAGTTGCATCGTCAGCAAATAGGGACTGTTTGATTTCTTCGTCAGGTTCTAGTGATATGCCTTTTATGTGTTTATTTGATTGGATGTGATGTGATAGATACTCGATGCAGATAATAAATAGCGATGATGAGAGTGGACATCCTTGTCGAACCCCTCGTTCGATGTTAAAACTGTTTGAAAAGAAGCCATTGTTAATGATTAAACTGTTAATATCGGTATAGAATAGTTTGACCCATTGAATGAGACTTTCACCAAAGTTCATATTTTCTAAGCAAGAGAACATAAATGAATGATCAAGCGAATCGAATGCCTTTTCGAAGTCTGCAAAGAAAATTAGACCAGGATTATTTGAATTGTTGAAATAGTTTATGCATTCTTGGATAAGACGAACGTTTTCACCAATGGAACGTCCTTTTATGAAACCAGATTGAGATCTTGAAATGATTGCTGGTAATATTTTTTTTATTCTGTTTGCTATACTTTTAGTTGCAATTTTATAATCATTATTTAGTAAACTAATCGGGCGCCAGTTTGATAAGGATTCTAAGTTTTTTCCAGGTTTTGGAATAAGTGATATAATACCTTGTTTTTGTAGCGTAGTTAAGTTTTCGTTGTTAAAAGAATAGTTTAGTGAATTAATTAGATGTGTTTTTATATCATTCCAGAATATTTTATAAAATTCGATTGTGATGCCATCAGATCCTGGGCTTTTGTTATTTTGCATATCTTTTAGGGCTAATCCACATTCATATTCATTAAGCAATCCGTCGCACAGTTGTTTTTCCTCTTCGTTTAAAGCGTGATGTGTATTTTTAAAAAGGGTGTTATTTTCAACATTTTTTCGTTTATAGAGGGTTTCGAAAAATAAACGTTGTTCTTCTAGTATTTGAGTCATGTTTGTTATATCTTTGCCATTGACTACTAATTTGTGTACAGTTTTTTGTTCACTTCTACGTTTTTCAATGTTTGCGAAGTATTTTGTATTTTTTTCATTGTGTTCAACATGCTGTGCACGCGCTCTTAGTATTATTCCATTGAGACGTGTATGATAGATTCCATCTAATATTTGTTTTTTTAATGTTATTTCATTTTCAATGTCGGTGGTATCATTTGTGTTTGTTTGATGCAATTGTTTTTCAAGTGTTTCAATGGTTTTGATGGTTTCAGTTTCAAGTTTGTGTGTTTCTTTTTGTTTAAATGATGTGTATCTAATTGTTGTGTTACGTATATTTCCTTTAATTACTTCCCATAAGGTGTTTGTGTTTGCATCTTTATTATTTTGAACTGTATTTAATATTTCCTGTTTTATTTGTGTTTGATATTGTGTATCCAATAAGATGCTGTTGTTAATTTTAAAGTATCCTGGGCCTCTTTCAGGTTGTATATTATGCAGTTTAAGTTCAACTAGAGAGTGATCAGTCATAAATCCTGGTTTTATGTTACATGTGTCAATAATGTTGCAAAGAGATTCAGATATTAAAAAATAGTCTAGTCTACAAAATATTGTTGGTTTTGTGTTTGAGTGCCAGGTGAATTTGCTTTCGTTTGGGTATACTGTACGCCAGATATCTATCATATTGTAGTTTTCAATTATGTTATTTAAAATATTTCTATTTTTAGGATGAGTATAAAGGTTTCCATTCTTTTTATCTAATAACGGGTTCAGGACAGTATTGAAATCACCACCGATTATAATATTTTTATCTTGGTTATTAATTATAAAAGATTGTAATGTTTCGTAAAATGTGGAATCATCTATGTTAGGACCGTAAACGTTGATTAATGTTAATTGTGTTTCATGTATTTTGATATCTATACTTGCTAGTCTGCCAATTATTATTTCGTTAAAATTATCAACTGTGATCCCTATGTTACTTTTTATCAGAAAGGCAATGCCTTGTTTATTAGTATATTGTCCACTGAGGTAGATGTCCCCGTCCCATTCATCTTTTAAGGTTTGTTCTTAAGTGTGTGTCAAGTGACTTTCTTGTAATAAGCATACATTATATGTTTTTTCGTCTAACCATTTGAAGATTTTTATGCGTTTGTCTTTATTGTTGAGCCCTTTTACATTTAAAGTACATATTTTAACCATTTAAAGAGATGGAGGGTGATGTAGATGATAATTTGTGTGTGCTTGTCCAGTTGGTTTCTATTTTGAAAAATGTCCAGTTGTTTTCTATTATAAGACATAATATGTCCATTAATACAAACAAAAAAAGAAAACAAAAAGGAAAAACAGAATACATGATAATTCCACAGAAGAAAATGTATATGTATTTCTATATTTAGAATATTTCTTACAGAAATTCCTTTAAGCAAACAGCGCAGACCCTGATGAGACGCCGCATCATGCGGCGTCTTATCTAGGTCTATGCTGTGTGCCAAGGCCTTTTTTCTGGACGCTAGGCATAAATGGGTTAACATTGATGTTTGTAGATTGTATTTATTTGTAGTACATGTACCAATCATAGACAGAAACAATTTGATGAAGTGGGTGTGATTGTTCAATAAAGGAAAACTGTTTTACAACTCAACAGGTTGGAATAAAAGAAAAAGAGCAGGACGGATTTACGTCCACTAGACAGTCTTGGAAAATACAAGCATTGTCAGTTAATTAACCATGAAATAAAACAATTATAATATTAAACAAGGGCTGTTTGTAAAACACGCATGCCCCCCAAATGGGCAGTCAGTTGTAGTGGCAGCCATTGTGTGAATCCGTTAGTGACCTGAAAATCAATAGCATCTGCCAGTCATGATCAATGTACATAATTATATTGAAATACAAATTAGAATCTTGCATTGGCTCGATCCTTTATTATGACTGGACCATAACAATTGCATGAGCTATCATGGGCGAACGAACACTGGCGAGAGGACAGATTTCCCACAAAGAGTAAATGGGTATAAATAGAAAAGGGAAATAATAAATAACCTTTACTACTTGAGAAAACAAGAAAAATAGAAACCTTATTAAACACTGATCTTAAACGTGTGATATATTAATATATTTTGATAAAATTGATTGTGAAATCACAAGCTAGGTCTGCATGAGGTTACATGCAATCTAACTACACACGAAAGGCCACAAAATGCCAGGGCAATACATCCTTCAAAACTCATTTTTTTCAGAAGGAACAATTTTTCTATTTAAAGCAACATTGACATTACTTTAAACCTATTTATTTCAGCTCAATTGCTTCGAAAACCTCAGGCTTATTGAAAGACTCTCGAGTCATTTACATTGAACTTTATCCCACAGGCCATTATGCAATTCAAGAAAACAAGAGTACTGCATAACGGGTGCCATGCTCGACTGCTAAAGCTTGTCAGATTTATTTATTTTTTAATTTTTTTTACAAGTCACAGTGACCTTGACCTTTGACCTAGTAACCCAAAATGGGTGTGGCGTGTAGAACTCATCAAGTTGCATCTACATATGAAGTTTCAAAGTTGTAGGTGGAAGCACTTTGATTTGAGAGCCTATGTTAAAGTTTGATATTAGAGGTCACAGTGACCTTGACCTTTGACCTAGTGACCCAAAAATAGGTATGGCGTGTAGAACTCATCAAGGTGCATCTACATATGAAGTTTCAAAGTTGTAGGTGGAAGCACTTTGATTTTAGAGCCAATGTTAAGGTTTTAGCAAGACGCCTTCGGCGGACGTCGGACGAGCTGGCTATGACAATAGCTCGAGTTTTCTCCGAATACAGCCTCGCTAATGAAATTGTATAAAAAAAATTAACGCTTTCTGCGCAGATTGTTTTTTATTGCTTTGTATAACTTTTAGTACATCTTGCTTTGTTGACAACTAAATGTAGGTCTACATGTTAACAACCTATGCACATAATACCTCCATAAAAACACAAGTTGTTAAGTGGAAACTGTTTTTCTAGTTAGGCCCAGTGGCATTGACCTTAGTCACGTTGCTTACATTTGCTTGAAATGCAATCCCAAGCTAGATCTGCACTTAAGCTACCTACACACACATTTTCTAGGTAACATCTCATTCCCAAATAAAGTTGACAGAATTTAATCTTCGTCAAGAATCAACCCCAGATATGGAGTGTAATCTAATAATTTCCAATTCAGGCTTTTAAAGATTATAACAGTATCCAAGTAATTCACATTCTTTAAAAGTTACTCAGGAAGGGCAGTACAAATTATTTATAATTGTATTTATATAAATATTTATAAATGTTAGTCATTGGTGTTTAATGCCAGTCACTTATGAAAAGTCACTCCATTAAATTCAATGCATACTTTCTAATTGGAATTTCTGATTTTGTGTGTGCACATTATCTTCAATTTTTAAACAAGGGATCTTTTAACGGTTTGGTAAATTGACAAAATTGAAAAAAAAATGTTTCAGATTCGCAAATTTTTGTTTTAGTTATGATATTTGTGAGGAAACAGTATTACTGGACACTTACCTTAGTCCAATATAGCCATTATATGTATCTTTTGACGATTTGAAAAGCTAAAATTTATAAAGCGTTGCAACGCGAAACGATTGAATAATTTGGAGAGTTCTGTTGTTGTCGTTTAAATTTACGAAACTACGAAGATTGCTTATATAACATATAAAATACTTAATATGTGCATACACGGCGGAATAGCTGAGAGGGCTAAATTGTTTTTACTTCAGACTAACTCCAGGACTCCGGGGTCACTGGTTCGAGCCCTGGTACCGGCTACTTGTTTTCCTTGTTTTAATTTTATTCTTGATTTTTAACTGGAGCTTTTACGATCCAATGTTTACATTTATCAATATAAATCATTTAATGACAAACTTTAAAATATGCCAAAAACTGTAAAAAGGCCCCTTTAAGATAACAAACACCGCATAAGAAGCAAAGTGAAAATGACTTTTGCAACCAGCATCAAACCAGAACAGCCTGCGAGTAACTCACAGTCTGTTCAGGTGTTATGCTTTTGCTGCTCATCAGTAAGTAAGGGTTGGAAATAAAGCCTTTAAAACTTGAATTTAGTAAGAAAGGATTTAAATTAAATGTGACATTCTAAAGCACTACAAATGTGTCCAAATACGTTTCTAAGTGGTAAAGGGTTAAGATAACACACTCAGCATGTCTCCATCATGAGAACATTTCAACATTTCAGAGCTATTGCGTAACATCATATCGTAAGTTTGAGTTTCAAAACTGATGAAGACTATCACAGCAATACACTGATGAGACACTAAAATTAGACATATTGTAATTTTTAAGTAGATAGTTTAACATTTAAAAGGTCATTTGTTGTTTTCAATTGTTTAAAGTGATGTAAACTTCAATAAAAAAAACTATTTGCTATTTACATTTAAACAGAACCACATACATAAATTAACATGTATACCTTGGTTTTCTTTCACTGTAGGCAATTGATTTATGCTGCTTCTATAGATTAATACACATGCTAGATGTTAATGTACATGTTTTCTGCTGTAATATAATTATTTATTAATAAATAATGGGATTGGATAACTAATAAAAAATGTACAAGAAGTTTAATTGAATTAAGGTTGAACTTTGGTTACTTTATAGCACACAATCAAAATCAGCACTCTTGATACAGATTGAAGAAAAAAGTAAAAGTTCTATTCAAAGCTGGGCAAAAAGGAATAAAAAAGAACCATTAAGGAGCACTAACTTAAGGGCAACAGATAAGGATCAATTTATTGTTTTTACAATTTGTATTTGACAGAAAACGAACTGAAATAAAAAAAATCAATCTTGATTGTTTTGATTATGTTAATGGAAAAACGAATTGCATTCGACTATGTGTCGTTTTATCAGACTTTTTCATTCAATATAAGACATATATTGCATACATGCATATGACCACACAAAAAAGTTATATCATGTAGTAGCAATTATGTTCAAACATGTTATACAAGATATGCTTATATTTTTTTTTTCCAAAAAAAATTCTACATATATAGTTATGAATATGAATGAGTTGCATAAAGTTGGTAGAAAGCATTCTGGACTTGTTATAAAAGTTTAATGTGTTGCCATTTTTGTTCAAATATATGAAGTTTATCATTGTTAAGGGCAATTTGTTTTTCAATTTGGATCTTAAGTTTTAAATAGTTTATAAAACAGTTGAAAGAAGGTATTGTTTTTTGTATTTGATGCTGAATATACAATATTTCATTAATATGATAATGTGGTTCACAGTGTTATTAATTTCTGGTTGTTTAAAAGTATTTACACCGAAACTGATATTTAAGAGAAACAGTTTTAAATGTAATTGTTGTTTCTCTAGAAATGTTGTTAACTGGTTCCATAGAATTTGAATATGTTTGCACTCTCAGAAAAGGTGTTCTATTGTTTCAATGTGTTCGCTGCATATATCACATAAATTTGTGTTGGATAGGTTGCACTTGAAAAGATATTTATTTGTAGCTATGATTCTATGGACATATTTATATTGAAAAATGTTCAATGTGCTATCTATAGTTGTTTTATATGGCATGATAAATATTTGTTTCCAATTAAAATCTTGTTCTCGAAGAAGGCTTTGCCATTTACTTTGAATCTTGGAGTTTTCTGCTGGGTGTTTAATTTGTAGTTTGAAAAATAGTTTTGTTTGTTTTGTTTTGTTTTGCAAGTATGTTTTCCGTAAATGATGTTTGAATACATGGTGTGTTATTTGTATTAATTGTAGATTTAATATGTATGGGTATGCTTTTAATTAATGTGTAATACATTAGAAAATTGCTTGACGGTATTCCGTATAACATATATTCAAAAAAAGAATAGTAGTCCTTTATTCTGTAACCGTACAATTGGTCGACATATTAAATGTTTTGTTCAAACCAGTGTTTATAGAAAAAAGTTTTATTGTTTGAAGTTATGTCTTTATTGTTCCATAAAATAGTTTTACTGGTGATTTGTGTTTCTAGATTATGAATAACATTAGTCCATGCCGATAAAACACTACATGTAGATAGAAATATGTTTTCATTTCCAATTTCCCACAAAATGGTATTGTTGATGTTACATTCAAAAAGTAAGGAGTCACCAAATTTTTTGGATTTTCTGGTAGAATAATTTCCATTTACTCGTATTGGTATTATCTAGGTATCTTTTAACCCAGCTGCATTTGATTGCATTCAAGAATGAGTCGATGTCTGTTAATTGGATACCTCCATTTTCTACAGATTGAATTAACTGAGTTTGTTTTATTTTATCAGGCTTACCGTCCAATATGAAATTAAATGTTGCTGATTTTATATCGTTAATAATATCATTTGGTGGATTTGGGAGAACTGTTAGTGTATAAATTAATTTAGGGAGTGCAAATGTTTTTAACACTGTGTTTTTTCCGATAAGTGTAAGTTAACGATGTTGCCATGAATTTAAACAATTTTTTAAGTTTTGTAGTTTAGGCAATATGTTTTTAAGAATTGTTTCATTTTCATTGTTTGTAAAGGTTATTCCTAACGTTGTTGCTTCATCTGATGTCCAGATGAATTTCATTTCTTTCTTAAGATGCATATTACTTTGTTTAAATTTACCTACTCTTAGCACAGTACATTTACTTTTGTTTAACTTAAGACCCGATGCCATTCCAAAAGGGGTTAGCGATTCTATAAGATCATTGAATGAGTCACTACTGTCGTTTAAAAAATAAGTTGCATCGTCCGCAAATAGGGACGGTTTAATTGTCTTCGTCGGGTTCTAGTGATATTCCATTTACATGTTCATTTGATTGTATATAGTGTGATAGATATTCGATGCATATAATAAATAGCGAGGATGAAAGTGGACATTCTTGTCTTCCCGTGATCGTTCGATGTTAAAACTGTTTGAGAATTGTTAATTATTATACTGTTAATATCGGTATAAAATAGTTTAACCCATTTAGTAAGACTTTCACCAAAATTCACATTTTCTAAACAAGTGAACATAAACGAATGGTCTAGTGAATCGAAAGCCTTTTCGAAGTCTGCAAAGAAAATGATACCAGAATTGTTTGGTTGACTATAGCATGACTATTGCAATGACAAAAAGTTTATCCTAATACAAACATTTGTTTTGTTATTATTTGTTAAGAGGTTCACGATAGTTAAAAAGAATCTATGCAACTATTGTATTTGAAATCATCTATTGAATATACATGTATCTGTATATCCTCATTTATTGCACAATTAATGCAATCAGTACACGTTTTAGTAATATGTTATCTAGGAGACGTTAAGCACATTTAAAAAAATCACGAAATGTGTGGAGATATACATGAGTACATTCTTATATCCGTCGTTTTGTCGATCAAACAATGTACGAAAACGAAAAACTACTTAGATCGAGTGACGGATATTTACACGTTTTTGTTTGATTAGGAAAAGTTTTAAGCATTTTGTACCTTTGGAATGTTACTCTTGTATTCTCGGTTTGACTGTATCTGGCCTACAGTTAATCTAGTTCCGTAAAAAATGAACTAGAATTACCACCAGATGTGTTTATACTCATGTAACAAAAATTATGAGCATCTTACTCTCTATAAATATTTTTAATTGTATTAACAAAAAAGATTACAAAAATATGTTGCCCTGTTTGGAAAGAGGTTAATTGACAACATAAGTGAAGTGAATTTGTAGAGCATTTACAATATATCCCTTACATATGTAAATATAGATATAGATAAATATCCTTAAATCACAGTTCAGGAGAGGCATAAAAAAGCGCTCTTCAGTATAATGGAAATACACAAACTACTTCAAATAGTGATTGAGAAAACAAACTGTATATATATATATATATATATATATATATATATATATATATATATATATATATATATATATATATATATATAACACCGTATATTGTATGGTAACTTATAATAATAATACTATGACAATAAAAATTGTGTGGAGGGAGGTTCGGAGCGTGTGTGTTTGTGTTTGTGCGTGCGGGTGTGTGCGCCCGTGTTCCGCATCCGTGTAATGCGCGTGTGTTGTGCTTGTACGTGTCAAGTAGTGTGCGCGCGGGTGTTTTAATGTGTGTCTGTGTGCGTTTGTATACCTACTGATTCGAGGACGTCCTATTGCTTTTTGACAAACAAAGTGAGGACATTTTTGAAACAGAGGACTTAAACCCGGGTCCTCACATTGTTTTTGCATATAAGCAATCTAGACGAGGACATACATTAACTGTAAGAATATTGCGATGTCCTCACTTTGAATGGAACTAAAATCTTGTATACACACATTATTCACAAATCCGCCAACCACGTGATGTGAAAAAGTGTATACATTGCTCCACACCCTGTAAATATTGCTCCAGGTTACGCATGCGCAATTAATTTCCTTCTATATTACATATAAATAAGTTGAAGTTCGATATGAATTTTTACCATGATCAAGCAATGACCCACTATATCATCATACATCATTGGAAAGATAAATGCATACTCATTTGAAAAAAAGGATGTCATTAAATTTTATGCGTTGTATTTCAAAATATTCACCTTAGAATAGGCACACCGGTTTTGACAGCTGTGCAGGCGACCATTTTGGGCTCAAATAGTATGACCTACTTTCGAAGCCGGAAACCATCAACAGAAAAAGTAGAGCACAAAAATGGCTTTTTTTCTTATTGCTTACAAATATACCTTCAAATTGATACCAAACAATTCCATTTGCATTGTATTTTACAAATCCTATGCAGCATGCACTGAACAATGTGTGCTAAGTATCAAACTGACTGCATGTAACCCTAAAAACAGGAGTTCCGGTTTGGGGTTATGTGACCTCCAATTTACTTTCATTTTGCAAATCTCATGACTCCTTTGTTAGAATGAATCTGATTGGATGCACTCTTATCCCAGTTGTACGGGTCTAAAGACCGAATCAACTCGGTATACGTTCCGGTCGAATAGTCTATGTTAGCGTTACCAGCAGCCAAAATAGCCCATGACTACTGAAATCTAAAAATTGGCTACTAAAATCTAATTCGGCTTCTAAAATGTATGTAAATTATTGAGAAATACAGCAGATGTTTACCCTTTATGAGTTAACATTCGAAATAACATGAATTTTTATTAAGATTTGTTAGCGCCAACCTAGATAGTGTACAGCGATTTTAATGTTGAAATTCAGGCAACAATTAGTTTCTTTTAAAACAGGTTGGTGGGAAATTATTTATTCACAAAATAAAGTTCGTTTATTAAATTATTATTTATAAATACTAAACGTGATAAAATATATATATCGAAAATCACATTCGACTCAAGACAGTGCCGGTTAGATTTAGGTGCCGCGTTTTTAGATAAACAATTCAAGATGGCGTATTCGTCGGATTTAACCTTAAACACAAGGTGAGTAAATTACAAGGTTTTCCACAAGTTATAAATGCCGTTTAAGTTGTACGAGGTTGTTTTAACAAATATTTATTGAATCCGATCATTTTCTGACATAGTTTTTGACAATAATTAATTTCTTCCATCGAGAAGCATCCAGGTCGATCTAGACTAGTATTTCGGATTCGTTTCGGATCCGTTGTATATTCAGATTAGGGAATGTAGAGGGTGTTGGGTATATTCGAACGCCTGAGCTATTTTAGTAAAATTAATTGTATAAACACTTTGATCTGGTTATTACTAGTTTGTTTTTGATGGCATATATGTAAAATAAGTAAGCATTCTGTTTTTTCCTATATACGATTTCTTTTAATGTATAAAATTGGGACGTGAAATAAGATTGTGTCGCAGGGCAACAGATAACGATCGTTTTATCGTTTTTACGATTTTTATTTTACAGAAAACGAAATGAAATAAAAAATCGATTGTACAATAAACGATAACGGAATTGGAAAACGAATTGCAATCGATTCTTTGTCGTTTTATTTTGCCGATTCCCTCCGTACTGTGTTTGATTTGAATAAGTATATTGTAACCTTTAGTGCGGTCGTAATATTAGTGACAAGTTTATATGAACACCGGTTCAGAATGGTGTCTACATAAAAAATTCTTCCTTCGAAAAAAGTATGCGAACATGTCGACATCTTGTTCTAAACGCGGACGTGCTAAGAAAATGCCATAAGCGGCGTGCGCGCCTAATATGTTTCAACTTGTAACTCGAAACAAACCGTCGGGTAAAGACGTTGTCAAGAGTGCTTTAAAGCTAATGACGTGTGCTCTGAGACTGAAACACAGGAATGTTTAAAAACAGAACTCATTATCATACATGATTTGCCAAAAGACGATTAAATGAATGTATTCATATAACCAAGCAAACATTGACAATATGAATACATAATGACTTTAGTTAATTTATTGCAATAAGAATTGCTACAAATTGTCACTACCGAAAATTAAAGAGCTCATCTCATCCAGAAATAAAGGTAAGTTTTTTATCAACCGTAAAAAACCTTTTTGACAAATTTGTTGGAGGGAAAAAACTAATTGATTCAAAAAAGCTTGCAGTGAAAACTAATTGACATGACATCTTATCTGTTTCCCTGATGTCGGGTAGTCTGAACCGCTCATCGGGTATTTTGGGACGTCCAACAACATTGTGAATACATGTAACATGTAATATCAATGATGGGAATTTAATTAACCTTTAAAATATAAACTACACATTCAGGTATCTATAATAATTTGATATTTTTATATATTTGATTAAATAATTACTACTGCGGCAGTGTATTGAGAATTCATTGTGCATTTGAATAATATATATATGCAACACATGTACACGCTATCAACGTCAATACAAGTAGTCATGACCAACGTTATGTATACAACTAATTTAAATGTTAAAAAAGGTCAAAATATACAAAAAATTAACGCATTGAAAGCCTGTAGCAAGGATATAGCCTTGTTGGTGACCACAGCATGGCTAAACGGCTCATCTCTGTACTTGTTTAACGACGCCAAATTGTCGACTAATTTTGAGATATAAGAAATAAAATTAAAAACTTAATAAATATGTGTGTACTGTTACTGTATGGTAAATGTTAATTTATTGATCGATCACTCATTCTATAAATAATATATTACGAGGTGCGTTTTTCCAAACCCGGGCTTAATGCATTCCCGTAAATGATGATTATCCAAAGTTGGTTTGTGCAGTTGACACATGCTAATCAGGGATGACATTTTCTGTGTTATTTAATATTCTGTTTCTGTGCAGTGTCTTCTAAACATAATTTCAACATATCCCTGCTAAGCCTTCAAATTGGAGGATCGCGGGTTCGATTCTTAAGGCTCAGCACCAAATGTGAGGTTTGGTAATGAAATTATTTCTTCTAAGGCCACTCGCCACTTTCATTTGGTCAATTAGGGCAGTTATCTGTAACTGATATGAGTATTTATAATACAGGGAACAGGGGTTTTCCTCTCTTCATTGGGAAGAGGCCCTTGCCTATGGATTTTGGGAATAAATTGCTCATTTTGGGAAGAATTCTCGCTAAAATTACTGCTTTGGGAATTGAAAAAGCTGGTGTAAGTTAAGATTTATGGAAAACTGCATGATTTTAAAGAAATTTTCAATTGTGAAAGGGCCTTTAATAGGCCCTTGTTTTATATAATTTTAAAGGCTGAAAACCCCTGGGTAAACCACCCTACCCAGGTAAACATGTGAGTAGGTTAACTGACCGGTCATTTATATGTGACTGAAATACATTTGAATACAGCGAAAATCAAAATGTACAAAACAAATAAAGTATAACTATTATATAAACTGGCATCTGAATATTGATTTAGCAGTTAACATGACATGACATGACATTCTTATTTTTATCCATACATTTTTATACATTTATAATAAAGTACTGTAGATTTAAAAAATATACTGATTAGTTTTATTTCACGTTTGAATGGGACTTCATATTAAGTACATTTCCAGTGAGTTTTTACGTCTGGATAAAGATGATACGGTTCGAAATTACCCGACACATTAAAAATGTTGTCGTTAAATTACGAACAATAAATCTTGAATGAATAAAAAATATTTATTTTTTTAGTTGACGCTTGTTTCCTTTATTTCAGAAACATTTCAAACAGCTTTAAGGGGAACTAAATAATGTTCTATGGTCAAACCAGTTTGTATAATGTTTTAAAACTATTCAATATTACCCACAGGATTTTGAATAGCTCAGCAAATGAGATATTTGGCACCTAAAGAAGATTCCTTTGTGTGAAATAGACATGCTCAAATATCCACAAACATTTTTTATGCTCCCGCAAAATTTATTTTGGGGGAGCATATAGTCGCTGCTTCGTCTGTCCGTCCGTGTGTCCGTCCGTGCACAATTTTGTCCGTGCTATTTCTCAGCAACTAATGACCGGAATTCAATGAAACTTTATGGAAAGCTTCACTACCAAGAGAAGATGTGCATATCATCAGCGGGTTCTGGTCGGATGATTGTTCACATAGTTATGGCCCTTTGAAATTTTCCATTCACTGTATATATAGTGCAATTCTTGTCCGGGCTATTTCTCAGCAACTAATGACCAGAATTCAATGAAACTTTATGGGAAGCTTCACTACCAAGAGGAGATGCCATATTATCAGCGGGTTCTGGTCGGATGATTTTTCACAGAGTTATGGCCCTTTGAAATTTCTATTAACTGTATATATAGTGCAAACTAGAAAAAAAATGCGCAGATTGCCGAAAGTGTTGTTCAAAATTGGTTTATAAAACGGGTTGTTTCGTTGTGCCAAGTCGACTTGTAAAGCGTCAGCGATTTTCATTGGCTATTGCAGCCAATACCACACGCTATAGGCCAATCGGTGAGCATTAAATAAATGACTTTCATATTGCAATTCCGAAATGGCGGACATTAACAACAACGAGGCAAATGAAGCCTATTTTAAAATCAAATTAATTAAAAACGGAGCAGAAACAATTTCAATTAGAAAAGTTAATCTTCAGAACACCATTGTTGAAATCATGCCCATATTATGTGATACGAAATCAAACTTAATTAGAGTTTTTTGCAAATGATGGAGAGGTGTCACCATCGATAACTTTCGGTGTGTTAAAAAGTTTTGGGTAGGTTTAATAAATATGCGTATTTATTAAAATGTAGATCCTGTAATAACTTTATAGATAAAAATCTACATCCCGAAAATTTCCAAGAAGTTTTACTTCATTTCTTTATAATGAACATGAGGACTAAACCACAGGTACTTGCATCAATAATCCCTTTCCCCACCCACCCATATATATTCTTTATTTAGAAAAAGTA
This sequence comes from Dreissena polymorpha, assembly GCF_020536995.1. Classification (NCBI taxonomy): domain Eukaryota; kingdom Metazoa; phylum Mollusca; class Bivalvia; order Myida; family Dreissenidae; genus Dreissena; species Dreissena polymorpha. Next base: position 80,290,046 of record NC_068360.1, on the reverse strand, counting down.
TGCACAACAGCTTCTGAAGAAAATAACATTGGGTCCGGTTGTTCGTATGTCCGTCAAAGTCACAAGAAAGTTTTAAATATTTTTCTTGACACAGTAGCAAATTAAAATGCTTATTATTCATCATTAACTTAAAACAAAACATTTTTCCATATATTAAACTGTATAACTATTTTTATATGAACAGATTAACCTTTTTTCCGGTAACTTTTGACCAAGTTACGTCCCTTTGTTTGGATCAGTTCATTTTATTGAATTTCTACAGACGAAACCAAAGTTTTGACTTTCAAAATGTCATGAAAAAGTAAATGGAATTTATTTCTTAATTATTTGATCATTTTTGTAAATCAAAAATACATCTTAATGTATTTTTCAAAAAATGAGTTATTATTTAGCCGAAATATGATGTTCTATTAACTGTACATAATGTTTTCATACTGCAGGATTTGTACTGCAAGGAAGGCAAGTATTAAAATGTATCACACTTTAGGCTCTGTTGATAAATGTGCCCAATTGGCTCTATGTATGTGTTCCAAGGGTTATTATTATCTTCACATTTATATAGCTCTCTCTGTTTATTATATATCCAAAACATGTCATTGCTGATTCTCCTTAAAATAATACAGACAACACATTCCATAGTATTTTTTTCATTTAAACTTAAACTGTGAATAAGAGAGGAACAAAATAATATGTGCAAAAGTTTACACCATTTTATTTTGACAATACTGTGAGTCTTTTACGAAATTATTAAAATAAAATACTATTTTAAAAATATACAATTACATAGCTCAAAAGCTGTTTTCTATATATAATTAAATGTTGCGAGTAAAGTATATACAGTCAGCAGAGTAATTTTACTAGAACAATTTAAAACCTTGCTACATGTACTATTTAATTCTTTATACGGCTTTCACTTAAGAAAATGTTCAATGAAATAAATCAAGGTTTCTAGGTATATTGTCTTTTACCTCAATATTTTGTTGGGGCTAATGTGAAGCCAATGGACATGATACAAAAACTACGGAGATAACCACCATACAATGCCAAATACAAAATAATTATCACCTGACCCATGCGTTATAATAAGTAAATATTAATCATGTGAAACAAGGACGGGTTATTGTTTACTCCAAATGTATGATTTGATCACACCTAGAAGAAGAAAACACTTACATGTTACGCACCAAATATTGAACCCTGACCCTTGCGGTTTCTGTGTTGTAAGGGATTATCAAATACATTAATCTATATAAATCAGTTGACTCCTGAATCGCAAACAGTTTTGACCACGGAGACATGCTTTGAGGAAACTTAGCAAAGAACCACTATATGGTTGGCGTGCGACGTAACAAACCAATGGGCCTTGCGGTTTCGGAGAATGATCATATTATTTATACTTATAAGCAAAACAGTAACCTCTAGGGAGGGCAAATTTTCTGCATGACTTGAACAAACTTGAAAGAGAACCTAATAACGATGTTACACACCAAACCTGAGCTATTTCAGCATAATTTAAAACGAAGCCAGTTTGGTGGTCATGACCCCGAGCTATTCTAGCATTTTTTTAAATAATGTTTTTACCAAATTTTCGAAATTGACATTACGAACACATGTCATTCTCTGAATGTAAAAAAGGAGCATAACTGACATTTTGTTAAATTTTCAGGAGAAGGAAAAAACTGCTTTATTAAAATAAAATAGGGATTCTTATGGCAAGCGAAATGCACATTAATTCCTTAAACCACGGTTTAACAGTTAACTATATAGTTAAGATACTTTAAACCCGGGTTCAAAGTGCCGTTTGCACATTAAATCCTTAAACCCGAGTTCAAGAGTTTGAACCGCAGTTCAAAGTGTGTCTAAAAATAGATACAAATCTGTTATCTGAGACAACCAATTAGCGGAGCTTAAACCACAATTAGCTATATATAGAAGGTAAATGCCGCGATTTCATTGGTCCTCTCTTAACTATAGGTTTAAGAGACTTTAAACTGCGGTTCAAAGTCTTAAACTGCGGTTAAGAGGCGCGGAATGCACATTAATTATTTAACAGTTAATTACATAATTAAGAAATTTTGAACCCGAGTTCAAAGTGCCGTTTGCACATAAATTCCTTAAACCCGAGTTCAAGAGTGTAAACTGCGGTTCAAAGTCTTAAACTGGAGTTAACAAGCGCGGAATGTACATTTATTATCTAACTGTTGAATATATACAGTAATAATACTAGTTGTTAATTCATGTTGTCGTTTTATTACCAAATTTATGGATGTAATCGCTAAATTATCTCAATTTCTTAACCCGGAAGTGGATAGTTCCGATTTATTTACGGAACCACATACATTGATTAATATGAAAAAACACTAGTTTAATAATATAAATCCTTTATTAATCAATATCATATGTTCAACCTCTCCTATACCACTTTACCATTGTAACAATTTGGAAACAGACCGGACTAAAACATCCGTATTAATAATAATAATAACAACAAATAAAAGCTTTATTTTCAAAACGTTACACAAAAAAGAAAAATGGAAAAATGACATGACAACATTTTTTATGACAATTTAACTTAACTAATACAAGAATAATGGTTATGCATTAATTAAAAATAATTTAACAAAGCGGGATGCTAAGAGTTCTTTATCGACGCACTCCCACTCAATGAGGTCTACTAATGTATAAAGTTTCAAACTGATGCTATTAATACTTTTTAACGAGACAAACGACGGACAAGTGATCCCTATAAGAAAACATTGGGTAAAAAACAATATTAATGCACAGTATTCGATACAAAAGCATTTGTTCGTTAACAGAAAATACTATAAGTGTAACATAATTATACTATGTACAACAACCTCAAGGTAGACATAATGTAATACAAATTTGTAGTTAATTAAATAAATAAACTATGAAATGAATCATAAACATAATTGTCTCGCGTTTTGAGAAAACTGGACATAATGCTGGTGCGTAAATTGTCATCCCAGATTAGCCTGTTCAGTCCGCACAGGCTAATAAGGGACGACAATTTCCGCTTTTATGGAATGTTTCGTTTAAATGATGTCTCTTCTTAGCGAAAATCCAAATAAGGCGGAAAGTGTCACTTTACGCATAAGCATTATGCCCATTTTTCTCAGAACACGACACAATTATGCATGTTCAAAACCATTTCTAGCTACATTTTCCCACATTCTCTTTCACTATTGCTTTAACTTATATTTTTATGGGACCGTTTCATCAAAGATCGTACGACAATCTTAATTTATAACTTAAATTTAAAAACTAAAAATATACAAGCTGTTGATAAATAGCTCCGCAAGATATAAGCCATCGGTAAGAAAATGATGAAATAAATGATTTTACTTGAAATAAGCAAAAATATGTTTCGGTCTGTTAAAATAATGTTTCTTTGAAATTCGTATCGTATTCTAAATTTGTCGTACGATGTTTGATGCAACGGGCCCATAAGAATATAAGTTAAAGCAAGAATTTGACAGTGATCTCAGCTATATCATACTCTTGGACACACTCAAATACTGTTTACAGAAAATACTATATTTGTAACATAATTATACTATGTACAACAACCTCAAGGTAGACATAAGTGTAATACAAATTTGTAGTCAATGAAATTAACAAACTATAAAATGAATCATTAACATAATTGTGTCGCGTTCTGAGAAAACTGGTCATAATGCTGGTGCGTAAAATGTTATCCCAGATTTGCCTGTGCAGTGTGTAAACTAGGAATAAATCGGCCTTTTTGTGGAGATAAATAACGAAATACACTTCTGTACAAAGTCTACATCTTAACGTGTCTTTTTCGATCGTAATCACCTACCATTTATTGACCTTTTTGCCATTCAATAAAGCATACACTTAAATTAAGAGTACGCTTTATGGAATGGCAAAAAGGTCAATAAATAATAATGCCGGTTTCACGGTCCTGAACAAGGGGTTTCCGCGCGTATATATGAAAAAAAACTGCATATTTTACAAATTGAACTGTCTTTGCATGCACTTGTATATTGAAATCTGTTTACTAGTCATAATGAGTGACAAAAATCTAGCATTTAATGATACCATAAATCTATACTTTTAATTTATTTTACGCAAGTATTTTATATCCCTATTGTGATCAAACGTGATTGCTTGTTTTCATGATATTTCGAATACTGCAGTAACGTACGATCTTTAAACGTAATAGCAGAGGTTACATTTGCCAGTACCCGTTAAATACGTTATTATTATGTTAAAACTGGCTAGTATATATACTATAATACTATGTAGTTCATGTTCATCCATTTCGGACAAATGTCTTTTTGTATGCCCCCGAAAGTGGGCATATAGTGATTGCACTGTCCGTCTGTCTTTCCGTTACACTTTGCGTTTAGGTTTCGAAAAATGTGAAAAAAGGGGCATATGGCATCCTATGGTGGCAAGCATTGTTTAAACATGTTAAAATATTTTATTAAAGCAACTGTTTAGTTATTGGCTTTAAACTTTGGCTTAAATGTCTGCTCAATATGCCAAGAGAAATAAGCGATCCTGTAATGGCTGAATCAGTGTACCATGACATTCGCGCTGTAAAGAAATAATATTTGTTGGAAATTTAAAACCGCTGGCATGTTTCAATAAGAAAGACGTTTGTCTTTCGAGGTTTAATGATTTAATTACTGAATGCATTATGCATACGTTGCAATGAGGCTCGAAGTCACTAGGCTTAGCTATCCGTTATACAGTCAAGTTACCATTACCGGATCAGTAGCGTAATAAAGTTGTTCTGATGAAAAGCAATAAATGTTTTGAGACTTCTTTTACACCAGTTTGATTAAATATTACTTTGCTTACTGATTCAGCACATAGTTTTATTTTTAATCGCAGGCAAAATGTATTTGTGATACCTTTTTTTCGCCGCAGAATTCATGCATTAACGGATCAGTTGTAGCCATAACGGATCACGTGATCGAAACCACTCCGGGGGCATCTAACATGCTATTTGAATTGTCGACACATGAACTGTGTTGTTTACAATGACCAAGTTACATTTCCAGTTATAAATAATATTCATTATTTTTTGTATTGTTTTCTATATGTGATCTTGTATATACACGTTTCGCATGGTGTTCTTGTGTGCAATTATCTGTTGAAAAATCTAAATAGATCGAAAAGATGGGCATCTTATAAACCATGTTAATTGTTTTAATCATATCTTATCATCGGTATTGAACATGGAACATAAATAAAACATTAAGATTGATATCATTTACTGAAAGAATTAACAAGATTTGCATATATTTTAATATATTATATTATCAATACGCATATTATCACGCTTGATCCGTTATTGCCCTAATTCTTCATTTCATTTAAGGTGTTGCAAAATCTTAAACACGAATCAAAACTGAAACGGACTTTTGCAGGGAGAAAGACTACTAAATGGCCTTTAAATTAATGCGTAAACTCTTTACTTTTCAACAGAGTTTTAGAATGTGGCCGCGAATAATGTTAAACCTCTTTTTGGAAACTAGACGGAAGTAAACAAAGTCGTATATAAATGTCGCCAAAACATACCAAAATGTTTAACAACGAATAGCTCCAATTACGACTCAATCAATGCATTTAAAACAAGAAATATCTTTAAAAAAGATATACGGCGTTGATAGTTCAATGAATGAGATCAAGGATAGCGAATGTCTTTTTCTGTGCAGTTCTTAGCTGCATCACACGCAGTACGGGATGTTACGCGGAGTTTTCACGGCTTATTAAGCATGTATTACGCAAGAGCGCGATGATTCTCGATACTGTTAATAATCGAATCAAATAGCAATGCCCGACAAACCACTTAAACAGGTTTGCAGAAGGCGAGTATACATATTTAAAATATGAAGGGATACTTCGCGTGTGGCCGGTTGACTCATACGTTTTAATTTCACTTCCATTCTTCTTTTGGTTTTCTGTTTTGTATCTATAGGTTTATGACCAGCAATATGTAATAATGTAAAATATTTATAACAAAAAATATCTTTAAAAAAGATATACGGCGTTGATTGTGGTCGATGTTTATGAACGATCAAAAGTTATCTCTATGTGATAAAAAGTAACGGATGCCTTTTTTCTGCGCAGTTCTTAGCTACATCACAAGCAAATCAATTACGGGGTGTTGCGCCAGATTTCGTTGCTTATTTTGCTTTATGTGATATTATTACTCAGATATCTATTTTTACAGAATAGAAAAACACAAGAAACATGAAAATAAACGAGTGCATATAGGTCAGCCGGCAATACTCAAATCTTATTTAATTGCATCATTATAGTATAGTGAATTATTGTGCTCATGCTTAATAAACTGGTGTAAATGGATAAATATTTCTAATTAATTTTATCAAAATTGGTCCTTATCATGCAAATGTTGAAAACATATTAAAAATCGATGATTGACATACCACAATAATATCGCCGAATATCTTTATTTAGTATCTTTCTGATCAAAACAGACTTCAAGTGCACAAAGTTTACGAGACGGCGTTTATATAAAGATTTCTGCAACTGACCGCAAACTGACCTTGATACCTTGCGGATTGGAATGCAATGCATTAAAGTTAGGTAACAATTCTGCTGCTGAAACGACGGCTTGTTTACGCCAACTGTACACGACCAAGGCAACAGCTGTGCCTAAAATATTGATATATCGACAAAGCGACTAAACGAACTATTTACTCCATCAGACAAAAATAGCATAGATTCCAATTTTTTCCTTCAATGAAAAGATCGCAACCCCTTCTGCGAACTCCGGTGATGAACTGTATATAAACTCTGACTTTCACACACTGGCCGCGAATTGACCCGAAACCTCGCGGGTTGAAATGCAATGCAAGTAAGTACTAAATATGAGAATATAGCCTTTAGTATAAACGCTTTTGCGCTGGTAATTCTCTTAAAATAAAAGGTGAACGCACAAACTGTATTTATGTCGAAAATTGATTGTAAAACTGTTCTATCTATTGAGCCTTTTCATTAGAGATAAAATTGTTTCATGCAGTAAAACAGTGTTACAAAGACGCGGATATGTTTCCAATGTTCTGGTGTTACACTCAAATCAGCCAATGGAATAAATGAAGTGTATTCATTCGTACCTAGCCGCGGGAAATTTTATTTGAATATTATTAGACACTTACAAAGGTCAAGTCAGGGTGAAAAGCTGGCTTAATACAGCTTACGCCGAAAAAACGGCATTGAAGATGCTGTGTGCAAAATATCATCTAAAAATGTCAACTATTTATTGCGATACGCATGGTCTTCAACATCAAAGTGATGCGCTATGGGTAATGATCCGTTAATGGTAACTTGACTGTATAGTCAGTCAACCAGTTTAGAATAACCTGGCAAAAAACGTTAATTCACAAGTCCAGTCCACAATAATTTCTTTCGGGATTTAGTGTCAATGTGAGATGATGTAAAAATAAAGGGTAAAATTTATTTTGTATGATAACAGGTTAGGCCAGGCGGCATATGCATTTTTTTGTCAAAAATAGCCAATTAAAGTTCACCTTTTCGGAAAATTATTTAAAATCATTCAACTTACGAATTAGTATATCAAAACATTATCATGGCATTTGTTTTCAATCAGCAATTTTTGTATTTGAAAATAATAAAGCCTTCTATTTCCATATGCGCATTTCAAAACATAACTCATTCAATCAGTTTGGTTAACTTTTTGCTGCATTTATCCCCCCCCCCCCCCCCTGTAAGCATAATACAAAAGCTTTCTTACTAAAACTTTGATACTTTATTCCTTTACCTAATGTTTACCTTAGACACTTATCATTTTGTTTTTATTGGGGCATTATGGAAAATTAAATACAAATTAATCGGAACTGCTGATTTTCCAGAGCTGATTGACAAACTGTACATTAATCCGAATCGACTGTATTTCGGTTAGGGGTATTTCTATCAGATTTATACCATAAAAGGATCACAAAGAAAATATATAAATATAACCTTATTTGCTGCAATAACCTCACACTTTTGACGAAGTCTGCGTTGTCTGCAAAACCACTTTGAATTTTTCTTTCTATATCTTGGAATGCTGTTTCAAACGTACGTAATAATTCACAAACTTCATCCGCCGCCATCTTGATAGAAATGCGCCAGGAACAGAACAATATCACATGACGAAATTGGTTAATAATTAATGTGCAGAGACAACCAAACACCTAAAAGTCTTAACCTATTTTTCAAAGTCTAAAACTGCGGTTCAAAGTCTTAAACTGGGGTTAAGACGCGCGGAATGCACATTAATTATTTAACAATTAACTATAGAGTTAAGAGACTTTGAACCCGAGTTCAAAGTGCCGTTTGCACATTAATCCTTAAACCCGAGTTCAAGAGTTTGAACCGCAGTTCAAAGTGTGTCTAAAAATTGATACAAATCTCTTATCTACATAATTCAGAGACAACCAATCAGCGGAGCTTAAACCACAATTAGCTATATATAGAAGGTAAATGCCGCGATTTCATTGGTCCTCTCTTAACTATAGAGTTAAGAGACTTTGAACTGCAGTTCAAACTCTTGAACTCGGGTTTAAGGATTTAATGTGCAAACGGCACTTTGAACCCGGGTTCAAAGTCTCTTAACTATATAGTTAACTGTTAAACCGTGGTTTAAGGAATTAATGTGCATTTCGCTTGCCATAGATTCTAACAGAGTAAAACAAACACATGGGATATTTTCATATTTGAATACTGGTATTTTACGCATCTTTTGGCAGTTCTGTGTACCAAGGATAAATACAATACTTGAACATTACAATGCACAATACTAAAAACCTGAATTGTAACTGTAATGTATTTCAGATTCAGAGATGTCTGTTTTTTATAAAGTTATGTAAAAAATTAAGTTTATATGTTTATAGGTTTAAAATTGCCAATTGTTCTCTTACTTGCCCTTGTATTTCAAGAAAGAATACTTTCCTTCCCAGAAGAAAGAGATCTGGGTTTGAATCCCAGTGGGGGCTTCAGAGGATGATTCACTTTAAAAAAAATAAATATAGTTGCTTTACTTTGACTCTAACTTAACCAAATAACTCTGACAACGCCTTTAAAAGTATGCAGTTTTGATCATTCAATTATGCAAGAAACATGTATAATTTTAGGGTAGACTGAGACAGCAAACTAAGAATGGGCGTCCATCCAGTCAATACACCAATAAATGCATATATAAACACATATTTAAATTAGAAATGCAACAATCAGAGGACATAATCAATTAAATAGTAAATGACTACTTAAAATAATTTTTAGCGCTGTTTGTTTTTCAGAGATTTGTAAATATGCCGTTTTATGCGAAATTGGAAATTCTTTTCATTGAACTAATGCAATATGTGCTTTGGAACTGGAATCGTCAAGTGTTGAAATGTGTTAATGTGTTACAACTCCCATGCTGCGTAATATTGAATCGAGGCATATAATGCTATATTTCCTCGTTTTACAGTTTTTGTGTGAAGATTTTTAAGACTATTGTGCGTACCAGAACAAATACATTTATATTACTACGCATGGTTACATTCGTTAGATTTTAAGCGCTTTTATAAAGAAAAAAATTAAAATTATGGTTAAGATTATTAGACCTATTTATGTTAAATGTCACTTTGAAAAAAAAATTATTTGGATAAATATAATACTAGGATTAGCGTTGAATACAGAGAAGTTTATGTTGCTCGGCTTGAACACCGAAAGCGCTCGCCAAGGCTCGCGCTCCCGGCGTTCTAAGCCTCGCTACATAAACTTCTCTGTATTCAACGCTAACCCAGTATTTTCTATATATTTAGCAAATCGACACAAACAATATGAAACACGTGCTTAGAAAACCGGACTAAATTCAGGTGCTTGACTAGCCTTGGCTGATCAGGGACGCCACTTGCCGCCTAAAATGGATTTACGGCGAGACTTCTTTTCAACATAATTTCTATAAAGGCGAAACGTGTCGTCCATGATTAGCCTGTGCGGGCTTCACGGGCTTATCTGTGACGACAATATTCGCATATACATTAGCACCAATTTTTCAAGAGCGATGCTCAATTGTGAGTCCGACACCCAAATGCAGACGATAGTAACAGATAACGCAGACACGGAGGGGGTCAACACTTGATAGTCAAGATGGCGACGTCCTTGCCGAGGCAGGTATTTTTCGCCGTGTATTCATCATCTCATCTTCGCCTGTTGTCCCATCTAGGACATAAGGCGCCAACCAGCTCCTACAATGTCGTCCTTGTCGCAGGTTCGTGTATGCGGGAGAGACCGGCGGAACTCTGTACTAGCGACATCTATTGAATCTGACGCGTATTCGCACACAGCACAGTGACCCGGTAGCTGAGCATTTCTACACAGACGGACATTCGATGGATGATATCCAAATAATAGGACTCGAAAAACTCAACGGGTCGGACGAGTACCGCAAAACCATGGAGCAATTGTGGAAGTCAAAACTAAGGACATACCGACCATATGGCATCAACGTGCAAGAATTAACATTAATAAAAGAACGCGTAAACAACGTTGACGACGGAAATGCACGACGTCATTTCCGTTCATAATAAAACATCTGAAAATAAAAAATGCCGCTGATGAAGACCGTGAGGTCGAAAGCTTCGGCAAAAATTTAATACAGCGTTTTTGTTTAAATAATACAAGACTAATAGAGACTTTGTTATATATATATATATATATATATATATATATATTTATATTTATATTTATTTATTTATTTATATATATATATATATATATATATATATATATATATATCTATATATATATATATATATATATATATATATATATATATATATATATTTATATTTATTTATTTATATTTATATATTTATATATTTATCACATGCTATACCCTGTTTCCCATGTAATACAACCATTACATATTTTTTTTTATTGCACATGTGTAATACAACATTTTTAAGCGTTTTCGTTGGCTTAGTTTTCGTTCATTGCCCAATCGCATTTTGTTATTTTGCTGAAATGCCGTTGCAACGTCAAATGACGTCACGAAATGAAAACAACAGTCGGGACTTATGTTTGCGTAAATATTTATTTAATATGCTCATTTAAAAGTATGTGATAAAAAAGATCGGACACTCGTTAACATATCAAAGGCTCGCATACTAACAAAATTCCTGAACTCGTTTAATAAAATATGGTATGATATGACAACTCGTGCCAGATCCTATATATATATATATATATATATATTGAAATTACACCATAAAAGTGTCTGCAATTGTATAAAACTCAACTAACAGACTTTTCGGTCCCATTTTTATAAATTTTATTTTGTTTTGTCATTCATAAAATATTAAAAATATACTCAGTTCGTTTATACACTATTAAACAATCGTACAAGAACGGCGCAAATCTGTTTTATTTACCACTCAAGAGTGAATGTCCTGGAATTAATTTCTGAGCGGGCCTCATTTGAACATACGTAAATTTATTTCATCCGTGCGAACAAATACTTTTCAACTTTTCCCCATATGAAGACATTAATCTTTCAACTATTCACCCGTTCACAACTGAACAGAAAACCCATTTCAAAATGTTTGACAAAAGATGTGGATAATTATTTAAAGAGTTCTACTGGTTCTTTCCTACGTTTTTTTTATCGATTTTAAACGACCCTTTAGTTATATTTTCTACATGATATGCTGTCAAATGTTCAGGTTTATAGGTCGCACGCTAGGGTTAGCAAAATAGTGTGATGTTAGATGTGAGAAAAAGATCGGACACTCGTTAACATATCAAAGGCTCGCATACTAACAAAATTCCTGAACTCGTTTAATAAAATATGGTATGATATGACAACTCGTGCCAGATCATATATATATATATATATATATATATATATATATATATATATATATATATATATATATATATATATATATATATATATATATATTGAAATTACACCATAAAAGTGTCTGCAATTGTATAAAACTCAACTAACAGACTTTTCGGTCCCATTTTTATAAATTTTATTTTGTTTTGTCATTCATAAAATATTAAAAATATACTCAGTTCGTTTATACACTATTAAACAATCGTACAAGAACGGCGCAAATCTGTTGTATTTACCACTCAAGAGTGAATGTCCTGGAATTAATTTCTGAGCGGGCCTCATTTGAACATACGTAAATTTATTTCATCCGTGCGAACAAATACTTTTCAACTTTTCCCCATATGAAGACATTAATCTTTCAACTATTCACCCGTTCACAACTGAACAGAAAACCCATTTCAAAATGTTTGACAAAAGATGTGGATAATTATTTAAAGAGTTCTACTGGTTCTTTCCTACGTTTTTTTATCGATTTTAAACGATCCTTTAGTTATATTTTCTACATGATATGCTGTCAAATGTTCAGGTTTATAGGTCGCACGCTTGGGTTAGCAAAATAGTGTGATGTTAGATGTGAGAAATCGAAAAACCCTTATAATGTTATTTTGAAATTGCAAAGAAGACATTTAGCTGATCGAGCGATGATACGAGTTTGTTTTAGATATTTCAACTTAATTTGGGATAATGCATTTTGTTACAACATCTTTGAAAAAAAGTATTTAAAAATATAATTTTTCAGCAGATTGTCAAAACCACAAAATAATAAAGTATACAGCAGATTCGAATATGCACGTAATTAGTGCGAATGCTCATACGTAAGTCGACTTACCGCAAATATTAAGTAAGCATTTTATCGTTTTTCATATTCCGGAATCAAATAGTTGTATATATTTGTTATAATGTAGCATGCGGACTGCACAGGCTAATCTGGGACGACATTTTACGCACATGCATTAAACCCCCAATTCACAGAGCACGGTCCAAATAAAGAAAAGTGTTGACATTTAAATTCGATAGAGGTAAAGCAGTTTTCAAACAAATATGAAACTATATAAACAATATTCTTATACCAGAGCCTTTTTAGATTTTCCCCATTATGTCTCGCTATATTCACGACATTCCCAACCCGTTTATTAACCCATGCGACGCCATTTTAACTTGAAAATAATGTGATAACATTCTTTCAACATGATACATTCAGGCGGTCGTTAAATTATGCGTTTAGTTTCCAAATGGCAATAATTGATCAGCGAGCCGGAAAACATTAAACCATACACATTTCACCCCAGACTCGGCTTATTACTATATTAATCGTTCGTATAAAGAGCGTTTTTTTTGGCAGCTTCTTTAATCAGTTTTATAAATGTTTTACCTATCATTCTCAATGAGACATTCACATGAAATATATTAATACATGGGTAGAAATGATGACGCGTGACTCGGTTTTGTTGCAGCAATGATGCTAGATCTTTTTGTTTGAATGATTGAAATTTCATTCAAATATATTGTATGCTTGAATGAAAAGAATCGGTGACAGTAGAACAAGACAAAATGGTTAGTAAATTATTGCGTGCCATTTGTCAGGTAACAGAGTAATTCCATTTTCATTTTCAAATTTTCGTTCAATCATCAGAATCCTTACAGGATTTTTAGTTAGCATCATTTGTATCTAATTGCAGCAGCACGTAAACGTGCGTCAGTACTGCTGAATGACAATGACTGAACACTATTATCATGTAAGAATTACATTTAAATTATGTATTGTAAACGATTGTTATTTAAGTGATGAGCAATTAACGTATTTGTTCCTTAAAATTAAAACTCGATCATACCATGACTCATTCATCGACCCAATATTTACAACTCTATGAACATGTTAAATGTTGATTTCCAACTGAAGTCGAAACTGGTTTAACATAAAACGTAAACATAATTTATTTTAATTGAAGTTCGTTTAAAAGCTAGGGCGATTCATGTCACTAATTTCGTGACCTGTTTTCAACCACAATTTCATTTAGTTAGTTAAATAGCAAGGCCGATTTCGATCACTACTTTTAAGACGTTTTCAATTACATTTTAATTGCATGATTTTGGATAATATGATTTTACCAAAAATTCGATTATCGCCGTTTCTCCACGTCTAATATGCGTGGGAACAAGATGGGCTTGTTTATGAATTTGTGTTTATTTTGAAGTTATTACATGATGTTTAAAACTTGTGACTTAAAGACTAATTACGAAATACATAAATAGTAAAATATTACTGCTCCCGTTGGGATTCCTATCCAGGTCAACCTGAACAGAAGGCTGACGACAGAACCACTAATGATGATGATGATGATGATGATGATGATCCAGCTGTGTCGCTTTTGAAATCGGATTTTATTTTTAAGCATCAAAATGATGTATTTATGCATTTGGTAATAACCAATTATTTGAAGTAGGTGGAATCTTATTGATTTTTTTGCATCTGCACGCTATATGCATATATTAGTCAACAACCAATTATTTAAAGGGATCTTTTCACGCTTTGGTAAATTGACAAAATTGAAAAAAGTTGTTTCAGATTCGCAAATTTTCGTTTTAGTTATGATATTTGTGAGGAAACAGTAAAACTGAACATTTACCATGCTCTAATATAGCCATTAAATGCATCTTTTCACGATTTTAAAACCTAAAAATTATAAAGCGTTGCAACGCGAAACGATTGAATAATTTGGAGAGTTCTGTTTTTGTCGTTAAATTTTGTGCAACTACGAAGATTGCTTATATAACGTATAAAATACGTCAAGGGTGTGTATTCGGCGAAATAGCTCAGTAGGCTAGAGCGTTTTTACTTCAGGACTCTGGCAGGACTCCAGGGGTCACTAGTTCGAAACCTGCTCCGGGCAATGTTCTTTTCCTTTTTTTAATTTTATTCTTGATTTTTTACTGCAGCTTTTACGATCCAATGTTTACATTTATCGATATAAAGCATTTAATGAATAAGTTAAAAAATGCCAAAATCCGTGAAAAGGCCCCTTTAAAGGAAGCCCTTGTTGATAATTTCTTAGCAGCAGAACGAAACATTTGCTAATTGGTAAAAGACAAACGACTTGAAGTAAGCCTTGCTGAAAAATATCTTAGCATAAATAAATATATTTATATAAGCGACGATAATATGAGTTCGCTAATTTCGTGTAAATGTAAATGAAATTATACAGGAGTTCTTTTTGATAACCAAATATGTAACTATACACCAATTTATTACCAATTTAAACTGTACAATTTGAGTAAATTTTGGTTATTGCTTTTCGATAAGCGGACGTTTTTAAAACGGAAAATGTATTTATGTTTGCGTTTGGTTGAGCTCAGATGTTCGCTAGCCGAATAGGCGTCTTGTATATCATTAAATAACATGATTGGATCTTTAATGGCATATTTCAGATGAAATACATTTTGTTTGCAGTTTATAGCCATAATATAATGTGTTAGTTGATATGTATTTTTGGTAGTTAAGGTTAATTTTGTTTCACTTTAGTGATAGGTCTAGTCTGTTGTCTGTTGACAAGAAACACTGTGGGTTAAAAAGATCGAACATGTTACTTTTGTTATGACATTCTATAATGGACAAATGAAATTACTCATTATTATGCTCTCAATTTTCTAAATAATTTCACATATATTGGGATTGTGTATATAATACTTTGAGCAAATGCTATACCCCTGTCAAATGCTGTTTCAAAACTTTTTCCATCCGGCCAAATCTTAGGAAAGAACATACAACAACTTTATAAGCCACAATAATATTTTGGAATTGGGTCACTTGTGGTTAAAATCTATATCGCAATTTTAAGTCTTGGGCAGTTGTTTTACTTTAAACTCAGGTGTGCGCCTTAGGGTTATCATGAACTTCGTGTTTGACAGCTTTGGATTGTATGTGTCCGAGAAATACTTATATTGATAGTTTTTACTGTACAATTACATGTTGTAGTGTATTGTAAATAGTAAATTTCATTGCTTGGCAAATAAATGAGATTTTCCATGTGCACATTCTGGTCTGTTTTGGATGAGAAAGACCAGACAAGGAAGCGGACGGACGGAACTTCAAGTGCATCTTACTAGAGTTTGACCAGGATATGTTATCTGAGAACATTTTAACCCTAGCGCACCATTAATCCCCGGTGTCCATGCGTTCTCCGATTGATTTGCGATATTAAACAAGGTACACAGCGCGGAAATTAATATATTTCATGAGTTTGCGATTTTCATGCTATTTTGATGCGCCTTAAAGCGGCATATCAGCCGGATTGCGATATTGCTTATTTTTGTTTGGAATTTAAAATCCATATAAAAGGCACACATAGTGTACGACCTTTGGGTCTAGCTTCTGAGGGCACGAGCTCCTGTAACTCTCTTCGCCCCACTGTCCGAGGTAAAACTTTCGGAGTCAGTGTGATCCAGAGAGACTTGCCTTGCATGAATAAACCCAGTCATGAATTTGACATGGTGGACGATCCCTCTTTAACGGTAACTGAGGAAACCCAGTTTCTTATTCGGACAAAGCATTGTATGAATTCACGAATAAGTATGTCCATTCTCTACCAATAAAGCATACTAGTATATCTAATAAATATTTATTGTGTTCAATAGGAAAATAACGTAACACCACCACAATTGTGTTTTTTCGGCCTAGCTGTCAAGACCAGATTATGTTCTATAGTAATATCAAATCAAATGAGACAATGTCCAACGTTCTAACCAAAATTGATAAATATTGAATTCTGTATCAAGGGATAGGAATGCGGCATTCTCTATTCAACGTTGTAAACCGAGTGTTAAGCATTTAAAAATTGTATACCATACGTTAAAGGGACTGTCAACCACGACGACGTAGAAAGGAAAAGTTGTAAAATACCTTATTTGTTTACAATTATTAGTTTTTTATTGATTAAAATATCACGACTGGTATATTACATTACTTGAAAAAAGTTGTTGGTGATATATTTTACTGGGTATGTCTACCAGTTAACTACCAATTAACTATAAATACTGCCAGTAGATTGATCATCATCGTCACGTGGTAAACCCAGGAATGCCAATTGTGCATGCGTTGTTAAAAATATTTGTTTGCAGTAATGCAATTGCAAAATGGTAAAGCGTGTTGATATGTAGTGAAAATGGTAAAAAATTTACTCTGGTATCAATCCCAAAAACAAAAATCTCTTAAAATAATATATTGAAATGAGTCAAACCATTTTTAAGTCAGTAAATTACTACAAAATACATATTCTAAATTGTAGCCTGACTTTTTTTTTAAATTATTTTTTAACATTTCAGGTTTACACAGAATCATCACACTAAGCTTTATGTTGATAAGACATACAAAGTTTACACAAGATTGGCACTTTGGCATCTGGAAGTCAAAGTGGAGGTAAATTCCTTATCACAGTATGGTGTATGTGACCTGCATGATCCTTCTTGATAAACCTTGTTTGCATTTCCATAGGTCTATCAAGTTGTATAGTTCTGCCATGTAATAAAATATAAAAATAATAAAACATAAATCAATTAAAAATAGTGTGTAGGTACTTTATGTCTTGTAACGGGAAAATAAATATTAATTTTAGTAGTTTCAGCTGTTTTATTGGTATGAAATTCTTGATATGGCAAACAAAATCCCAAGCAAAACCATCCTTCAAACTTTGTAGTTTTCTATTACAACAACAAAATAATAATTTGATAATAGGAAAACTATATTTTGCAATTGTTTCTTAATTAAATGGTAATCTTGATACAGAAACTTCAATGCAGAAATGTTGTCTGATGTCGCTGCGTCTGTGGGGTTATCGTCAAGGACGGGCCACAACATCCCCCAGCTTGTTGGGGACAATTCCAATCCTGTTGTTATCTAAGACAGGAAGGATTTCCTTTCGACATCGTTCACCACATAAAGAATGTCACCAAATTTCATCAATTTCCATGTGTCAGCGGATCATCCCGGTGTTGTGGAGTGCAGGGAATTTAGTGACTCACCAGTAGTCAGAATCACTCTCAGGAAGGTCTCGAAAGTGAATGTTAATGTGAGCTGTGACAACCTGCCATAAGAAATGTTTGCGAAAGGGCTTGATCTGGACCATCAGTGGTATTTATTTGAAAACATTCGTGAATTCTGTCGCACAGATGAACCAAAAACTTGACATGTCCGAAACGTGCTACTGGTGAGCAACAAAAAACAGACTGTGCCCCCCCAAAAAGAAGATGCATTAAGATGTGCATCTGATCTCTGATCATGCCACAACAATTACATACATCATGTAACAGTGTTTATTTTGGCCAAGGTATTGGGTGATATATTTTTCCCCAAACGATGCAAAAAATCCTCTATTCATAAGAAAGCTAAAACATGTATACGAGTGCTAAATGTGTCAGTTGATACAGGTTTTGAAATGTTCAATACAAACGTTTGTTGTTCTTATTGCACAAGCTTGTTTTCAAGTTTTTTATATCTCATATTTACAAAACAAAAACCATTTCACCTTATGGACACAGACTGCCTTTCCGAAAAACTGGAAAAAAATCAATGTGAATATTGTATTTATTTATGTTTTACAATGAAAATCCTATATTTTTGTTTGCTTGCTACATTGTTTCCATAGTAACAAAAACAAACAATTTTTATGTTTAAGTTATTTTTTATTTTGTCTATTTTTCTCTATCAGAAATAATGATAAATAATGATTATTTCATTTACTGAAACATTTAGTATCCAAGTGTACTTTCAACCAACACTTTTCAGCGCTGTTGTTTTCCATTCTGTTGTGTTTAAGGTTACATTATACTTAAATACACATGTAACTGAATAAAAAAGGAAATTGTTCATGGAACACACATATTATTGATTGTTATTGTTTAACTAGTTACAAAACAATGAAATTAATGTTGTGATTGCCTTTAAACAAACACTTGATTGAAAATACAATTCATAGATTTATAAAAGGCGTGATTGTGTGCTCTGGTGATTATTAACATATAGATCGGTTACCATAGAAACACAAATGGTATATTTTAAATGTCCATAATGCTGTTGTCTGTTTATTGCACTATAATTATGTATTTGACTAAAGGAAAGATTATTGTTTTAATAAAACAATGTGCTTGTTGTTTGAATGTTTTCGTTGTTTTTTTGTATTAAATGATAACTTTTAGTGACGGTAAAATGTAGGGTCGGTCACTTTGGAAGGTCATAAAATTAGTTTTGAATGTGAAAAATAAAAAATCTATATCATTTTTGTGAACTAGAATTTTTAGAGAATTCAAAGTTGCCAAAAAGTCAAAATGTGGTTTTTTGAACACAAGACTGATTTTCCCAGCTTTGGTCACATATCACCTTTTTTCGCGATGTACTTTCGATTTCACATCGCGTAATTTGAATATCAAATATATTGAAAATATGATTTTTTTTCAAATAATGTCATCTATCAGTCGTGATATTTTAATAAATATAAACTAATAATTGTGAAAAATACAGTATTTTAGAACTTTTCTTTAATCGTCATTCGTGGTTGACAGTTCCTTTTAGGTTAAACGCATACTATACTTTAACACTCAACCCTCTAGATAAAAACTGACATTTATTAACAATGTAATATATACGAAAAATTGTTTCATTTTCAGAGTCATTCACTGCGGCCATAGTCGACTTGAAGAAATGAGCAATGTTGTCATTTTAATAGTTTTTTACTGTGGCCTTAGTCGACTTGCAGTAGCGCTCATCACATGCACGCGCACTATCATGTTGCCTGATTATATATTTATTATCGATGTACATTAAACTTATAAACCATACGTGTAGTTTATTTATTTACTAGAGTTGCGACACCTTAAGGGTTTCGCGGGATGGAATGAGTGGGGAGATCAAATCAAATTGAAAGCCGATTATTTCGACAAAAATTTTGGTACGAAACAATTTAGGTACAAAAAAATTTTTGGGTACGAACAAATTTGGGTACGAAAAACATTTTGGTACGAACAAAATGGGTTCGAAAAAAAAATTGGGTACGAACAAATTTGGGTACGAAAAACATTTCGGTACGAAAAAAATGGGTACGAAAAAAATTTGGGTACGAAAAAAATTGGTTACGAAAAAAATTTGGGTACGAAAAAAAAATTTGGTTACAAAAACAAATTAGAGTACGAAAAAATATAGGGAACAAAAAAAATGAAGGTACGAAAACTATTTTGGTACGAAAACATTTAACATTTGTAAAGACATAAAACAAACTAATAAGATTTTATTTCATGTTTGGGTGGTGTCCATTGTGGTATGTCAGGTTAGTGTTGTTTTGTCAAAGCATGAATCAAATTTGATGATAAACAAGAAACAATCGGTGACGGGTGATGCTCCCCAAAGGTTTTTTGGTTACAATATTGCACTATATATTCAAATAAAAGGAAACTTCTTGAGGGGCATAACTTTGGACAAAATAATACAATGGATGGTTAAGTAACTTAAAAATTTCAAAGGGCCATAACTCTCTAAATAAATCATCTAACCCGAACCCACTTATAACATGCGCATCTCCTAGAGGTAGTTAAGCTTCCCATAAAGCTTCATTGTATTCCAGTCAGTAGTTGGGGAGAAATAGCCCGAACAAGAATTGCACTACATAAATATGTACAGTTTATAGAAAATTTTAAAGGGCCATTACTCTGTGAAAAATCAACCGACCATTACCAGCTGATAATATGCACATCTCCTGTTGGTAGTGAAGCTTCCCATGAAGTTTCAGTGAATTCCCATAATAAGTTGCTGAGAAATAGCTCGGACAAGAATTGCACTATATGTTCAATGGAAAATTTCAAAGGGCCATAACCCTATGAAAAATCAACCGGCTGATAATATGCACATGTCCTCTTGGTAGTGAAGTTTCCCATAAATTTCATTGAATGCCGGTCATTGGTTGCTGAGAAATAGCCCGGACAAGAATTGCACTTTATGTACAGTTAATGGAAAATTTCAAAGGGCCATACATTGTAACTCTGTGAAAAATCATCCGACCAGAACCGGCTGATAACATGCATGTCTCCTCTTGGTAGTGAAGCTTCCCATTAAGTTTAATTGAATTCCAGTCATTAGTTGCTGAGAAACAGCCCGGACAAAAATTGTGCACGGAAGGACAGACGAAGCGGCGACTATATGCTCCCCCTAAAAAATTTGGTGGGGGGAAGCATCATAAACAAGTTATGGCAATTTAAAGGTGGTACGCAAACTTTAAAATAGATTTATCAATTATATGCTTATTCTAAGTGAAAAAAAGGCCATAATTGTTACAAAATGCTTGATACAGTTATCTGCTCTTGTTTATACATTGGGGTCATGTTGGTTAATAAGCAAAATACATGGTGTATGAACGCAATATGTCAAGGGACATAAAAAATATTTGAGGTCATATGCAAACTTTAACATAGATTTATCAATAATATGCATATTCTAAGTGAAAAAGGGCCTAATTCTGTTAAAATGAATCCATTATTTGAACAATATATTCACAAAATCTACCCAAAAGAACTAGTCTTAAATAGATCGTGTATATCCAATACAGACGCTGCGTATTTAGACTTACATTTAACTATTAATAATAATTTGATCAAAACTAGTTTATACGACAAACGGGACGATTTTAACTTTGAAATTGTGAATTTTCCGTTTCTAGATGGCAACATCCCTAAAGGACCTTCCTATGGTATTTACATTTCGCAGTTGGTACGTTATGCTAGAGCATGTTCGTGTATTAAAGATTTTAATGATCGTAATCTAATATTAACTAAAAAATTGCTAAAACAAGGCTTTTTGTATCATAACCTAAGAAATAAATTTGCTAGATTTTACTCTAAGTATGGTGATTTAATTTCAAAATATAATGTTTCTTTAAAATGGCATTTAAATAATGGAATCTCCCATCCATCATTTTATGGAGATGTTTTGAAGCGTGTCCGCAAATTAAAATATGTTAAACCAAATGTTCATATTAAACTTTTCAATTTAATTAACTTGTTTTTATCAAAAGGATACGATGCTTATGTACTTAAAAACACGTGTTTGATGGTTTTCGATTCACTATATCTTTCTTCCCTTAAAATTTGGAATCATTAGTGATATTATAGGCATTTTTCACTGTTGAATAAAATTTTGTCATTGTGTCGTATGAACAAAGATGCATGAATACTACATTATAGGCATTTTTCACTGTTGAATAAAATTGTGTCATTGTGTCGTATGAACAAATCTGCATGTAAACTACATTTGGACTCAAATCGTACATCAAATCATTTCTGTCTTCAGTTGTCAAAACACCTATATACTGTTTGATTCCAATAATGTCGCTTTAATGGTATTACCATTTGTATTCATTTGCTTCTTAATATTAAATCACGTAAACTTGTTTTATTAGTAGCACAGCCCCATTAATATTTTTATTTAGTACTGCCCTTGGAATTTGTTCACGTCATTATGTCATTATGGATTTTTGTGACGTCATACGACCGACTTTCCCAGTTGTAATCTACATGCATAGGTCATTGGGTTTATAATGTTCCATTTTATTTATATTTTCTCTCTGATAGGCGTTTCTTGTTTGATTTAATTATGTTTAATTTGTTTAGCAGTCACATAAACAACCAAGCTATGTAATATGGAATTTTTACACCCATTATTGCTGCTTCTTCCTGTATTTGCGCGATGATTATCTGAGATATTAACTCTATGATTCTACATTCTCAAATCTTTTCTATAAAGAAGGAATGTAGTTGACAATTGTTAATAGTTTTATTTGATCGTTCGTCAAAAAGTTGTAATTCTGTTACTCTTGTATCTTCAATGCAATTGAGTAATTAAATAGTAATTAAATTGAATGCGTTTTAATTCCCTTTTATTATTGTTTAATTTGAGTTACAATGCTATGACGTTAAATTTTATTTACACTTAAATGTATTATGAATATTGCTGGGCCAAGTGTGAGGTTGAGCGCTCTATAACCAGGTTTAAACCCCCAGTGCTTTGCATTGACCGTTCCAAGGCGGTGACCCCAGCTTTATTCATATTTTGTGTTTATGTTGGTTTGTGTTGTGCTGTATTGTGCTGTTATGTACTGTTTGGGCAGTCGGTCACTTGCCTTAAATAAAGGACCAACTAATTGTTTTTAATGAAAATTCAATACTGCTCCAGCAGCTGGAGTTTCACTTCTTTATATTGATACAGTTAATGAGTTGTCTGCTCTTGTTTATAGATTGGGGTTATGTCGGTTATGAAGTATGCAAAATATAAAAGCAATATGTCAATGGACATAGGAAATATATTTGAGGCAATGAGGTGGTACGCAAACATTCCAACGCGCACGCCGACGCCGGGTTGAGTAGGATAGCTCGACTATATATATTTCATATATAACAGTCAAGCTAAAATGTAAATATACTATAAACAACAAGCTAACCTCAATCACAACTTTAATGCAATGCTTATAACAATAGAGATACAATGATATGCCAGGGATTGAAACTAACTGTTTACTATTGTGGGCAACCATCTTTAGTATTTTGGTTGCCCAGATAAAGAATAACGAGCCCAGAAATATGAACGTGTGAATATTATACATTCTTTTAATAAAATAATAGATAATTAAATACATTTGCTGACAACACATGTTCAATGCATGATGTTTTATTATGAGCCTGAATTGAATCATGTCCTATTCCTAAATAATGAATGTTATTTAACTAGTATTGATCCATGGTGATCAATTGTTTTTCAATTTTTATTGCAGTGAATTGTTTTAAGCTTTAAAAAAAAGAAGTTTACCAACTTTTGAAATTGAGTTGCCCAGGCCAAAATATACTTGCCCCGGGCTCACAGTAAATCACTTATTTCCATTCCTGTATGCTCTTCATTTTCTGTTCTTCCATCCCATTCTCAAAATTAAATTTAAAGCACAATATTTTTTAATAACATTAGTATGAATTACTAACCATTATCACCCAAAAAACAATTTTACAAAGCTGTAATCCCGTCGTAGAGATTTAGTTTACTATTATCAGTGTTCTCTTTAAATACCGGCAGCTAGCGATTTTGCCGGTTACATTAACTCTTGATGCCGGCTACTTTTCCCAAATATATCAAGTTAATGTCATAAATGCTTTGGTTTTACTGCATAGTTGCCGGCCATATAACTGGCTACTCAAATTTTTCTGGAAAACACTGAACTATGCATGACAAACACACAAAAATTAAATACATCTAAGATTCATTTTTAAAATAAATTCACACTTCCAGCTTGTCGTCACTAAAATTCAAAGATTCAAATATTTTTCCACGAGATACGTCAACTATTGCGTAATCAAATGAATGAAAAATAAAAGTAAAGAAAGCCGGATTTTACATAAATTTCAGGTTGAAACACAACAAGGTAAAGGTAGTCGGTGAGATATAATAATAATACAGTTAGTAAGGCTCGTACCCTGGGTACGGTAAATATACTAAAACGTACCCGGGAATTTAAACACTAAATCGGTTGTTGTCGGCTATTTTGTAAAAATTAATTATGTTTACATTTATGTCAATTTTCTGTTAAATGGCATTTAAACAATGTATTTTCAAAACTCATTTTTAAAATCATCAATGTGATTCAATTTAAAATCTTAAATTGTTTAAAGTCTTGTCATTGTATGACGTTGTCAAGTATATTTTCCGCGACGTCGCACGTTCACTTTTTACCGTCATAGATTTTTTTAAAGAAACATTTTTTGGTTTGCGAGGTCCGTTAAATGGGGAACACCATATTTGGTATTTATATTATGTTTTAACAATTAATTCATGCTGTGTAATAAATATTGTATAAGATATTTCGATATTTATTGAAAATGTTTCAAATTGTTATTTATGAAACCTTTTATTCTTATGAGTGTATGCTATCATATTATACTTCGAATAGCAGATCTGTTGTACTATAATCTTATTATTCATTCTTTATTGTTAATTTCATTTATTGTAGAGAATCGTCAATGTTACATCTAGTCGCCAATGCTTGTCGTTAGTGTTAGTTTTCAATGCTTGTTATCATTGTTGTCAATGTTAGTCGTCAATCCTTATCGTCATTATACATGAAGGAAATAAAAGCAGAAACAGAGACGTATTCTTGATTACTTGATTATTCCTACGGCGTCCTCTCAACACTCATACTAAAAAGCATGTTGATGCAGATTTTTTAAAAGAGAAGTTTGTTTAAGGTAAACAATATTGTTTTACGTTAATTGGTAGCATGTTTAACGATATCGGGTTTTGGGCGGATATACAACTCGGATACAATCTAATATTTGCGGGTATGTTTAAGTTTATTTACCGTACCAGGGGTACATGTAAGTAAAGTTAAGAGTACCCGGGGTACATGTACTTGTAAGTAGTACCCGAGCCAAGAATGACCAATCGAGCCTTAGTAAGTGAGTGATGGTGTATGGGATAACATGCACTGAGGGTGTATATTTTTCATGAACAAGTCAATTGAAGGTGTTAGAGATGCATTGATCCATAAGATAAAAAAGGGTAATTAACCACGGGCTTATTAAAATTAAAACGATGACATTACATTGTACCAGCTGTTTATTGTTGTATACTGTAAGCTTGCAATATAAATAATGTAAACAACTTACCTTGTATAAGTTGGCACATTGTTGTCAGGTGTAGAAACTATTATACTTATTTCTGTTAAGTTGCACTGGCTGAACCAAAAGAATTATGCAGTTGTTTCTTAATAATCACGAAACAACCTACTAATGCATATAATCTTGCCAGTTACTGAGTTTGTGCATTTCCATTCATTATATTATCGGCCTTGGCAAACAGCGTAAAATCAGATGAGACGCCGTGTGATGTCTGCTATTTCCATATCCACGGGTGTTTTTATGTCAAATGTTACGGTTTTTCAATAGATCGTATACTTATCTACAAAACAGCGAATTAGCGTTCACTTTACATCATTTTTAATTATGTTATTTTGTTAATACTTTCTCGCGTTTTTTTCGAACCTGTATTGGCAGCAATCGGTCGACGCCGTCTGCTATTTCGACCGCTGAAGATTTCCATATCCACTGGCGGTTTTTTATGTCAAATGTTAGTGTTTTCCAATGGATCGTATACTTATCTACAAAACAGATAAGTAGCGTTCACTTTACATCGTTTGAGATGATTTTTTTGTAAATACTTTCTAAGCGTTCATTCTGACGAAGTCGACCATTTTGACGGGTGTGAAGAAATACCGAATTTCCCGTAATTACCAAAATCCGCAGAAAACCACGAGATCCGACGAAATCCCCATTAATATTGATTGTGTATTGAAAAACTGCGTATTCTAATATAGATCGTTGCGAAATACACTGAAATCACTAATGAAACATTGTTTTATCAAAGTTTGATTTCGGGGATTTCGGTAGGACTTCGGTATATCCACATACCGCTTTTTGTAAATCCGGTTTTGTCAAACTTGCGAAACTTTTTCGTGATTTAATCAAAAAACTAGATTTTTCCCAGGTATAACGCCTACGCCAACAGGTAGATCGCATTCTTCTCCATATACATGCAAAATTTCAGCAAAAGTAACTGACCAGTTTTCAAGGCGCTCAAATCGCAGTGATTTGCACCAACTTAACGAAACTTAGCCCCCTTTATCATTCGTTCGAATGAACGTCATCAATGATGACGTCCAATACATCACTCATTCCATACTAGAGTTGCGACACCTTAAGGGGTTTCGCGGGATGGAATGAGTGGGAACTAAACAAATTTGGATTCAAAAATTTTGGGTAAGAAAATGTGGGAACACAAATTTTGGGTACTAAACAAATGTGGGTACGAAAATTTTGGTTACGAAAAAAAATGTGGGTACGAAAATTGTGGGTACAATGGGTCAATGTTAAGGTTTTAGCATGGCGGACGCCGGACGGCGAAAAGACACGACACGACGCGATGAGCTGGCTATGACAATACCTCAGGTATTCTCCGAAAACAGCCGAGCGTATATGCATAAGTCAGTGAGTAATACTCAACAAGACTATTGTCAAGCAAATTTGTCCCCTACCGGCTCCACCATTGTCAGAATTTATTTTATGTTTTTATTTATTGCCATAGAAACCAGAATTTTTGACGTAGGAACAAAATGAAATCACGTGCATAATGTCCTTATTGCCATCTATCCATGTTTCAAGTTTCATGAAAAAATATTAAGAACTTTTAAAGTTATCGCAGGATTCAGAAAAGTGTGACTGACTGACGGACACACAGAGCGCAAACCATAAGTCCCCTCCGGTGAAACCGGTAGTGGACTAATAAAAGCTAGGCACGGCGTATAAAATCAGAACCACTGGGTCGAATCTGCTGAAACTTGGCCACATTATAGATTATAGTCCAAACAAGCTACAGAATTAGCGTTTTTGGACCTGACGGCGTAAAACATTAACCAATAATGGACAGCACAAAATGGGTCATTTTGTACAAAAAATGTAAACTTTAAGTGGCATTTAATGACCTTTAGACATCAGAAAATTGCAAATTTTTAATATTCTGCACACTTCGACTTGTTTTTTTTTACAAATTTAGAAGCATTTATGCTTGGGATGTATATAAACCCTGTTATTCAGTGTCAAATTTGGCCAAAAATCACAATACAATCCCAAAAATGGCTAAGCAGCAATGCCCCTTTAACATTATTCCTTATATTTAATTGTATTGTTTAAAAAGATAACTGTGTATATTTAATCATAATGGCTCTGTATATCACACATGATAGGGCACTGCTGGGGCTTGAACCCAGAACTCATCTCACATTGTAAGATGCGTTTTTCAATTAAACTACAATGACTGTATCTTGTGAAGTGGAGCCAACATACACCCACATACCGGTAAGTGAAAAAATCATTCTGTCCATATATTTGTACTGGGCGTTAGTGAAAGTGAAAGTTTTTTTCCAGGTTTTCCCTGATTTCCAGGTTGGCTGGGAACCATGTTTAACTATGATAAAATGTTCTTTAGATGCCATGTGTATTAATGTATAGGTCTTTTTTTCTGAGATATTAATGAAAATGCCTTTGGGTATGTGGCGAATATTTAAAAAATCTGCAACTTGATATATGGTGCTAACACGGTAAAATTGTATGAGCCCAAATTATAATAGATGAATGCCTATTATGCTTCTCTGCTTACACTATGACGACATGTTCATACAATGCCATTTTTATTAATATACATGTATATGCCAAATTTAATGAAAAAGACTTGAAAATGTGTGTCGCAAGATACCAAGTAAGAAAAAAATCAGCATTTTTATGTAGGGTCTTCACACGGTAAAATTATTTGTGCCCAAAATAATAATAGATGAATGCATATTAGGCCTCAATGTTGCTTATACTATGACGACTGGTTCATACGATGCCATTTTTATAAATATCTATGCCAAATTTAATGAAATAGACATGAAAATGTGTATCGCCAGGTACCAAGTAAGAAAAAAATCAGCATTTTTATCTAGGGTCTTCACACGGTTAAATTATTTGTGCACAAATAATAATAGATGAATGCATATTAGGCTTCAATGTTGCTTATACTATGACTACTGGTTCATACGATGCCATTTTTATAAATATCTATGCCAAATTTAATGAAATAGACTTGAAAATGTGTGTCGCCAGGTACCAAATAAGAAAAAAATCAGCATTTTTATGTAGGGTCTTCACACAGTAAAATTATTTGTGCCCAAATAAGAATAGATGAATGCATATTAGGCTTCAATGTTGCTTATACTATGACTAATGGTTCATATGATACCATTTTTATAAATATCTATGCCAAATTTAATGAAATAGACTTGAAAATGTGATTCGCCAGGTACCAAGTAAGAAAAAAATCCGCATTTTTATGTAGGGTCTTCACACGGTAAAATTATTTGTTCCCAAATAATAATAGATGAATGCATATTAGGCTTCAATGTTGCTTATACTATGACGATATGTTCATACAATGCCATTTTTATTAACATATATGCCAAATTTAATGAAATAGAATTGAAAATGTGTGTCGCCAGGTACCAAGTAAGAAAAAAATCAGCATTTTTATGTAGGGTCTTCACACGGTAAAATTATTTGTGCCCAAATAATAATAGATGAATGCATATTAGGCTTCAATGTTGCTTATACTATGACTACTGGTTCATACGATGCCATTTTTATAAATATCTATGCCAAATTTAATGAAATAGACTTGAAAATGTGTGTCGCCAGGTAACAAATAAGAAAAAAATCAGCATTTTTATGTAGGATCTTCACACGGTAAAATTGTTTGTGCCCAAATAATAATAGATGAATGCATATTAGGCTTCAATGTTGCTTATACTATGACTACTGGTTCATACGATGCCATTTATTAAAATATCTATGCCAAATTTAATGAAAAAGACTTGAAAATGTGTGTCGCCAGGTACCAAGTAAGAAAGAAATCAGCATTTTTATGTAGGGTCTTCACACAGTAAAATTATTTGTGCCCAATTAATAATAGATGAATGCATATTAGGCTTCAATGTTGCTTATACTATGACTACTGGTTCATATGATGCCATTTTTATAAATATCTATGCCAAATTTAATGAAATAGACTTGAAAATGTGTGTCGCCAGGTACCAAGTAAGAAAAAAATCAGCATTTTTATGTAGGGTCTTCACACAGTAAAATTATTTGTCCCCAAATAATAATAGATAAATGCATATTAGGTTTCAATGCAGGGTTGGCATATTGACCGGTCAATTGAGTATTGACCGGGCCGGCAGTCAATACCCGGTTAAAACCGGTATATACTGGTCATTACTGGTCTTTACTGGTCGATTAAAAATTGTAGCATTTAAACATTACAAAGGAGCCATTTTATATTAAATCAATAATTATTCTGTAATTGATAAACTTTTCTGAGTTATTTATTTTTTAAAAAATCTTTAAAAAGCTGTAAAAAGTTACTTCTTAATTATTTATGGAAACAGCCTCAAATACATAAGGACTAAGGCAATATCTTTATCTCAGTGTATCACATCTGTTACTAATTAGCCGGATTTTACATAAATTCCAGGTTGATAAACACAACAAGGTAAAGGTACCTTGTAGTCGGTGAGATATAATAATAATACAGTTAGTAAGGCTCATACCCTGGGTACGGTAAATATACTAAAACGTACGCGGGAATTTTTTAACACTAAATCGGTTGTTGTCGGCTATTTTGTCAAAATTAATTATGTTTACATTTATGTCAATTTTCTGTTAAATGGCATTTATATTATCAAAACTCATTGTTAAAATCAATAAGGTGATTTAATTTTAAATCTTAAATTGTTTAAAGTCGCGTCATTGTATGACGTCGTCAAGTATAATATTTTTCGCGACATCGCACGTTCACTTTTTACCGTCATAGATTTTTTAAAAGAAACATTATTTGGTTTGCAAGGTCCGTTAAATGGGGAACACCATATTCTGTCTTTATATTATGTTTTAACAATTAATTAATGCTGTGTAATAAATATTGTATAAGATATTTTGATATTTATTGAAAATGTTTCAAATTGTTATGTCAATTTTCTGTTAAATGGCATTTATATTATCAAAACTCATTGTTAAAATCAATAATGTGATTTAATTTTAAATCTT
This sequence comes from Dreissena polymorpha, assembly GCF_020536995.1. Classification (NCBI taxonomy): domain Eukaryota; kingdom Metazoa; phylum Mollusca; class Bivalvia; order Myida; family Dreissenidae; genus Dreissena; species Dreissena polymorpha. Next base: position 80,259,427 of record NC_068360.1, on the reverse strand, counting down.
AAATTGTTTAAAGTCGCGTCATTGTATGACGTCGTCAAGTATAATATTTTCCGCAACATCGCACGTTCACTTTTTACCGTCATAGATTTTTTAAAAGAAACATTATTTGGTTTGCAAGGTCCGTTAAATGGGGAACACCATATTCTGTCTTTATATTATGTTTTAACAATTAATTAATGCTGTGTAATAAATATTGTATAAGATATTTCGATATTTATTGAAAATGTTTCAAATTGTTATTTATGAAACCTTTTATTCTAATGAGTGTATGCTATTATATTATACTTTGAATAGCATATCTGTTGTACTATAATCTTATTACTCATTTTTTATTGTTAATTTCATTTATTGTAGAGAATGGTCAATGTTACATCTAGTTGCCAATGCTTGTCGTCAACGTTAGTCGTCAATGCTTGTAATCATTGTCGTCAATGTTAGTCGTCAATCCTTATCGTCATTATACATGAAGGAAATAAAAGCAGAAACAGAGACGTATTCTTGATTACTTGCTTATTCCTACGGCGTCCTCTCAACACTCATACTAAAAAGCATGTTGATGCTGATTTTTTAAAAGAGAAGTTTGTTTAAGGTAAACAATATTAATTTACGTTAATCGGTAGCATGTTTAACGCAGTGTTCTCCAGAAACATCTGAGAAGCCAGTTATATTTTCAAAGTAGCCGGCGATTAAGCAATAAAACATGTGCATTTGCACCATTTCAATTGATATTTTGGGGAAAAGTAGCCTGCATCTAGATTGAATGTAACCGGTGAAATCGCCGGCTGCCGGTGCTTCCAGAGACCACTGTTAACGACATCGGATTTTTGGCGGATATACAAATCAGATACAATCTAATATTTGCGGGTATGTTTAAGTTTATTTACCATACCCGGGGTACATGTAAGTAAAATTAAGAGTACCCGGGGTACATGTACCGGTAAGTAGTACCCAAGCCGAGTATGATCAATCGAGCCTTAGTAAGTGAGTGATGGTGTATGGGATAAGATGCACTGAGGGTGTATATTTTTCACGAACAAGTCAATTGAAGGTGTTAGAGATGCATTGATCCATAAGATTAAAAAGGGTAATTAACCACGAGCTTATTAAAATTAAAATGATGACATTACATTGTACCAGCTGTTTATTGTTGTATACTGTAAGCTTGCAATATTTTAAATAATGTAAACAACTTACCTTGTATTAAGTTGGCACATTGTTGTCAGGTGTAGAAACTTTTTATACTTATTTCTGTTAAGTTGCACTGGCTGAACCAAAAGAATTATGTAGTCGTTTCTAAATAATCACGAAACAACCTACTAATGCTTATATGCTTGCCAGTTACTGAGTTTGTGCATTTCCATTCATTATCGGCCTTGGCAAACAGCGTAGAATCAGATGAGACACCGTGTGATGTCTGCTATTTCGTTACGCTGAAGATTTCCATATCCGCGGGTGTTTTTATGTCAAATGTTATGGTTTTTCAATAGATCGTATACTTATCTACAAAACAGCGAATTAGCGTTCACTTTACATCATTTCTGATGATCTTATTTTGTAAATAATTTCTGAGCGTTAATTCCTACGTTGCTATGTCGTCAGCCATTTTGAAGGTTGGTTTGTTTACTTTCGGTTTCCACTACAAACGAAATTAATTGATTTGCTGCTTGCGTTTATTTATTGATTAAATAATAAATTATTAAACCGTAATAATGTTATTGTCTGAATATCATTTATATTCAAGATATTATCGGATAAATAGAATACCATTCTAATACCAGTGTGTACTTACATTTATCTCGGAAAGCCTAGCCGTGTAAACCTTTCTTTAACTCGTCGCACTCAATACGTTGAATAACACATAGATTTATGTCATGTTCATTAAAAAACCACAATGTGCACAAAAGACATGCATGTGGACTACCGATTGATATTCAAACACAATTGTTACGCCTTTGTTTATCGATTAAACGCCTAACTGAATTAATAACGCGTAACGTCAGTTTCTTTGTTTCGTAGCAAGATGGAAGCTAGCCTAAGCGCTTTTCATGACGTCACGCGCGCGTGCCCTTTCCCATAAAAAATATTTAAACGCAAAATACTTGAAAACCTGATTTTTCCCAGGTATAACGCCTACGCCAACAGGTAGATCGCATTCTTGTCCATATACATGTCAAATTTCAGCAAACGTGTTCGGCCAGTTTTCAAGGCGCTCAAATCGCGGCTATATGCCTCAACTTAACGAAACTTAGCCCCCTTTATCATTCGTTCGAATGAACGTCATCAATGATGACGTCCAATACATCACTCATTCCATAAAAACTGTGTGTGGAGGGAGGGTGGGGGTTCACATTAGCAATTTACTCATTTGTCAGCACCAGAGCGTTTACACTTAAAATTCGTAAAGTGAAATAAAAATTGTTGTTATGGCATCCTCGGTCCTTATTGAACCATATCCGATTGGTGTCAGGAAACATTAATGTTTAATGTACATTTTGTTACGCATCTATTAACAATTCGCTCGCAGCAGAGGGGTATCGGCTAAGTGAGAAAGCTGTTGATGATACTTGAAGATAAAAGTGACAATTTTATTGGTGACACTTAAAGGTCGAATGGTATACCATTTTAAATTGCTCATACAACCGTGATGGAATGTATAACGCTTGGCGTCACATAAATTAGACTTAAATATCCTCTTTAGAACAGATCGCTGATAATGTATTGCGCTATAAAACGTAAGTTCTAGACTACCTTTAAACGAATATTTGCCGTGATGAGGCACTATTTAAAATAGCTACACAAAGCTGGAAAGTAAAGCAACACATTATGCCACTTCAAATTGAGAATTAATTGTTACATAAAATAACAATAAACCATTGTTTATGCGATTGTGCAATATGCTTCTTTTTTTGAGATTATTGTCTTCGCCGAAAAGCTAGTTTTCATATTTTTTAAGCCTTGAATGTTTACGATTTTCTTGGACTTTTCTTGACAATTATGTTGAACATTTTGGATCCTGATCAAACTGCTCTTTTGGAGCCAAAATGGTCGCAATCGCCCTAAGGTCCAATTTCCTGTTACGTGGCTCTTTTTTTTATATCATGATTGATACAAATTATCACGATATAAAGCAAGTCTGTTGTATATTAAAGAGTATTTTTTAGTGTGCATATTCCACCCATGGATGAAAGTTACAAAGTTGGTTGTTATTTAAAGCTATTAAACAATGTAAAAAGTTTTCAAGTCTTTTTTATTTAAGTCAAATGCATGCTATATTTGTTATAAACATACATATGATATACACTCAACAAAAGTTCAACGATCACAATAATACACTACACACCTGACGTGTTTAATAGTCTCTATTGAATATAGCAATATAGTATAATAAATGCGAAAGGTGCTTTTACCTATAAATATATATAAAAATATGTTTACTATTATTATAAAAAGCTTCTGCAACAGTGTAATGAGATATATATAAAACACGTAAAGGTTAATGCAAGTATACATACGGTTAAATTGGCTGAATTTTATTTATTTTTTTAATATTTTTTTTATCGGTTTAGACAGTTTTAGTTTTTTGTTTTTTTTTGGTAGACTGCTCACTTTTCATGCTTTTATTTTTATTTATCCCCCCCCCCCCCGTCTAATTTTTTTTGAAAATTTTTCCCGTAAAACAAATAAAATAAAAATGCTGGCCTTAGCGGAGATTTAGTGAATAAATAACTCATATATCCTAAATGACAGCTTCTAAATAGCGAAAGAAGCCAATTTAGGCTGTTAGAAAGTTTTGACGCAAGAGTCAACATTCTCTCATGGGCGCGGCCATCTTTATATGATGAAACACGAACGACAACTCTGCTAGGAGAATGTTATCAACGAAAATCAGCGAGGTCGAGGTATTCCGATTGGAAAAACTGCGCTATCTCAATCGGACTGGCTCGGTCTTTTACATAGCTTGCCATTGTGAAGAATTTTTTCATGGTATGTTAACCTTGACGATGCTGCTAAAAGCAGCATCGTCAAAAAGGCCTTGGCAAACAGTATTAAGGTTCTTGATCAAGTATAGGTATAAGACTTGAGGTCTTGAGTAAGGAGGAAAATTATGATGTATGAAGTGATTAGCAGCTGACAAACCGCAGGTTCTGATGCTTGTGTTGTCTTTATTTTGGTTGGTTAAGATGAAAAGTGTAGGTAAATGTTTGAAGAAAATGGGTTAGCAATTCAAAAACTTTATATGCGTTAATATGTATGGATTTTCTGACAATCTAACTCTTTTCATTGTATTTAATGCTCTGATTGAAACAAATAAGGTATACATCAATTGTCCACAGTTTACTTTAATTAAAATATGCCAGTCATCTTTACGAATACAAACTTTTGTTGACGCAAACGAATGGACTACTTTCCGATATATGTTGACACATAAACTTTCAAATTAAAAGATTTAAGCGGTTATATACGACCTTTTTGCGTTTTTCGTACGAGATAAAGCTTTAACAAAAAAATAAAGAAGATATGGCGTATACTGTCAATGTTATGTTTTCTGCAATACCGCCTGGGATGTTTGGCGGGTTTGAAGAAGGTCGCCGACATGCATAAAAGAACGATATCAGCCGTGCATTTAATAAATGTGCGTAAAGTGTCGTCCCAGATTAGCTAATCAGCGACGACACTTTCCGCTTGATATTTTTCGTTTAAAGAAAGTCTCTTCTTACAAAAAATCCAATTTAAGCTGAAAATGTCCTCCCTGATATTCATGTGCGAACTGCCAAATATGGTAAACTGGAACGACACTTTACGCACATGGTAATCTGGGACGACACTTTACGCACATGCATTAAACCCCCTTTTCACAGAGCGCGGCCACACACCCCAAAAAACTACAAAAAAAAGTGCGTGAATGCGATAATTATGAATCATGTCGCCAGTTTGGTCGTTCTGATATATGGTATAGGGTATATGCGTCGTTCTCGGTCACGTGAAGAATCTGTCTTTTGCAACGGGTCGGGTTCTATTTATCACTCTTTACTGGTACTTGTGATTATTTGCTACATTAAATGCATTCACCTAATATATCAAAACAATCTTAAGCTAACTTGAGTTTGTTCTAGAGTAATAAGTTTAGTGCGCTTTTTATTTAATTCCACATTTGCGACGAACGAAATTCAATCATGCAGAACAAATTACTAAGGTGTGGACGAAACACATCCTTTCAACAACTTGGCGTCTATCAGTGAAATATGATAATCCGAACGAAATTCAATCATGCAGAACAAATTACTAGGGTGTGGACGAAACACATCCTTTCAACAACTTGGCGTCTATCAGTGAAATATGATAATAAATGTTAAAAGGTTAAAAGGATAATGTTCTTGTAGTGGGTGAATTTATGTATAAATCGACTCAATGATTATCGTTGACGTGCTTAACAGACTATGGCGTATAGACCTAAAATCTCCACCTGCAACTTTATTCAAAAGAATCTGCTTGTTTTGTTTCAAAGTTTTGGGTTCATGGCTAATTTTGTTAGATGACGACTGTGTGAGGCATATCATTCACGTGTCAGACAGAGTTAAGTAATAAATAAAGCTCATTATAAACCTTTAAATGCAAAGTTGTTCAAATCGTTGCAATTCGTTCCATATGAACTTCACAACACACACATATAATATATATATATATATATATATATATATATATATATATATATATATATATATATATATATATATTTATATTTTTATTTATATTTTTATATATATATATATATAGTGCAGTTCGCATCGGCTAATCAGGGACGACTCTTTCCGCCTAAACTTATATTTTGCTAAGAAAAGACTTTCTTTAAACGAAAAATACCATAACAGCGGAAAGTGTCGTCCCTGATTAGCATGTGCCGACTGCACAGGCTAATATGGGACGACACTTAACTCACTTGCATTAAACCCCTTTTTTACAGAAGCACGGCTCAAATTTGGAAAATGAAATCGTCTTATCCTAATACGAGTAAGACGAACGCAAAACATGAGAACTTAGGCGACTGCAAGTTTTTGATACAGATGCCTCTTTTTTCATTTTATTTTTTTAAATGCCATCAATTCATTTTCTCAACCGATAAACAGCGCATGCATATGAAAAGAAAAAAAATTATATTATAAGCAAGTGCTGATGGCTCCACAAATTAAATCATAATAGCTTTAATGAGATTTATAACTACCGAGTTAATATAATGCCTTTGACGAAACCGAAACGTTTAGTTAAATGCATTTATTATTTAAAGCAAAGGAATTTCTAAAAGACTAAGCCTAAGGACAAACACGAAGACTTACCAGAAAAGCAACTTGGAAAGCGGATTCGCCCGTGAGATCGGGTTAGGATTGTGGTGTCTGATATACTCATCCATATTTAACGAAGTACAAATGTATGTTATCGATCACCAAATGTAAAGCATCGTAATCCAAATGGAACATGCTGACATTTCATTTCAAGCTATCCTCGATTTCGACATTGTCAAATCACGCGTAACGATAACGCGCGAGATTTGAGGTCAGGGGGGTTCCGGTGTTGCGCACAGAAGTAAGCAATTGATCAGCTGTTAGGACACTGTGAATGAACAAAAACTGTCACGTGACCACAAAAGTCAACGTTAGTAGTCATTTTATGACAACAAACAGCCGCTTCTTATATGGAAATTTGCGCCGAAGTGTTCTCGACAACCAGAGCAACACACAAAACGCGTGATATACCGATTGAAAGCTATATGCATGCCATATTGCCTGCACTGGGTCGTATGAAAGTCAGAGAATGATCAGTAAAGCTATTGGGAAAAAACCAACCTTGCGCGGCTGTTTGTTGTCATAAAATGACTACTGACGTTGACTTTTGTGGTCACATGACAGTTTTTGTTCATTCACAGTGTAGGAAGTGTGAGAAAAAAAAAACGAATCTTGTTGACTATTAACGTCTTCAAGTATGTAAAATCGGTAAATTAACGTTTCTTTACATGTGTATATAGGGTTAGGAATAGATCGGCGGCACGAATTACCCAAATCTACCCAAATCTTTCCAAATCTACTCAAATCTACTCAGATCTACCCCAAATCTACCTAAATCTACATAAAATTAATTATTTTACATCATGTTTGTGTGATGGGCACTATTGTTTTGTTTAATGGTTCATTCTTCTCGTGACAATATGTAATTTCCCAATAAAAATACTAAAAATCAAATAGGTTACACACCACTTACTAATTAGTCTTCCCAAATCTCCACCAATTAAAATTAATCAAAGCTACTTGTGTACTAAATTTGGAGACAAATATATATTGCTTCCTGTGGTTGCTATAGAATTGTGTCGAAAAGACCAACTAATGTCTAAAAAGAAGTAAGATGGAGCTAAATCAAGGTACGAAAAGAACACAGAAAAGCCAATAACCGCGTACCGAAAGCGCAGTGCCATTATCAAAAGCGAACTGTAAAATGTAAGTACTGAAAAAAATCAGATGACCAGTAAAATTTCAATAAAAGAATAACATGAAACTTTTTTATGCATTAATTGTTCAAGGACTTTATCTTACAACTTCGATCTAAAACGCGCAATATAATGTAAATTAACGATGTCGGCCAATAAAACAACATGCTATAATGATGCCGGGAATCAATTGCCTTACAATTAAAACATAAACAACGAACGAGCACAATTGTTGTTACAGACAGGCGTTAAGTTTCGATAATTGGTAACATTCGCATGGTGAAGTCGTACAAATATTACTTGAGATCGGGCGGGTAGGGGTGTTTAGCGTAGACCGAAATGGCACATTTATTAAAAACTATTAAATGCACTCGATTAAAGCGGGTATATACGATTTTTTATATGTCTTTAATTGTAATATATTGATAAAATATGTTACAATAACATAAAATAGGCAAGAAAAATTATACATTAAAGCCGAATTTCATAAAATGCAGCAAAGACAAATTAGCGCCCGAGCCGATAGTGACGTACATAATATTTTCCTACAATAACCGAAGCATTCGTCTTTGTATTATAAACCGTTAAACTACGAGGGGTGTTCCAGAAGTTCGTGGATTTTCGCTATAACTTATTAGTTTGCTGGTAAAAGTCAATGAAATTTACATATTATACAAACCAATTATCACGGACTGAATATATAAGCTAAAAATGCGTGAATTTCATAAAGCGCGTTTGAAACGCGTTGCCACAGAGACCTCAGTAACGACATGCGGTGCACGCGTGTATTTTATTATAAGTATGAGAGTTACGCGAATTTAAATTTGGTTTAAATGTCGTTGATAAACAGAATTGAAGGCAAATTTCACGTTACAGCGCCTAAGTCCTCCTTACAGCCCGGATTTGGCCCCTATGGACTTCCGCGTCTTCCCGGAAGTTAAATCACAGTTGCGCGGTATTCGCTTTGCAAGTAAGCAGGAACTTACAGTTGCAGCAAAGCGAATCGTGTCGTCTTTTGACGCTGACTGATATACAGACACTTTTACAAGTGGATTTCCCGACACATAAAGTGCATTCGCGTTGGAGATGATTATGTGGAAAAGATTTGACAGTTGTTAACTACATAACGTCATTGACGTTGAACAGAAACGTTACACGTGCGTCGGTGTGCGCATTGTGCACATGTTTAAATCTCTGATATATATTTATTGTTTTATGTATTTCCATGAAATTTGGAGAGTAGATTTAGAAAGGACGAAATATTCTTAACATGCTTTTTGTTTGTCCGTTTATGTTACCAAATGAAAGTTATAGCGAAAACCCACGAACTTCTGGAACACCCCTCGTAAGTTTAGATGCACATCGTACATGTATGGTATACATGTTGGCGAATTCGGCTGGACAGCCGTTTTCAATTTCAGAATTGAATATCTGGCTTATTTCGCATTTTTCGAAACATGTTGTTCTTAACTTTTATTTTAATTTATATTGAAATATATACATAGTAAGTTTTTTACACAGTTTATATAAATTCATAAATATTTGACAAAATCGTATATACCCGCTTTAAAGGGATCTTTTCACGCTTTGGTAAATTGACAAAATTGAAAAAAGTTGTTTCAGATTCGCAAATTTTCGTTTTAGTTATGATATTTGTGAGGAAACAGTAATACTGAACATTTACCATGGTCTAATATAGCCATTATATGCATCTTTTGACGATTTTAAAACCTAAAAATTATAAAGCGTTGCAACGCGAAACGATTGAATAATTTGGAGAGTTCTGATTTAGTCGTTAAATTTTGTGAAACTACGAAGATTGCTTATATAAGGTATAAAATACGTCAAGTAATTGTACTCGGCGGAATAGCTCTGTAGGCTAAAGCATTTTTACTTCAGGACTCTGGCAGGACTCCAGGGGTCACTGGTTCGAAACCTGGTCCGGGCAATGTTCTTTTCCTTTTTTTAATTTTATTCTTGATTTTTTACTGGAGCTTTTACGATCCAATGTTTACATTTATCGATATAAAGCATTTAATGAATAAGTTAAAAAATGCCGAAATCTGTGAAAAGGCACCTTTAAGACTTTGGGTCTGATATTTGATGTTTTGTAAACCAACTTGAAATACTGAATGCTCGTGTTAACAACTGCGTAGACATATAAATTGTATCAAGTTTATCACTTTTATTGAAATCATGATCAGTTAGCGTCGTATTTGCTCAATCAGAAATGTATATTACCATCTAATAGTCGAGCTAATTTACGTCATCAACAATGGCACCACAACCGTTTAAGCGAGTTTTAATTAGAGGCAAAGTATTAAACAAATTAAATTACAAACCAACAATCGTTAAGTCATTAAAATCATTACATGTAGCATTTATTTAATTTTCTTACAGTTACCGAAACCGTAACGGTGATGTAAAACGGACAATTAATACCCAGTTCTCAATAAATGGAAAACAGATTTTGAAAATTTATATAAAGCAGGAGATAATGCAAAAACCCAAAATAATGTTAACCCATATCATCATGTAAACTCTCGTGAAAGCGACATTTTAAAAGATGGAATCTCTATCTTAGACGTGAAACAAGCCGCACAGTCTCTAAACGAAAATAACGCTTGTGGGGTTAACGGACTTCCGGCGGAATTGTTATGTTCGGAAATCGCATCTAGTTTTTACGTACACTGTTCTATGTATGCTTTGAAACGAAGAAAATACCGATGCGTTGGGACTATGAAACGATAACCCCAATCTTGTCAGTTAATGGCTAATTAGTCCTTTGTTAAATACACTGCCAAAGCCTGCAATGACATTTTAATAAATCGTAAACACTATATGTATGTTACTTCTGTTAATGAAACCACGAAATTAGGCCTGTATTAAATTATGGTTACAATCAAAATTTAATTTATATCTTTATAAAAAAATCGGTGTCTTTTTAAAAATAACTGGACTGCACAGGCTAAACTGGGGTGACACTTTACGCACATGCATTAAGCCCAGTTTTCTCAGAACAAGGCTCAAATGTAAATTTTAAGACATGTGCTCTTTGTTATGACTAGACGCAATAGGGTTGTAACCAGGGAAAGAACCAGACTATTGAAAAACATAAATATGACCAAACTTGTTTATTTTGAAAATTTCTGGAATAGTTATACAACAAATTTTGGACAAATAAGCTTTATTAGTTTAGAAAATATTTTCTCGAAAAATGTACAGTTATCACAGCGATATAACAGTTATTACAGTCAGTGTTTCTGTTGATCATCATTTAAATGCTGACAGGAGTCTCTTGTTGCCACTGTCTGAATGTGACCGGTTGTTGAAAGGCCAAGTACAGAGCAGAGTAACACAATCCGTGCCTTTTTAGGGAACTTGGGGTCAATGTTGTACAGTTGACCAAGCTTTTTCAACTGATCGGCCTTAAGGCTTGCCACGCTGTTGTAATCTTTCAGAGTCTCCTGTAGAGTTTTGAGTTGCTGAAAAAAAACACAAGTGCTAAGAGAATGGCTTACTATGGTCTGTATTCACATTCTAACATATTGTTTCTGCAATTAATTTAAATAGGAAACTTAAAAAAGCTACAACATATCGTCCCCTCCCCGCGAAAATGAACAACCTTAATATTTTCAAGAAGGAAAAAACTTCTTTTCTCTTAAATTACAGAATGAAGCTAAAATTTTGCATGATGACTTTTCCAATAACCCTACATGTGTCATAATATTTTAAGTAACGTGTGATTTTTTCTGTAAAAATTATGAGAAAATTGTCTAACTCAAGCTTTAAAAGCTTGAGTTAGACAATTTTGTCATATTTTATCATCTGCCGCATTTACTTTGGAAATGTTCGCATTTTCTATGGAAATTTTTGCACACATTTACATGGGTATAACTTTGAAAGCCGATCGGATAGGACCTTGAAATTCTTCGCGGAACAAGCGGGTCGTTTTCACAATTGCGAACATGTAAAAACCCATTTTCGCGCCAAAACTGAGATTGGCCATGTTCTTAATTATCTAAATAATGTTGTTCTTGGGTACTTTGTACTAATGTAAGAAAAAAAGATTTTGTTATATTTACTAATAGTATGTACATTAAAAGTATATGTGCATGCATACAGTACCATTGATAATTGTACTGTAGTGGAAACTTCATTACAAGTGCAGGATTGTTCTAGGTGCATATTGTAATCCCAATAGTGATTTTTACCAAACATTATTTTTCAAGGGTGGGTATACAACGCAGATTTTAGGTCAGCCAATACAGAGAAACGAACATGGATCTACCAGGATTTCACAATCTTTGATGATTATTAATTACAAATCATGAAAAAAATGTTGAAATGGATATAATAAAAATATTGGTTAATATAAATATTTATTTGAATTAAGAAAATAGAAACATTAAAAGATGGCAAATAATACGTTGATTCTGAAGTGAATATTGTTATTGCATGGTTTACTTCTCATACTTGTAAAATTTTCAGTCATTTCATAATAAGTTGAAATGATATTTTAGAATATAATTATACCAAAAATAATAACAAGAATTGTGAACAGAATATGTTAATTTTTTAGGCATTTGATTTTTTTTAGTTTTTCAGCTCATATTTTTCATTGATTAATTGTATTTAGTATCTTGATGAGTTTCTGTTTGTAAATAAAACTACCATTTATATACAATGTAGTATCAAAAAAATATTGAATAGACACATGTAATAAGTTCAAGTGCATGGGTAAAAACAAAACAAAACAAAAAAAACACATTAAGACAATGTATGTAGTTTCATATAAAATCATTCAAAAACAAGAACATCCACACTTTCAAGTAATACATGTTAACATAAATTGTAGATAAGAAAAAGTCAAACATATTATCTTTAATATTTGTTTTTTCAGTCTCCTATTGTGTAACAATAGTACAAGGATGTATCACATTAAGAGCCCAATAAACAGGAAATTGTGGTCTGACACCATGACAACAATTACCCTGCTGAAGACAGTATTACACAAGCAATTTGGAACGAGATGTCATAAAGTACCCAAGATACTGATCCTGTTACTGATAATTATTGTTCAAAATCAGAATCTGCACACACATCTAGAGACAATTACTTGAGTGCAAATACACAAAATCAAATATAATTATCGTAAAATACCCATCAGTATCAAACAAACAAAAACATTTTGTACACATACTTTATCAACCGAAGTTGATTGTTTTCGTTGTTGCAACAGACAAATCTGTTTACATTTGACCGGAAGTCACCAACTCGTCTAGTCGCAAGGAGTGATGGTCAACTGGAATATAGCGAATGGAGTTGCTCAGGCCAAAATCGACTTGCCCTGGGCCAAAGACCTATAGAATACATGTATTCTATAGGTCTTTGCCTGGGCTAACGGCTAACGGGCAAACATGATTTTCCATCCCTGATCTTTAAATGTTTGTACTAGAATTGAAGTTTTATCAAGATGAACTTGGTAACTTAAAATTAGTAATGGCCCCATGAATTGATTTAAATTATAAGGAATGTTATCACTCCTGGGGCTCCTGGTTTTTTTGTGTAACTATTGTAAGAAATTTCATGAAATTTAAGATATGTGTGTATTATTTTACTGTTAAAAACAGCAGGGGCATTGAATATAGAAAACTAGAAACAGCAGGACAAATGAATATAACAAATAAATCACGGCCTCACTCTGAGAAAATAGGGCTTAATGCATGCACATAAACGTCATCCCAGATTGGCCTGCGCTGTTTGCACAAGCTAATCATGGGCATTATGATTCAACCTACACTGGACTTTTGTTGAGAAGAGACCTCCTTTAAACTCAAAATCCCTTTTAAAACAGAGATTTTTATCCCTAATTAGCCTGTGAGGAGTGAACAGGCTAACCGGGGATGACATTTTGCGCACATAATAATGGAAACCCTCTAATTCTCAATTTTGAAGCATATTTTTCGCAAAACAACAACAACACTCATTTCAAAATTTTTGTCAAAACAATACAATTTTTCGCAATCCGAATGGTGTAAAAAAAACACTGGTTAGAAATTTAGAAAAAACAGGAATGAGTTTAAATAAATATATATTCATTTCTTTTGTGTTAAGAACAATAAAAATTAGTTCATGCCAAACAAAGGAACTATACCTGATATATTTGCGATCGTTTTGACAAAATAAATGAAAAGGATTGTTGATTCAAGGACTTGGACATTGAACAAACAAAAAAATCAGACACCCTACTGTAGACTTGAACTGCCCCTGGAAAGTTTCCACAATGACGCTGTCGTTCCTGTTCAGGTATTTTTGCCACGCCTCCTCAGCAGCCACCACATCCCGGGCCGTGTACCCTTCCTCCAGGTCACATGACACATCACATGACATCATCGAAGGCCCGTTCTCCACATCAGACAAGTTCATGTCGGCATCTTCGGGGTCGGGCAGTTCACTGTCGATGTCACTACCGAGGCTTGGACTTGTGTTCTTCTTGAATATGGACTGAAATTATCCATGCAAGATTGTATGAATATGAAAATTATAGTATAAGCCATGTCCTGGGAATACTGGGCTTAATGCATGTACATAGTGTCACAGTTTCATTCAAGAAGGCTAATAAATTTCCGCCTTTTAAAATAATTGGATTTTTGCTAAAAAGAGACATCTTTTAAACAAATGAATAAAGATTATAAAATTTTAATGCAGCGGGGTTTTGAGGGAAATGGGGAGTAATACATGTGAGTTAAGTGTCGTCCCAGATTAGCCTGTGCAGTTGGCACAGGCTAATCTGGGAGGACGATTTCTGCCTTTATGAAATTTCTTGTTTAACAGAGGTCTCTGCTTCTAAATAAAAATCTGGTTTATGCAGAAAGTGTCATACCTGAATTATCTGGAACTACACTTTACGCACATGCATTTAGTCCGATTTTCCCAGAACAATACTTATATATATTGAAATAGCTGAGTGCTGCTCAAAGATTGTGAGAATGAGATTTATCCAAAGTAAGTGTTTACTGGTAAATGGGGGAAACTAAAAAATCTTGATACCGGGTATCTTTTTTAGTCCGGTATCTTTTTTAGTAATTTATTTATTCTAAATTAATCGGTGGGAGTCTTGATATTTTAAAGTTGTTCTATGAATGAGATCAATAAAAAGACTGCTCTCTTGATTTTGGTAATATAGATATAAGGTCTTAGAAACAAAATTAAGAACAAGACTATTGCCAAGCAATATAGTCCCCTACGGGCTCCACCATTGTCAGATATTCCATCATTGTCAGAATTGTTGTTGTTGCCATAGCAACCAGAATGTTTGACGTAGAAACAAAATGAAATTAAGTGCATAATGTCCATATTGCCATCTCTCCATGATTTAAGTTTCATGAAAAAATATTAAGAACTTTTAAAGTTATCGCAGGATCCAGAAAACCACCATTTTCAGCAGTATTTCTAGTCTATTTGTTGCCAAAGCAACCAAATTTTTTGACGTAGGAACGACATGAAATGACGTGCATAATGTCCATATTGCCATCTATCCATGTTTCAAGTTTCATGAAAAAATATTAAGAACTTTTAAAGTTATCGCAGGATCCAGAAATGTGTGACTGACCGACAGACTGACTGACAAACTTACTGACAGACGGAGCGCAAACCATAAGTCCCCTCCGAAGAAACCGGTTGGGGACAACAAGAGGGCCTGAAAGGCCCAAAGTCGCTCACCTGAGATATCAATATATTATTGGAACAAATCTTCTGACCCGTTTCATGAAGATCGGAAAATAAATGTGGCGTTAAGAGTGTTAACAAGGTTTTACTAAAGCCATATAAGGAAAAATACCCCGCCCCTTGGAAGCCATGTTTTTCGAGCAAACATAATTATTTTCGAACTAATTCGAGATATCATTGAGACCCATCTTCTGACCAAATTTCATGAAGATTGGACAATAAATGTGGCCTCTAGAGTGTTAACAAGGTTTTACAATAGCCATATGCCCCGCCCCTCTTAGCCATGCTTTTAAAGTAACTTAAACCATTTTCGAACTCATCCAAGATATCATTGGGACAAATCTTCTGACCAAAATTCCAGATGATCGCAAAATAAATGTAACCTCTAGAGTGTTAACAAGGTTTTACTATAGCCAAATAAGAATAAATGCCCCGCCCCCGTGGTGGCCATGTTTTCAACCAACCGGCATCATATTTTAACTCGTCCAAGATATTATTGGGATGAATCTTCTGACCGAGTTTCATGAAGATCGGACAATAAATGTGGCCTCTAGAGTGTTAACAAGATTTTACTATAGCCATATATGGCCATATAAGGACAAGAAACCGTCGGAGACGGGTGATGCTCCCCAAAGATTTTTTGTCACAATATTGCACTATATATGCAGATAAAAGGAAACGTCTAGTAGTTGAGGGACAAGAATTGCACTATATGAACAGTTAATGGAAAATTTAAAAGGGCCATAACTCTGTGAAAAATCATCCGACCAGAACCGGCTGATAATATGCACATCTCCTCTTTGTAGTAAAGCTTCCCATAAAGTTTAATTGAATTCCGATGATTAATTGCTGAGAAATAGCCCAGACAAAAATTGCGAACGGATGGACAAAGCGGCGACTATATGCTCCCTCCCAAAAAAATTTGGGGGAACATAACAAAATGCCCCGCCCCTTGGCAGCCATGTTTTTCAAGCAAACGTAACCATTTTCGAACTCATCCAAGATATCAATAAGACAAATCTTCTGACCATATTTCATGAAGATCGGACAATAATTGTGGCCTCTATAGTGTTAACAAGGTTTAACTATTTCCATATAATTAAAAATGCCCCGCCCACTGGTGACTTTAGGAGGTTTTGGCGTGACGTCACAAGAGGGGTTTTCCGTTACTAAAAATAGATTGGCCGTCAAACCTCTCGATCGCGGCCATTTACATTGTATTAGAGTAAAGGTCGTCGGAAGACTTAATACTGACAATTTCACAAAACAAGACTATAAATACCCGTATTCTTGCTTAAAGTAAGACTTAAATAAATGATAATTCAAAAATAACAAAACATATAATAATTTGATTATAATTATAAGTGGTATGGATGCTATAGTGTTATTTTTCATCAGCGATAGAAATGTATTGTAAGATGTGCATTGTTATAAAACAAAGCCGTAAAAAAGCGCTATACATTAGAATCTTTCAATGTAGTTTTAATTTACTTTTACACTGAATGAATTTTCGTTTCGTTTTAAATTGAATGAAATTATTAATTAAATTTAGCATTCAAATGGAAAAAAACACCTGCATATTTTGAAAATTGAACTGTCTTTACGTGTTAATTGAAAACGATTTACTAGTGATAATGAGCGATACAAATCTAGCATTTTAGGATACCATAAATCTATACATTTAATTTATTTTACGCAAATATTTTACATCCCTACTATGATCAAACGTGATTGCTTGTTTTCATGATGATGTTTCGAACACTGCAGTAACGCACGATCTTAACACATTATAGCAGAGATTACATTTGCAGGTACCCGTTAAATACGTTAATTGTGTAGCAGTAAATTAGTACAATATTTTAAATTTATAGTTATTAAACACTTTATTGTTATGCTTAAACTGGCTTATATATATACACTGTACAGTTCCTTATAATCCATTTATGACAAATGTATATATTTTAAAATATGTTCAAATATTTTATTAAAGTAACTGTAAAGTTTTTTTTGTATTTGGCTTAAATGACTGCTCAATATGCCAGAAGATGACCTGGAGGTATAATAAATTGTGTTTAATGACCAGACACATGTGTGTTATTTAGGGTATAGGTTCCTAGATTTATGACACCCTGTTTTGTTAGTAATTGTCTGGACAGTATCCGATCATAACGAGATAATCGGTTTGTGATGAACAGGGGCAATTAAACACTGGGTTAAAAATGCTGAAACAAAGAGTGTCAAAATTGGTGTGAACAATTTAATAAAAACAAATTTCTCAAGAGGATTTAGTTAATTTGTAACAAGGTAAGTTTTTTCAGACATATAGGTTCAAATTATGATTACGATTTTTAGTATTTAGTTGCGACACATTGCCAGTATTAACACGCACGCGTTTCTTGTGTGGATCTCGACTATGTTTCGCGCTCTTATTAAAACTCGACTTTTACAAGGCATTCATGTATAGTGAGTGGTGCAGATGCGTACCAAGGGCCTTAAACAGTATTATCACATGCCTCTAGACAATTTGTGTTAATCAGTTCGACAAATGGTAATAGACTTGTACTGAAATTAAATTGTTACCGGATAAAATGTGTACGGCGATAACGTGAAATTACCCGTAAGTATTGTTTTCACTACGTAAATAATAACTAATATGACACCGGGGGGGGGGGCAGTTCTCCGCCCCTACAGATTTGATGGGGGGGGGGGGCAGATATCCGCCTACTAAATTCTGACAGGGGGGCAGTTCTCCGCCCCTACCGATTTGATGGGGGGGGGGGGGGGGGCACTTCTCCACCACCTTTAAAATAAGGGGGCAGTTCTCCGGGGGGTGGGCGCTTCTCCGGATACCGTTGATTACATGAAATCAATCTATTGTTGTTTATTTTCGTCCTTATTTGTGTTCGTTCATTGAATTTAATTTATCTTGAAAGAATTTCAATTTCTGAGTATTTTGTTGTTCTTAAAAATGGTCGCGAATATGTGTCAAGTAGAGATTATTATGATAACCTTATCACGATGCAGTTTATCAAATGCAAACAATAGCGACATGGCCGCAGTGTTGACGGCCAAAATTCGAGCGCAAACGTGACGTCATTATCGGAATCCAACCGGCATCATTTTCAAACTCGTCCAAGATATTATTGGGATGAATCTTCTGACCAAGTTTCATGAAGATTGGACAATAAATGTGGCCTCTTGAGTGTGAACAACTTTTTAATATAGCCATATACATGTATAGCCATATTTATATAAGAGGGCCTAAAACGCCCAAAGTCGCTCACCTGAGATAACAAGATATTATTGGGGAAAATCTTATGACTAAATTTCACGAAGATCGGAAAATAAATGTGGCCTCTAGAGTGTAAACAAGGTTTTACTATAGCCATATAAGGAAAAATAACCCGCCCCATGGCAGCCATGTTTTTCAACCAACCGGCATCATTTTTGAACTCATCCAAGATATGATCGGGATGAATCTTCTGACCAAGTTTCATGAAGATCGGACAATAAATGTGGCCTCTAGAGTGTTAACAAGCTTTTACTATAGCCATATAAGGAAAATATAAGGAAAAATGCCCCGCTCCTGGTGGCCATGTTTTTAAAGCAACCAATAAATGTGACCTCTAGAGTGTTAACAAGATTTTACTATAGACGAGTTAATTGTTATTGTTTACATTCGGGATTTTTCGCGCATGCGCACTGACTGGTTGGCAAAAACACTGGTTACAGTAACGTAAAACATGTATAAAGGGCTTTTGTTTAGTCAATTAAACGATAAAAAATCCGAAATAAACATTACAACTCTTATACAATAGTGCAAATATATCATATTTAGTACCAATAAATAAATGTATCATCATATGTATAATTTCCTCTTTATAAAAATACAAATTAGTTATTAGCATCAGAGTAAACGTGGTCGGAAGACTAAATACTGACAATACCACACAACAAAACAATAAATTAGCCGTATTCTTTTTTATAGTAAGACTTTAAAAAATGATATTTAAAAACTTATAAAACATATATTAATTTGATTATAACTATAAACGGTGTGGATATTTTTATTGCTCATCAGCGATCCAAAGTGTATTATAAGAGGCGCATTTGATCAATTATAAAACAAAGCCATTAAAAACGGAATACATTACAATCGTTAAATGTTGTGGTAATTTTCTTTTCCATAGAATGAATTTTCGTTTCGTTTCCATTGAATTACAATATTAATAAATTTTAATATACAAATGAAAATAAAACCTGCATCTTGTACAAATTGAACTGTCTTTGCATGTATATTGAAATCTCTTAACAAGTAATAAGGAGTGATACATTTAACAATCTAGCATTTTATGATAAATATATATATTAATTTAATTTATTTTACACAAATATTGTTTATCCATTGTGATTGCTTGGTTTCATGATGGTGTTACGTGCAATGCAAGAACGTACAATCTTTACACTAAATTGACGAGTTTACATTTGCCGGTACCCGCGGTAAATACATCAATTGTGTAGCAGTAATATTGAACAATATTTTAAATTTAAAGTTATAAAGCACTGTATTATTATGATTAAACTGGCTTACATATAAATACGCATGTTCTTGTTAATCCGTTTTAGAGTGTTAACAAGATTTTACTATACCCATATATAGCCATTTAAGGAAAAATGCCCCGCCCCTTGGCAGCCATGTTTTTCAAGCAAACGTAACCATTTTCGAACTCATCCAAGGTATCAGTGAAACCAATCTTCTGACCAAATTTCATGAAGATCTGGAAATAAATGTGGCCTCTAGAGTGTTAACAAGGTTTTACTATAGCCATATAAGGAAAAATGCCCCGCCCCCCTGGCGGCCATGTTTCTCAACCAACCGATATCATTTTCGAACTCGTCCAAGATATTATTGGGATGAATCTTCTGACCAAGTTTCATGAAGATCAGACAATAAATGTGGCCTCTAGAGTGTTAACAAGATTTTACTTTACCCATATATAGCCATATAAGGAAAAATGCCCCTCCCCTTTGCAGCCATGTTTTTCAAGCAAACGTAACCATTTTCGAACTCGTCCAAGATATCATTGAAACCAATCTTCTGACCAAATTTCATGAAGATTGGACAATAAATGTGGCCTCTAGAGAGTGAACAAGGCAAATATTGACGTCGCACAACGGACAACGCACCACGGACAAAAGGCGATCACAAAAGCTCATCATGAGCACAACGTGGTGAGCTAAAAAGGGACTACAAAGACGTAAAAATACGTATCCACGGGGTAAACGGTAAAGATCATTCAGTGGTGAAAATGTTTGGTAATCAGCCGAGCAATTGAAGAGGAGTTGATAACAAGAAATTTTAATAGCATATATTCCATAAATAAACAACAGCTGTCACCACTGGATGACATATGGCCCCTATAAACGCTTTGATTGAAGTTATGAGCATTTTTCGAAACCTAAACGCAGATTTCGAAACATAAATGTGGACCTTAAGTTCAAGGTAAAGGTCACAGGGGCCAAACTTTTTGTGCGTATGGAAAAGCCTTGTCCATATACACATGCATACCAAATATGAAGTTTATATCCCAAGGGACATAGAAGTTATGAGCATTTTTTCGAAACCTAAACGCAGATTTCGAAACCTAAACGTTGACCCAAATTTCAAGGTCAAGGTCACAGGGGTCAAAATTTGTGTGGGTATGGAAAGATCTTGCCCATATACACATCCATACCAAATATGAAGGTTATATCTCAAGGGACATAGAAGTTATGAGCATTTTTTCGAAACCTAAACGCAGATTTCGAAACCTTAACGTTGACCCAAAGTTCAAGGTCAAGGTCACAGGGGTCAAAATTTGTGTGCGCATGGAAAGACCTTGTCCATATACACATCCATACCAAATATGAAGGTTATATCTCAAGGGGCATAGAAGTGATGAGCATTTTTCGAAACCTAAGCACAGATTTCTAAACCTAAACGCTGACCCCAAGTTCAAGGTCACAGGGGACAAACTTTTGTGCATATGGAAAGGCCTTGTCCATATACACATGCATACCATATATGAAGGTTATATCTCAATGGACATAGAAGTAATGAGCTTTTTTTTTTAACCTAAACGCAAAATTGTGTTGGGCAGACAGACGGACGGACGGACAGTGCGATCACTATATGCCCTCATTAGGGGGCATAAAAACAAGCAATGGGCCAAAACTCATCACAGCCAAAGATAAAAAGTTGAACAAACATAATCCTTGGATTATTAATAGTACACATGTACCATGACAAAGGGTCATAATTCTGCTAAAACTTTTTAACACAAAAACCTTTCTTTACAATCCTCTAGACATAAAGGTCATTGAACTCTGTAAATAGAGCGAGATCCACCAAGTAGTTAATACCCTTTTCCCCATAAGAAGCAAAGTAAAAATGGCTTTTGCAACCAGCATACAACCAGAACAGTCTGCGTATAACTCGTGGTCTGTTCAGGTTTTATGATATTTGCTGCTGATCAGTACCTATGGGTTAAAAATGAAGCGTTTGAAACTTGACTTTAGTAAGAAACAAAGGTATTTAATTAAATTTGATTTCTATGGTACTATTAATACGTCAAAATATGTATCCAAGCGGCAAAAGGAGGAATTGAAAAACACAAGCTTCCAGACATACATACAGACTGTCGGAAAGTGCAAAATTTATAATGCCTCCTCTCTGTTGTGGCATAAAAAATGGTATTTTTTACAATTAATAATCTATTCTTACAAACCTATACTTGTGATGAATATTTCAAGAAACAAGGTAAACATACTTTATTGATAATGCATGTTTATGGACCATACGGAATAATTACAGATCAAACACCACTAAATAATAACTTGAGTCACACAGGTTAACCAATAAAATTTGCACTATGGATAATTAGTACTCTTTTCTGTTCAATACTTTTTTACATACCATACTTCTTCAATTATACAGAATTTTAAATCACCACTAGATGAGAAGTTCATTGACAAAGGTTAAGTTATGAAACCTTTAACAAACAGATATTGTGTTGATACAGGGATTTGAAGAAACAAGAATAACACTTTCACATGCGATTATTGTACCCCTTACTGTTATAAGGGCTTACTTGCCCTTCCAATGTTATGCCCCACCCAGATAAAATATATGCTGCCCCCCCCACCCCTCACCCTTTTCTTTAATGTCCAAATAACACACATTTTATTCCCCTTTTGAACACCCCGCCTGTTTTTATCAGCTAATGAGAATTTCACCGAATTTCATTCATGAACAGTATTACTTGATATTTATATCAAATTATATTAATAAATAATAAAAATAAACCTGATTGCATTATGCTGAAAGGATGATTGAACATAAGTACATACCTGGAAAGAGCATAATTACACTAAAGAGGTCACCTTGCCAATTTAAGCTCCCGCCCTGCCTTTTTTTGTCTAGCTAAATCCCTTCTTTAATGCATACAAAAAGTTCACAAGCTCAATCTTGAGTCACAACTCCACAATTCCACATTTAATACTTATTTCTGACCCTCAATACACCATCATATACCCTCCTATAGGTAACTTAAATGCATACAAACAGTCGAACAGCGCAATCCTGAGTCATGAATTCCACAATTCCACGGAGCCTCGCTTTTGGAAAACGGGATAAAACGCATATCCGCATCATGACGTCTGCACTGGCTTATCAGGGACAATACTTTCCTACTAAGCTGCATAATTGAAAAGATTATAGACTTCCTTAAAACAAACATTACCATAGAAGTGGAAAGTGTGTCTCTGATTAGCCTGTGTGGACTGCACAGGCTTATCTGGGACGACACTTTACGCACATGCATACAGCCCGTTTCCTCAGAGCAGGCTCCCATGTCTAACACTCATTTGTGAGCGTCCATTTTCTTGCGGACCATCTCCCTCAGTTGGGAGAGGATCTTGGTCTCGCGTTTCGTGCGTTCCTCGTGGTTGAAGTTTGCCAGAGCCCGCTTCTCGTCCGCGCTGTAGATCTGATTTTCCTTGCGCAGACGCACGGCCTCCATTTGACGATGCCTGAAGAGAGAAAATATGGGTAGTTTTAATGGAAGAACCTTCAGAAGAGACAAAATATGGGTTGTTTTGATGGTAGAATTTCTTAAGAGTTAAAATATAAGAAGTTTTAATGGTAGAAACTTCTGACAAGTCAAAATATGGGTAGTTTTATTGGTTGAAACTTAAGAAGAGTCAAAATATGGGTTGTGTTAATGGTAGAAACTTCTGACAAGTCAAAATATGGGTAGTTTTAATGGTAGAAACTTCTAGAGTCAAAACATGGGTAGTTTTACTGGTAGAAACTTCTGAAGAGACAAATTAAGGGTAGTTTTTATGGTAGAAACTACTGAAGACAAATTGTGCCTCATTCTGGGAAAACTGGGCTTAATGCATCTGCATAAAGTGTCATCCAACATAAGCCTATGTAGTCCACACAGGCTTATAAGAGACAACACTATCTGCTTTTATGGAATTTTCCATTAAAAGAAAGTCTCTTCTAATGAAAATCCATTTTAGGCGGAAAGTGTCGTCCTTAAATAGCATGTGAGGACTGCACAGGCTTATCTTGGACAAAAACTTACATGCATTAAGAGGCTTCAAAAATCTCAAATTTATCCACATATTTAAAAACAAATCATAGTTTCACACTTTCTGAGGTAAATATATTTCTAAACAACATACATTTTGGCTTTTTATTAAGATTTCACAGTGCCACCATAGAATTGGTGAGTCATTCAGTTAAAAGCCCTTTACAATGTATGCCTGAACTTGTGTGAATTACAATTGTGTTTACACACATCGTGGTAAAATTCTGAACTGAAAGTCAGTTGTTAACACATGGTTCAGTAAGAAGGTCTGTAGAACCTTTTTTGTGTTTTAGTAACATTTTTTGAACTAACAATAATGTGCTTAACTGTTTTTATAATATAATACACATTACTTCACTTTGTTAAAAATGTTGTAAAGCATAAGAAATTAAAACTGTATAACTAAGTTTGTGTGGTCTTCAAACCTGTAGCATACAGAGCTGATCAATAAATCAAACAAAAGCTAATTATGTTTTGGGAAACCTGATATACCATAAGATTTTCACTTTCATTTTTGAAGTATTAATGTCATTAAACAATTATCATAGTAAATTAAACTGGTGAATAAATAAGATTTGTGAATTAATATCGATATTGTGGACTTAAATTAATTCAAAAATTGATTATAGTGACCGGGTATCTCAAGACAGGGATTAAGAACGTTGCAATGAAACTGTGCAAAGCCAACTGGAGACAAATATAAGGTATGAGCAACTATTACCGTATTTGTCTGAAGAACTACATAACTTACATCCATGACATAAAATGCAATACAAATACAATAACAAGGGAAATTTAAAAGACTGATGATACAACACAGTGAAACAATGTAACAGAATATCAAATACGGTACAATGCTCCAATGGGCATGTTTTCAAATAAGTTATCACAGCTAACTTCCCAAACCACCAAAAATCAAAAATTCTTATATTTTAAGGATTGTTTCCAAGTCTCGAAACATAGTGCAACAACATAATGGGATCAGGTACTTCAAACAATGCAGCCCAGGTTGCTAGGCAATCAAGCATGCCACTGACCCAAGGCAGCAAGAAGAAACGTAAACCCAAACAACAATTATTGAAGCGAGATAAATATGGGGACGTGTTTTACTACGACAAGGATCGAGACTGGTTTTACTATCTAGACACTAACGGTACAAAGTACTTCAAAAATGAAAATGGATTTCCATTCTATCTGGATGAGAACGATCAGCCTTACGTGATGGACGTTAATGGGGAAAAGGTTTATTTGGATGAGAATGGAGAACCAGTCAACTTAAACTCGGAACAGCTTCCATCTCAAGCTGAGCTGAACCAAGAAAGGAAAAGTTTGAAGAATGACGAGAATGTACCATCATCTGCTAGGGGAGTACGAGTGTCAGAAAAAAATCTGACTGATGAACTATGTTCCTCTCTGAGTTATTATATCCATTCGGGAGATAGAGGCAGAAATAGTGAAGAACAGGTATGAACTGCAAAAGCTACAGAGAAATTTTGAGTGACAGCTATTTTAAAATGCCGTCCTAAAAATGGAAATTTTGACAAAAAAGTTACAATTCATGGCATTGTTATCCACAATTCTAAACCTGAATGTTTTCTGAAACTTTTTATATATGATTTTGTTTTAGTATTGTGTCATTTTTATACATTAAATCCTAGAATAAAATTGATCAGACTTTAAATGTGCAATGTTTCTTTGTACTTACTGAATCAACCTCTGTGAAAGCAAAACTTTTTACTCTTTAGCACTTTAGATACCTACTTTTATGCATTTGTAGTCCATCAGAAAGTTAAATTTAATTAAAGACCTTTCTTACTAGATTTAAGTTTAAAAGACTTCATCTCCAACGCTTAGATACTGATGAGCAGCAAACAGCATAAAATCTGAACAGACTGTGAGTTACTTGCAGGCTGTTCTGGTTTTATGCTGTTTACACATAGCCATTTTCACTTTGCTTCTGAGTGGGAAAGGATTAAAAGCAAAGTGAAAATAGCTACAGGCAACCAGGATAAACCAGAAAAGCCTGCTATTAACTCGCAGGCTGATAATGTTTAAGGCTGTTAGCTTCTCATCAGTATCTAAAAGTAAGAAATGAAGCCTTTAAAACAAGAATTTAGTAAAAAAAAGTCCTAAATTTAATTTGATTTTCAAGCGACTAAAACGTGTCAAAATTGGTATCTGACTGGTAAAGGGTTCAATAATGACAATATCATCCTTTCCAGAGAAGCCCTGGTAACACCATTGTACCTAAAGGATTAGACAGACTTGATAGAGACACTGCTGACTGAACAAACTGAGGCAGAAAACAAGATCCTTCAGAAACAGCTGAAAATAGCACAAGAAAAATCAGCACTCCCAAGGGCAAAGAACTTCCAGAAATTAGGAATGTTTCCAGTCAAAATCCAGGAGGATGTTTCTTACTGTACAAAGTGGGGCAGCATTTCTGCCAAACGGTCAGCTTGTGATTGCAGACCGCAAGAACCAAAGACTCAAATTGTTAAACCAAGAGCTAGAGTTCGTCACATACATTTCCCCTGATATCAGCCCATTGAAAATAGCCAGCTGGCGAAATGACTACCTTGTTCATGTGGTGTTCAAAAATGCTATCAGCAACGGGATAAAAGTGTACCAAGTTGAAAACAACAATTTCACTCACAAGAACACCATGACCAGGCCATGGCCAATTGGCGCCATTGGAAGGAGCAATGCTGGAATCGCTGTAATGCAATTCAAAGAAGATGCCTGGCAAATTCATTTGCTAGATTTGAACGGCAAGCTTCTACAGGAAATTGATCTGAAGAAAGAGGGCTACACCCTGTCGCAACCAGAATGCTTTTTCATCACCCAGGAATTAAACTTTGTTATCTCAGATAGGGGCCACAACTCTGTTTAATGTCTCAATATGCATGGGGATGAACTCTTCAACTACAAACATCTTCGAGAGCCACTGGGGGTCTGCAGCGATGCAAAAGATTCGCTGTTCATTTCAGGCGCAGGCCTTGTGCATCAGATTTCAAAGTCAGGGGAGAGAATCTGGCCTCTGATGACAAGGGAGACAATTGGGTTTATATATTTCTTATGACCCTGTTGATGGGTTACTGGTGCTCAGTGGACTGAATAATTCCGTGGCTGCTTTTGCTATTATTGAAACCTGACTGTTTAGCAAAGGCAGATCTTGTTGTGTTTTTTTTGTGGTGGTGTTTTTTTTTAAATTGTATAATAAATCTTACTGCTAAACTGTAACCTTGAGCAAAATAAGGCACATAAAAATGCTTGATTTATATAAGAGGAAAGATACTAGTGTCATTAAGTCATCATTAAACTCATAGAGATAAATTTTGCTGAGTTATGTTACTTTTGTATTCTGGATTACTGTAACTTCTGATGTTATTAAGAGTTTTATCCTACAGCTAAATGATTTTATAGAACATAATTAATAGGACCCATACAGAAAAGATAAAGTTTATCCCACACCTATGTTTATCCCATACCTAATCATGTGTGGAGGAAGGTCATATTACTCAGAATCAACTATAAAGTATTCATTTTTAGTAAAATCGAATCAGATTCAACACAACAAACAATTTGATACCAAGATGTAATATATTTTAAACACAAAATGCAACACAAACAGCAAAAAACATTTTTTACAAATATTAAGCGCGCGTGCTCATGACGTCTTTATTAAAACGTCAAACGACAAAAGTCATATTCTTTCCCGGTAAAACTGCAGCTTTTTAGTGATTTTTTCATTATTTCTTTAAAATTGGGGACGTAGAGGTATGATGAACAGAAAAAAAGGCTACATTTTTTAAAAATTATTTTGTAGGATAAATAGAATACTATGTAAGTGTGATTGTGTACTTAAATTTATCCCACTTGTCTCAGAAAGGCTTACAAGGGTCTTCAAGCCTCGCCTTGTAAACCTTTTTTCACTAGTGGGATAAATTTAAGTACACAATCACACTTACATAGTATTCTCTATGAGTTTAAACTCACAATGGGAATAAAGTACGTACATAAATTGTACCAAGGAAACCATGGCGGTACGCCATTAAGGATATTGTTTCTGAAAATGTGTAAATCCTTTATTTTAACATTAAATTTTTAAAAAAGAATGCCAGTTACAGTGTTAAAATTTTGTTGATGGCCCTATTTACACTATAGACTAATATGAAACCATTTAAATGCAAAATATGTTTGTTTGTTATATTCATTTTGAATACTTCTATAACTTTTCCACTAAAACAGATCTTTCCTCACACCTATATAATGTATTATCTTGTAATATCTATATATCTATATATTGCGAAATTTCTTTTTGAAATCAGACAAAAAGATTTTAAAGATGGTCATAAGTGTTGATTTGGTCTCTTGAGACATTAAATAAAATGTCAAGTTAAACTAATCTATTTCTCAAAGCCTGCTATAATGCTTTTGTTAGCTCCAAACAAAAAGAAAGTGAAATAAAATATTTCCTTGATTGGTATACATGTACCATAACAACACATTCAAACTTTTGTCAATGCAATAGGTCGGTAAACTGTATGAATAACCATAGCAAGATAGCACAGTTTACAATTACAATTTAACTTGCTAGATGAATTTGATAATAAACTTATTATGAAGCTATTATTTAAAAGAAGTGTGTTGTTAAACTTTTCACAATACATAACATTAATACAGACTCTTTTTTAACCAGGTTTTCCGAAGGAAAAAACTGGTTATTAGATTGGCGAATGCGGGCGGGCTGGCTGGCTGGCTGGCTGGCGGGCTGGCTGGCTGGCTGGCGGGCTGGCGGAACAAGCTTGTCCGGGCCATAACTATGTCGTTCATTGTCAGATTTTAAAATCATTTGGCACATTTGTTCACCATCATTGGACGGTGTGTCGCGCGAAATAATTACGTCGATATCTCCAAGGTCAAGGTCACACTTTGAGTTCAAAGGTCAAAAATGGCCATAAATGAGCTTGTCCGATCCATAACTATGTCGTTCATTGTCAGATTTTAAAATCATTTGGCACATTTGTTCACCATCATGGGACGGTGTGTCGCACGAAATAATTAGGTCAATATCTCCAAGGTCAAGGTCACACTTTGAGTTCAAAAGTCAAAAATGGCCATAAATGAGCTTGTCCGAGCCATAACTATGTCGTTCATTGTCAGATTTTAAAATCATTTGGCACATTTGTTCACCATCATTGGACGGTGTGTCGCGCGAAATAATTACGTCGATATCTCCAAGGTCAAGGTCACACTTTGAGTTCAAAGGTCAAAAATGGCCATAAATGTCCCTTGAGATATAACCTTCATATTTGGTATGCATGTGTATATGGACAAGGCCTTTCCATACGCACAACAATTTTGACCCCTGTGACCTTGACCTTGAAGTAGGGGTCTGCGTTTAGGTTTTAAAATCTGCGTTTAGGTTTCGAAAAATGCTCATAACTTCTATGTCCCTTGAGATATAACCTTCATATTTGGTATGCATGTGTATATGGACAACGCCTTTCCATACGCACACAAATTTTGACCGTCCGTCCGTCCGTGTGTCCGTCCGAAAACTTTAACGTTGCTCATAACTTTTGCAATATTGAAGATAGCAACTTGATATTTGCCATGCATGTGTATCTTATGAAGCTGCACATTTTTAGTGGTGAAAGGTCAAGGTCATCCTTCATGGTCAAAGGTCAAAAAAAATAAATTCATGTGCATCTCATGGAGCTGCACATTTTGAGTGGTGAAAGGTCAAGGTCATCCTTCAAGGTCAAAGGTCATTTTTTTTTTTTTTTTTTTTTTCACCATCAAATTACCAGTCTGCCAAAGGCTACAACAAACCTCTACTTACAAAGTTCTCATTTTTAACCAGGTTTTCTGAAGGAAAAAACTGGTTATTTGATTGGCGAATGCGGGCGGGCTGGCGGGTGGGCGGAACAAGCTTGTCCGGGCCATAACTATGTCGTGCATTGTCAGATTTTAACATCATTTGGCACATTTGTTCACCATCATTTGACGGTGTGTCGCGCGAAATAATTACGTCGATATCTCCAAGGTCAAGGTCACACTTTGAGTTCAAAGGTAAAAAATGGCCATAAATGAGCTTGTCCTGGCCATAACTATGTCATTCATTGTGAGATTTTAAAATCATTTGGCACATTTGTTCACCATCATGGGACGGTGTGTCGCACGAAAGAATCACGTCAATATCTCCAATGTCAAGGTCGCCACGACTAAAAATATATTTTTTTAAAAACAAACTTACAAAGGGGTTAATTTTGTTTGTTCATTTCAAAAGTTCAGTTTGAGTTTTCTCCCTTTATCAGATTTTTTTTTCACAATGAAAACCTGGTTTTGTTACAATTTTGTCCCTTGTTATATATTTATTTTGGCATTTTTACTAAAGCATTTTGCACAGAGTTGTTGGGGGATGTAATTCTTGCATGCAGAACTGTGACAAAACAGGTAAGTTACAAAAGAATTTCATTCAATTATTTCAGTCTTTATACAGAACGATATTTCAGTTTGTTCTGTTGATGTACACAATTCAACCATTTCAGTTAACATTTATTTGTTTAAAAGGTGATCGTACTAATGTCATTTTATTTCAGTTTATTTGTTTACTTTACTCTGCAATTTGTATGTGTTATAAACTATATACCAAATTGCGTTGTTAACCCTTTCCCACTTAGATGAGTTTAAGAATTTTCAAGCATTTGTATTCCCTTTGAAAGTTATATTTAATTTACCTTACTAGATTCAAGTTTTTAAGGCTCCATCTCCAACCCTTGGATACTGATAAACAGAAAACAGCTTTAAACCTGAACAGACTGCGAGTTACCCGCAGGCTGTTCTGGTTTTATGCTGTTTGTACATTTTACCATTTTTACTTTGCTTCTAAGTGGGAAAGAGTTAAGCGATTGGTTTTCTTTTAGTACTACTTTCAAGAACATTTATGCAATGACACAAACTTTTTATTAGATCTGAATGTTGAAATTACACAATCTATTATTACAAAGTCTGAGATATTTCAAAGCATACTTATGATAGCAATTGTTTTTGTTCTTTATTCAGATAAAATGAACTTGCTTAATTCGAGCATTTTTAATGTGAACTATTAGTTTAACAAAGTATTACAGTTTGCCTATTATTAATACCAAGTTGCAGTCTTAAATGAGACCCAATCATTTCAAACCTTTTCTGAAATGAACAGCATGATTGTTAAAAGTGGCCGTGATTCAAAAGTTTAACAAGTAGCAATAATCAATTGTTAATGAGTTTGACTGTAATAATTACAACGGCATATTAAAGCTTGTTTCTATTAACTGTTTCATTGAATCATACTAATATTAGGAAATTTACACTTGATCATGGATCAAAACTGCATTACATTAACTGATTGATAATTGTAGCCATGCCTAACGGTTAAAAAATGAGTCACTGAGCAACAAACTGGCAGCATGGGTGGCTGCTGTTCAAAGAAGCCAGAAACTGTCCGATGGACCTGGCTGAGGAAGGGCCAGCTGAACAAAAATTTGTCAACAAGGAATGGCTCCCAAAGGTCATAACCAAGAAGGCGCGTCATGCTAACGCTTTCAAAGAGTTTGGTGTGAAATTCTTAGACAATGAAAACGAATGTAACATCACTGGTGCTGCGTTCCTGCCCAACATGGACATATATATCGTGGACAAGGCTAATTAGAAACTAAACATATTCGATTAGAAAAGTGGACAATTCAAGATGAGCGCTCCGGTTCCATCAAACCCGGAGGGCGCATGCATAATACCCAATGCGCCCAACGTTTATGTGACCTGTCCGGCAACAAGTCGAATCCGAAAAGTCGGTGTAACAGTTAACGACATTCAACGGACTTGCCGTTGCTGTGAATACCGTGGGAAACCAATGGCAGATACACTTAATGAACTCTGTCGGTGAACTTTAGAAGAGAATCCATGGGGAAATGTTGTTCCTCAATCCAGAACACATAGTGATAACAGACGAACTAAACCTGGTCATATCGGACAAGGGAAACAACACAGTGTTTCATATAACACCCGAAGGCTATGTGATATTCGCGTACAAAGACCTCAAGAGTCCCCAAGACGTGTTTGTAGACAGAAAGGGCTACATCTATGTGGCTGGTCCGGACCGGATTCACCAACTCAACGAGCAGGGAGAGAAAGTGCAGTACCTGCTTTCCAAGGCAGACATTGGGTTCTCCCCACAAACAATGGCGTACCGGGAGAAAGACTGGATGCTCCTTATAGCAGGAAGGTCGGATAAAGTAAAACTGTACACAATCAGTTAAAACAGAAAGTAAACTACCCATGAATTTGTATAATATTCATAAAGATGATTTTATGTACTTTTATGTACTATATACTATCAGTTGAAACATAAAATGCACTTCCCCAACCAAACCCCAATCTAATAACCAGAACTTTCAACTTCTTGGGGGAAAAAGGTTAAACACTGTGACATTATTTTTCTATTTATTTATAACATGTCATGGTCTATGTTATTTGTTTCTGATAGGTAAAAAATCAATTAAGAGGCAGACAGAAGTTTTTGACAAGGAACCACTTGTTTGATGCCGCTTGCAATACACTAATCTAATCATCAGGATTTTCAACTTTCTTTAAATGTGTATTAACTTATTTTTTGACAATTGTATCCAAATAACTGTTCATCATCTATTGTTTTAAATTGTGTGTGTATATTATCAATTATGAAACAAAAAAATCAATGTTATTTGTGTTCTTTTGTTAAAAATATATTTATTAAACATCATACTCATAAATTTTAACGCATGTCGTTCATTGCTTTGTAATCAAAATGGATTTATTTTTACAAATGTCATTCATTGTTTTGTTATCATGTTTTATTTACAAATGTATGCTTTTTATAATTCAGATGAAGAGTGCTTGTTTATTTTTCTTATTTGATGTATTTATTTTGTATGTTTTATTCACTTTTCTAACAATTTCATGATTTCCCATTGTGAGGGGAAAAATTATTCAAATATTTGAATATTCAAAAACTGGCTGAATATTAGAATCTGAAATTCTGACTCAAATATTTTATATATGTTAGAAAATAATTGTTATTATGCATAAGAACTTTAGTAGCTAGGTAAAAGAAAGAAGATCACTGTAGTGTTTTGGTAAATGCTCTGATAAAGCTGCCATCATTGATGTTATTGATCGGTATAGTGGATTGTATCATTTGGTATCTTTTGTAGCTAGGTTGTCATTTGTGTCCCCCTGCCATGCAGTTTGAACCTGTCTTTCATAAAATTCCCTGCAGTTACATGGATGTTATATCAACATGGTATCCTTACAGCAAGCAGCTTAGCTTAAACCTATTTTTTTAGCTTGATTGCATCACAAGCCTCTGGCTTATTTGACAGGCTGTAGAGTCCATTTTCTGAGCCTTGAATCAGTACTTGGTGTCTTTGAGAGAGATCTAAAGAACGCTCCCACAGTGACCTGCCAATCACTAGGCTGACACCATATCCATTACGCCACAGCGACCTTTAAAAACGGCAAGCAGATTGTCAAAATGGTCTATTGATCACACTTATCTGCATTCTCTAGCTTATTGTCCCCTACCGGTAAAACCGGAGAGGACTTATGGTTTGCGCTCCGTGTGTTAGTCTGTCAGTCTGTCTTTCAGTTCATCACACTTTTCTGGATCCTGCGATAACTTTAAAAGTTCTTCATATTTTTTCATGAAACTTAAAAGATGGATAGATGGCAATATGGAGAGTATGCACATCATTTCATTTTGTTCCAATGTCAAGAATTCTGGTTGCTATGGCAACAAATAAAAAAATAATATTTTCTTTACTGACAATGGTAGAGTTTCACCGGTTCTAGGGGACCATATTGCTTGGCAATCTCTTGTTTATACATAAACTAGATCACATGTTCCACTTTTCATTTTAAGAGGTTTCTTAAAGGGATCTTTTCACGTCATGTTAAATTGGAACGAGAGATGTGTTTGTCAGAAACACAATGCCCCCTACTGCGCCGCTTTGATACATGTTTTTTTTACCTTTGACCTTGAAGGATGACCTTGACCTTTCACCACTCAAAATGTGCAGCTCATTGAGATATACGCGCATGCCAAATATCAAGTGGACAAAATTGTCTCAAAACCAGGTTTTCAATTATAAAAAAAAGTCTCATAAAGGGAGACTAAGGGTGTCACGTTTACAGATTTTTCTAAACGTTTAAACGAAATGAAATAAATGAAACGTTACCGTTTAAACGGTATCCCTATGTCCTTTTTAAAAGCATCAGTACCATCGCATTTCCAAACCGAAAATAGTATTTTATTCACGGAAGTAATATTCAGTGCATATCCCATTTGCGCAATGACGTCATATTAAAACCATAAAATATTATAAAACAGAGCATCCGAATCACCACATGTGTATTCGTCATTCTATAAAAACAATTTAAAGAACGTCGAAAATAATGTAAAATCAATGAAAAATACGGTTTCCAAAAACGACACTCTGAAACAAATGCACGTATTTTGAATATGAACTACAATGCGTATATTGTTTGACCGCAGAAAATGAAATCCAGTTAACTAGCAAAAACGTAATCAATATAGAATTTGGTTAAAATATTGCTTTTCATCATGCTACCGCAGTGTTTGACTTGGCTAATCAATCTCTTAAAATATGTCAAGATGGCGGCATATGCACTGTTTCGTTGCCAAGTTGTTAGATTTTCGGAAAGTAGCCAAGATTTTCCGTTAGTTTCCGTTCATGTCTGTGCCATCCCCTAACCAATCAGAAATAAATTATTGCAGAATTTTGTAGCCCGGATTTACCGCAAGTACCCGGTTTCGCAGTTTGTCATCGATATACTTTGTATGGCTAGTCGGCTACGTTATTCGCACCCCAATATTTATTATATTGATATTGACTGTCGTTTAAACGTTTACTGTTTTGGTCAAGCATTTGTGTTTGACAGGGTCCTTAGAATGTTTGTCAGAAATTGTAATTTTAAGCCTAATTTTTGCTAATATGAGGGGCGTTTTGGGAAAACTGGGCATAAGTCATGTGTGTTAAGTGTTGTCCCTGAATGGCCTGTGTTGTTGCACAGGCTTAAATATATAATCAGGCATGACATTTTTTCCCGTTGATGGTATTTTTATGGTACAATCTATTTATATCTGTTCTTAGCTTATATCCGGGTTAGGCGCAAAGTGGTGTCCCCTGTTTAGTCTGTGCAAACTGCAAAGGCTGTTCTGGGACGAGTATTTATGCCCATGCATTAAACCCTGTTTTCCCACAATGAGGCTGATATTTCAGAGGTAATAGCAGATGGTTGCATAAACCAATCAATTTTCTTTAAATGCTTGTACAAATTGCCTATGACAAAGCAAAAATGGAATAAATTTATTTTTATAATCTGGTAAATAATTGTGATCATTGTTAAATTTATTCATGAAAGTGCACAGTTAGAGACAATAATTCTTCTATTATCTCCAATGGCAGATAAACTCCTACGGTAGGCAAAATTATTCATTTTTCCAATTATTTGGAATGCTTGGTTTTAATTCCTATTTCTCATGGTGATGCTGTTGTTTATTTTGTCATATTAACCGTAACAGCACTAAGTGTGGTATCTTAATTTTCAGACACACAAAAAATCAACATTTAAGTTTCCCAAAAACTGAAATTATTGTATATCAGCTTCAGTCTGCTTCAATAAAATATTATAGTTCAAAAAACATGTCATCAAAGCACAGTGTAACAAGTTTGCAAATTTATGAGATATAACAGATAAATGTGCACCATAAAGAAAAACCATAAAAGGCAAGAAAAACCTACTTTATGAGACAATTCAGGGGGGTAGTTAATGGGGAGGCAGGGGAGGCGGCTGCCTCCCCAATATTTTGGCTAGTCGTTATATAAATAAAACGTAAAATCCCCCAAAATTGCCGCCACAAAACCAGGATTTTTGTAATCACACGCCGTCAGTGCAAAAGCCATGTGTCCCCTTTCCGTCTGCTCCTAGGTTGCCAATAGTGATGTGTCAATATCCCTTGTTAGTTGTCATAAACCAGGGTCCCAGGTAAATGTCATTGCGTTAATTGTTTTATTGTTCTTTTCCGTAATTGCATTGTCAGTGTTTTGATTTTTCTTTTAATGTTAATTGATTGCTTTAATTCAAAGGTAACTGCCACTAAAAACAATTTTGAGTAAATATACGCGTGAAAAACATTAATTTGATTGAAAATATTTTTGTTCTCTAAGTATAACAGTTACTAGTATTATTTGAATAGAAATCATTGAAACAATATCATACATGTGATTTTCAAAATGAGTATTCCTCATCAGCCTCGAAATTTCGCTTTTCCTTAGCGTACATTCGGGAAGACACAGCCAGAACACCTTTCATTCTAATCGAGTTGGTTTGATTCGTTCTCATGGCTACACTACGATGAGGTATGTATATTAGTATTAAATTTTAATTTGCGACCGTTCTTACCTTTCATGAACCTAACGTCGATCTAAATACAAACGAAATTTAGAAAAAAAAAACATTCAAATAATACTTGTATTGTTGCTTAATTTTTTATTTTATTATTATCATTAATATTTAACACAAACTTCATTACATTAACAATGTTATTCTTTTCAGAGCCGGGACCTTGCGTTCTGCCATCTCTGCATGGCGGCCAAGAAGATGGACAAGATCGCCAACACGAAGATGGACAGCAGCTTCATCAGTGACGGCTTCTCCAACTGAAAACAGGGTCCCGTGAAGTTCCGGAAGCACGACGACAGCAAATGCCAAAAGGAGGAGGTCGAGCGACTGGTGACGCTTCCCGACAATACGCGCGACGTGGGAGAGATGCTGTCAGCATGACACGCTAAGGAGAAGGGCGAGAACCGGAAGCAGCTGCTGCAAATCCTAAGCAGCATACGGTTCCTCGCACGCCAGGGCATCGCCCTACGTGGGCATGACGACGATGAGGGAAACTTCATGCAGCTGCTACAACACCACGGGGAGACGGACAGCTCTCTCCTCACCTGGCTGGAACGGAATCGGGACAAGTTCTTCAGATGCATCAGGCAGTTGCTTCAATGACGGTGGAAACATTGACCAGCAAGCGCTAAGACGATGCCTTCGACAAGTTTTGGATTGACGTCAACAGCCAGCTCAATGACGTCGACGTAGGAGAGCCAGTGGTTCCCAGGCGACGCAAGGTGCCGAAACGCTATGAAGTTGGGACCGGGGCATTCTAGTATCCAGCCGCATTTAAAGCATTTGATTTGGTGATCTCGTGTATCAAGGACAGATTCGATCAGCCAGGCTACAAGACATACAGATCCCTCCAAGACCTTCTGGTGTGCTGGGCCCGTGGTGGTGACTATGCCACTCATCTGCGGAGTGTTTTGGACTTCTACAGGGATGACTTCAACGAGGAGGTGCTCACCACTCAGCTGGAGACGTACCAGGTCGCCGTACGGGACAAGGAGGTCAAGACCATCACGGACATTGTCACTTTCTTCCGCGACTTGCCTGCTGAAACTCGCCTCTTTTTCTCAGAGCTGATACCAGTCCTCCGTCACGTCCTGGTAATGCCCGCCACCAACACCACCAGCGAGAGGTCCTTCTCCGCCCTGAGATGCCTGAAGACGTACCTCCGGACGTCTACGACACAGGAGAGACTCACCCACCTCATGACTCTCCACATGCACAGGTGTGCTACCGACCCAATGGACTAGTTAAATGTTGCCAATGAGTTCGTCAGTGGGAATGACTCGCGGTTAACTATCTTCGAGAAGTTTTCATAGAATATGACACTACAACACTTGGCATTAACATTACCGTAAATCCACGAATATAATACACCTTCGTGTATAATACGCACCCCCGAGTTTGGTCAAAATTTATCGGTAAAAATTGAAAATCCGAGTAAAATACGCACTAAAAAAATCTGTGTCCAAAATCAGCAATTTTCGAAAAAATTGTCAATATATTTTTGTGTTGTGAAAATAGCAAATCAATTTGGTGTTGTCAACTATCTGTTTCACAGTAATACCCCGGTATATTGAACGGGATGTGTTATAGTGCTGTTGTTATGACAGTTGCATAATAAATATCTTTGTCTATTGTTTATATTACCATTGATTGTTACCGATAACACACGGGCCCCTTGCTGACATCCAAGTCAAGCAGTCATAATTTCAAAAGAAAGAAGTAGAGATGCTGTTTTTTGTTTTCACATTTAATTCAATTTGACAATATTCGGGACGATAATAATTATAATAAAACTCAAGTAATAAGAAGACAAAATGGTTACTTCCGTTTTTATAGTTGTCTAGATGAATTACTTTTCCGAAGTGTTACAAACTCGATACTTTAATTAAACTTAAAATACAATTAAACCCCTAGTGTTTTTCATGATCTCTCTAATTGAAATATGCTGCTGTCATTAAGGCTAGTTTGGGAGTAAAAAACAAATTTATTAATTATCACCTTTCAATTTAATTCGGCAATCAGCAAAAAGGTGTAATAGACTCTATTAGCATCATAAAACTAATTATTTAATTACCACTCTTTACTTCAGATATGGTAAATATGCGGTAGAAAGATAAATAGTGGTCAGCCTAGAAATATTTATTTACGGGTATTGTCAGGTGCGTTTTTTCATTCGCTAATCTCTTTATACGACTTAGCGTCCAGTCGCTATTTTGTAGACAGATGACAATACTAACTGTGTATTCAAAGTATACAGTGTCTTTGCATGAATGACCCAATATTATCCGATAGCTCCTCCCGTTCCCACGTTTCATCCGACAATGTCATTTCATGTGTAAGCGAGCTCAATGTTGATTGGCCAGCTACCATGCGCACTTCAATAACAATAAGGTCAAGCGATGTCTCATAATCGGGTACAGACCAGGTTTCGTTTACTGTTCGAATTTCGAACACTTTCATTAAAACAAAGAGACAAATATAGAAAACCAGTCCGATATAAATGGCGGATGGTTTCAATGAAATTTAACTAGATTTTCGCAAATAAGATTTTTATTGAGCCACATTCTCAAAATTTTCGCAAATGTCTCAAATGGGGAACAACAGCGCGAGACATGTTGCACCCCTTTGATGTAATGGTGTAGTTCAAAATGGCTGCTGCAAAGGGAATACCAACGATTAAGTTGAAAATTTGCACAGGAAAATTTTTGTTCTGCTCTAAACTCGTATATTATACGCACCCCCTACTTGAAGAAAACATCGGCAGATAAAAAAGTGCGTATAATATTCGTAAATTTACGGTACGCGAACAGTGCATGATAAATTGTGTTTTCAATCAACAAATAATTTGGCGTGAATATTGTTCTTGGGACTTTCAAAAATGAACTATGTCTTAATTTTTGTTTATTTAACTTAATTTAATAATATTTATTCATCCCGATTCACTATTTTAATAGTGCTCGAAATGTGGATATATTCTTTACTAATCATGTCATATTGGATTGGTTGTTGTGTATTTTCATGTGGCTATTTATTACAGTTTTCTCGTCATTAAAATACATAAACATTTACTTTATTTTATGTTTTAATCAGCACGAGTTTTTGAAAATAAAAAATTAACTGCATTTATATCAACATGAAAGTTCCCCCAAAACGCACCATATTAATTGTAATTGTAAATTTTTTCGTAACCACGGGAGAGGACAGCCCTCTCAAACGAACCCCTTTATGTTCCCAGTACAGAAACTGGACCGCCTCCCCAATGTTTTGAGGTTATCTTCGTCCCTGCAATTGGGCTTTATGCATTTTCGCAAAGTGGATTCTCCCATCCTTTTAAATTGGATCAATTTATTTCCAAAATAACTTCCATACCTGCTACCGCTCATCATGAATCCCTGGTCCTCGTATTGCGTAATCTCGTCAGGCCTGAGACCGATCTCTCCTCTGCGGGGGATACGTTTGCCTTCTGCAATGTAGGCCGCCATTGCCGCACCTTCACCAGGCAACAGCGCTTGGCCGAATCTGCAACAGATCCATGCGTGGTTGGTGGCAGACAGTACATAAACATTATGCCAATCCAGTATGGCAAGTCATCACAGATCACAAAGATATTGTCAAGTCAAGTATTAGTCAATTTACTAATTCAAACATATTCATTTCACACCAACTATTGTCTTCATAAATGCTATGTATCACAAGTAATATAAAAAACTTTGTGAAACATTTTGCTCAATGTATGTATTTCCAGTAATATGTAATAGGCAAAATACACATGCTTTATCTACACCAATCATAGTCTTCAAAAAGGCTATGTACCATTTTATAGTAATACATTGTGAAACAAACATACTAATTGGGTGTATTTTTGACATATTATGTATTATGTTATATGCTAGGTGTATTATGTTTACGAAGGAAATAAAAAATGGAATTTACAAAAAAATTATACAGTAGCAATAGGTTTATTATGGTCTAGGCCTTTTTGTTTCACTATTTTGGGAATAAGTAATTATACCTGTGTGTTGTGATATTTAGCGTCAATTTACTTTTAATTGTGAAAATGTTAGTGTTATGTCATTTGAACAATTATTGCTGGATTAAAAAAAAATATATATATACTTACTTAAATAAATATACATGGCTATGAAAAAAAAAGTATTTGTCAATTATCAAGTACAGGTGAAAGGATTTAAGGTAACCAACAATTTTCATGTCAATTATTCAGTACACCACACACAAGAGGTCAAAGGTTATCATGCTGTTCAAGTCAATGTCTCAGTGCAGGACAAGCAAGAGATCAAAAGTCAACAATTTCACGGCAAATGTTTAATACAGAACAGACACAAGGTCAAATATCACCACAATCTACAATCATTGTTTAAGTTTAGGACAACAATGAGGTCCAAGGCCACCTACTCTTTCTGGGTCAATCCAGGTGCAGTAGGAACAAAAGGCTTTGTACCAAACTCATCTTCCACGTCGTCATCAAAGTTTGCTGCCATCTGCTGTATTGGGACTTCGGGTTCTACAAATAGACGAGTTCAATGAGCACACATGCCCCAATTCTGTCCAAAATGTCCAGGTAAAAGCAACATCAGTGAATATTGACAAGTCATAAGTAAAAATTAGTTTTCAAGTTATTCAAGTTTGTTTATTTGTGATATAGGCCTCCGGCCCCTGACACATATATATTACAATCCATGCAAAACAATGGTGTGTGCACAATTGGTTGGCATAACATGTAAGCATATAATCGAGTGGTAAACGATTCTTACAATAACATGCTTAAAGATTGTACAACATTTGCATTTAATAGAGCGGAAATGTATATTATATATAGATATACACATACATTCACAAACATATACATATACATACATATACACATATATATATAATTAAATATATCATACATATAAATATAAACATGTTATAAAGTAAATATACAACGTTATAGTCCCTGCATATAACCTACACAATAAAGGAGACTTTCGAATAGTATTCTAAAACATGTATAGCGGAATTTAGGTTATATGGGTTTTAGTGTATTGGTATCCAGAAATTGAAAAATTGAAAGCTATGATGATAGTAGATTAAATGTTAAAATCTAGTTTAAAAAGAAAAATTCGTCCAGATAAAGATGGACGGATTGACAGGACAATCTCTATAATAATAGCTGGTACATTAATATGCTGAGGCATAAACACATGATAATAGTACGATTATTTTCTTAAATTATTACTGACTTAAAATATGATCATTTCATTACATACAAGAAGTTACCAAATGTATATAAATTTTAATGGCCGAGTGTGCAAAATAAAGGTACAAATAAAAGCAGAAATAACAAGAGATGTGTTCGTCAGAAACACAATGCTCCCTATTGGGCCGCTTTGAACAATTTTTTTTGACCTTTGACCTTGAAGGATGACCTTGACCTTGGACTTCCACCACATAAAATATGCAGTTTCATGAGAATGCCGCTTTGAATTGTTATTTTTTTTACCTTTGACCTTGAAGGATGACCTTGACCTTGAAGAATGACCTTGACCTTGAACTTCCACCACTCAAAATGTGCAGCCTCATGATAACGCCGCTTTGAATATTTTTTCACCTTTGACCTTGAAGGATGACCTTGACTTTGAAAAATGACCTTGACCTTGAACTTCCACCACTCAAATTGTGCAGCTTCATGAGAACGCCACTTTGAAATTTATTTGTTTGACCTTTTACCTTGAAGGATGACCTTGACCTTGAACTTCCACCACTCAAAATGTGCAGCTTCATGAGATACACATGCATGCCAAATATCAAGTCCCTTTCTTCAATATTGAAAAAGTAATGGCCAATGTTAAAGTTTTCGGATGGACAGACGCCATATATTTGACATTTGACCTTTAAGGATGACCTTGACCTTTACCTTTCACCACTCAAAATGTTCAGCTCCATGAGATACACATGCATGCCAAATATCAAGTTGCTATCTTCAATAGTGAAAAAGTTATGGCCAATGTTAAAGTTATTTTCGGACGGACTGACTGACATACTGACGGACAGTTCAACTGCTATATGCCACCCTACCAGGGGCATAACAATTGATCATTCAATATTTTATGTTAATTACCGAAATTATTTATATATCTAGTGGATTTTGACATGAAAAATGCACCTTTTTGAGGTAGTTTAATTCAAAGATTGTTGATAAAATGTTCTTACCATATTGATTTATTCTTTTTAATGTTAAAAACTGGAACTGTGCAGTAGGACTTAATGCATGTGTGTAAAGTTGCTTCCAAGATTAGACTGTGCAGACTTAATGCATGTGTGATAAGTTGCTTCCAAGATTAGACTGTGCAGTAGGACTTTATGCATGTGTGTAAAGTTGCTTCCAAGATTAGACTGTGCAGACTTAATGCATGTGTGTAAAGTTGCTTCCAAGATTAGACTGTGCAGACTTAATGCATGTGTGTAAAGTTGCTTTCAAGATTAGACTATGCAGTAGGACTTAATGCATGTGTGTAAAGTTGCTTCCAAGATTAGATTGGCAGACTTAATGCATGTGTGTAAAGTTGCTTCCGAGATTAGACTGTGCAGTAGGACTTAATGCATGTGTGTAAAGTTGCTTCCAAGATTAGACTGTGCAGACTTAATGCATGTGTGTAAAGTTGCTTCCAAGATTAGACTGTGCAGTAGGACTTAATGCATGTGTGTAAAGTTGCTTCCAAGATTAGACTGTGCAGACTTAATGCATGTGTGTAAAGTTGCTTCCATGATTAGACTGTGCAGTAGGACTTAATGCATGTGTGTAAAGTTGCTTCCAAGATTAGACTGTGCAGACTTAATGCATGTGTGTAAAGTTGCTTCCGAGATAAGACTGTGCAGTAGGACTTAATGCATGTGTGTAAAGTTGCTTCCAAGATTAGACTGTGCAGACTTAATGCATGTGTGTAAAGGTGCTTCCAAGATTAGACTGTGCAGTAGGACTTAATGCATGTGTGTAAAGTTGCTTCCAAGATTAGACTGTGCAGACTTAATGCATGTGTGTAAAGGTGCTTCCGAGATTAGACTGTGCAGACTTAATGCATGTGTGTAAAGTTGCTTCCAAGATTAGACTGTGCAGTAGGACTTAATGCATGTGTGTAAAGTTGCTTCCAAGATTAGACAGTGCAGACTTAATGCATGTGTGTAAAGTTGCTTCCAAGATTAGACTGTGCAGTAGGACTTAATACATGTGTGTAAAGTTGCTTCCGAGATTAGACTGTGCAGTAGGACTTAATGCATGTGTGTAAAGTTGCTTCCGAGATTAGACTGTGCAGACTTAATAAATGTGTGTAAAGTTGCTTCCAAGATTAGACTGTGCAGTAGGACTTAAAGCATGTGTGTACAGTTGCTTCCAAGATTAGACTGTGCAGACTTAATGCATGTGTGTAAAGTTGCTTCCAAGATAAGACTATGCAGTAGGACTTAATGCATGTGTGTAAAGTTGCTTCCAAGATTAGACAGTGAAGACTTAATGCATGTGTGTAAAGTTGCTTCCAAGATTAGACTGTGCAGACTTAAAGCATGTGTAAAAAGTTGCTTCCAAGATTAGACTGTGCAGACTTAATGCATGTGTGTAAAGTTGCTTCCGAGATTAGACTGTGCAGTAGGACTTAATGCATGTGTG
Source organism: Dreissena polymorpha (assembly GCF_020536995.1). Classification (NCBI taxonomy): domain Eukaryota; kingdom Metazoa; phylum Mollusca; class Bivalvia; order Myida; family Dreissenidae; genus Dreissena; species Dreissena polymorpha. Next base: position 80,215,413 of record NC_068360.1, on the reverse strand, counting down.
TAAAGTTGCTTCCAAGATTAGACTGTGCAGTAGGACTTAATGCATGTGTGTAAAGTTGCTTCCAACATTAGACTGTGCAGACTTAATGCATGTGTGTAAAGTTGCTTCCGAGATTAGACTGTGCAGTAGGACTTAATGCATGTGTGTAAAGTTGCTTCCAAGATTAGACTTTGCAGACTTAATGCATGTGTGTAAAGTTGCTTCCGAGATTAGACTGTGCAGACTTAATGCATGTGTGTAAAGTTGCTTCCAAGATTAGACTGTGCAGTAGGACTTCATGCATGTGTGTAAAGTTGCTTCCGAGATAAGACTGTGCAGTAGGACTTAATGCGTGTGTGTAAAGTTGCTTCCAAGATTAGACTGTGCAGACTTAATGCATGTGTGTAAAGTTGCTTCCAACATTAGACTATGCAGTAGGACTAAATGCATGTGTGTAAAGTTGCTTCCAAGATTAGACTGTGCAGACTTAATGCATGTGTGTAAAGTTGCTTCCGAGATTAGACTGTGCAGTAGGACTTAATGCATGTGTGTAAAGTTGCTTCCAAGATTAGACTGTGCAGACTTAATGCATGTGTGTAAAGTTGCTTTCAAGATTAGACTTTGCAGTAGGACTTTATGCATGTGTGTAAAGTTGCTTCCGAGATTAGACTGTGCAGTAGGACTTAATGCATGTGTGTAAAATTGCTTCCAAGATTAGACTGTGCAGACTTAATGCATGTGTGTAAAGTTGCTTCCGAGATTAGACTGTGCAGTAGGACTTAATGCATGTGTGTAAAGTTGCTTTCAAGAATAGACTGTGCAGTAGGACTCAATGCATGTGTGTAAAGTTGCTTTCAAGATTAGACTATGCAGTAGGACTTAATGCATGTGTGTAAAGTTGCTTCCGAGATTAGACTGTGCAGTAGGACTTAATGCATGTGTGTAAAATTGCTTCCAAGATTAGACTGTGCAGACTTAATGCATGTGTGTAAAGTTGCTTCCGAGATTAGACTGTGCAGTAGGACTTAATGCATGTGTGTAAAGTTGCTTTCAAGAATAGACTGTGCAGTAGGACTCAATGCATGTGTGTAAAGTTGCTTTCAAGATTAGACTATGCAGTAGGACTTAATGCATGTGTGTAAAGTTGCTTCCGAGATTAGACTGTGCAGTAGGACTTAATGCATGTGTGTAAAGTTGCTTCCGAGATTAGACTGTGCAGTAGGACTTAATGCATGTGTGTAAAATTGCTTCCAAGATTAGACTGTGCATACTTAATGCATGTGTGTAAAGTTGCTTCCAAGATTAGACTCTGCAGAATGTGTGTAAAGTTGCTTCCGAGATTAAACTGTGCAGTAGGACTTAATGCATGTGTGTAAAGTTGCTTTCAAGATTAGACTGTGCAGTAGGACTTAATGCATGTGTGTAAAGTTGCTTTCAAGATTAGACTGTGCAGTTGGGCTTAATGTTGTGTGTAAAATTGCTTCCAAGATTAGACTGTGCCGACTTAATGCATGTGTGTAAAGTTGCTTCCGAGATTAGACTGTGCAGTAGGACTTAATGCATGTGTGTAAAGTTGCTTCCGAGATTAGACTGTGCAGTAGGACTTAATGCATGTGTGTAAAATTGCTTACAAGATTAGACTGTGCAATAGGACTTAATGCATGTGTGTAAAGTTGCTTCCAAGATTAGACTGTGCAGACTTAATGCATGTGTGTAAAGTTGCTTCCAAGATTAGACTATGCAGTCTTAATGCATGTGTGAAAAGTTGCTTCCAAGATTAGACAGTGAAGACTTAATGCATGTGTGTAAAGTTGCTTTCAAGATTAGACTGTGCAGTTGGGCTTAATGTTGTGTGTAAAATTGCTTCCAAGATTAGACTGTGCCGACTTAATGCATGTGTGTAAAGTTGCTTCCGAGATTAGACTGTGCAGTAGGACTTAATGCATGTGTGTAAAGTTGCTTCCGAGATTAGACTGTGCAGTAGGACTTAATGCATGTGTGTAAAATTGCTTACAAGATTAGACTGTGCAATAGGACTTAATGCATGTGTGTAAAGTTGCTTCCAAGATTAGACTGTGCAGACTTAATGCATGTGTGTAAAGTTGCTTCCAAGATTAGACTATGCAGTCTTAATGCATGTGTGAAAAGTTGCTTCCAAGATTAGACAGTGAAGACTTAATGCATGTGTGTAAAGTTGCTTCCAAGATTAGACTGTGCAGACTTAAAGCATGTGTAAAAAGTTGCTTCCAAGATTAGACTGTGCAGACTTAATGCATGTGTGTAAAGTTGCTTCCGAGATTAGACTGTGCAGTAGGACTTAATGCATGTGTGTAAAGTTGCTTCCAAGATTAGACTGTGCAGTAGGACTTAATGCATGTGTGTAAAGTTGCTTCCAACATTAGACTGTGCAGACTTAATGCATGTGTGTAAAGTTGCTTCCGAGATTAGACTGTGCAGTAGGACTTAATGCATGTGTGTAAAGTTGCTTCCAAGATTAGACTGTGCAGACTTAATGCATGTGTGTAAAGTTGCTTCCGAGATTAGACTGTGCAGACTTAATGCATGTGTGTAAAGTTGCTTCCAAGATTAGACTGTGCAGTAGGACTTCATGCATGTGTGTAAAGTTGCTTCCGAGATAAGACTGTGCAGTAGGACTTAATGCGTGTGTGTAAAGTTGCTTCCAAGATTAGACTGTGCAGACTTAATGCATGTGTGTAAAGTTGCTTCCAAGATTAGACTATGCAGTAGGACTAAATGCATGTGTGTAAAGTTGCTTCCAAGATTAGACTGTGCAGACTTAATGCATGTGTGTAAAGTTGCTTCCGAGATTAGACTGTGCAGTAGGACTTAATGCATGTGTGTAAAGTTGCTTCCAAGATTAGACTGTGCAGACTTAATGCATGTGTGTAAAGTTGCTTTCAAGATTAGACTTTGCAGTAGGACTTTATGCATGTGTGTAAAGTTGCTTCCGAGATTAGACTGTGCAGTAGGACTTAATGCATGTGTGTAAAATTGCTTCCAAGATTAGACTGTGCAGACTTAATGCATGTGTGTAAAGTTGCTTCCGAGATTAGACTGTGCAGTAGGACTTAATGCATGTGTGTAAAGTTGCTTTCAAGAATAGACTGTGCAGTAGGACTCAATGCATGTGTGTAAAGTTGCTTTCAAGATTAGACTATGCAGTAGGACTTAATGCATGTGTGTAAAGTTGCTTCCGAGATTAGACTGTGCAGTAGGACTTAATGCATGTGTGTAACGTTGCTTCCAAGATTAGACTGTGCAGACTTAATGCATGTGTGTAAAGTTGCTTCCGAGATAAGACTGTGCAGTAGGACTTTATGCATGTGTGTAAAGTTGCTTCCGAGATTAGACTGTGCAGTAGGACTTAATGCATGTGTGTAAAATTGCTTCCAAGATTAGACTGTGCAGACTTAATGCATGTGTGTAAAGTTGCTTCCAAGATTAGACTCTGCAGAATGTGTGTAAAGTTGCTTCCGAGATTAAACTGTGCAGTAGGACTTAATGCATGTGTGTAAAGTTGCTTTCAAGATTAGACTGTGCAGTAGGACTTAATGCATGTGTGTAAAGTTGCTTTCAAGATTAGACTGTGCAGTTGGGCTTAATGTTGTGTGTAAAATTGCTTCCAAGATAAGACTGTGCCGACTTAATGCATGTGTGTAAAGTTGCTTCCGAGATTAGACTGTGCAGTAGGACTTAATGCATGTGTGTAAAGTTGCTTCCGAGATTAGACTGTGCAGTAGGACTTAATGCATGTGTGTAAAATTGCTTACAAGATTAGACTGTGCAATAGGACTTAATGCATGTGTGTAAAGTTGCTTCCAAGATTAGACTGTGCAGACTTAATGCATGTGTGTAAAGTTGCTTCCAAGATTAGACTATGCAGTCTTAATGCATGTGTGTAAAGTTGCTTCCATGATTAGACAGTGCAGAAGGACTTAATGCATATGTGTAAAGTTGCTTCCGAGATTAGACTGTGCAGACTTAATGCATGTGTGTAAAGTTGCTTACAAGATTAGACTATGCAGACTTAATGCATGTGTGTAAAGTTGCTTACAAGATTAGACAGTGCAGACTTAATGCATGTGTGTAAAGTTGCTTACAAGATTAGACAGTGCAGAAGGACTTAATGCATGTGTGTAAAGTTGCTTCCGAGATTATACTGTGCAGTAGGACTTAATGCATGTGTGTAAAGTTGCTTCCGAGATTAGACTGTGCAGTAGGACTTTATGCATGTGTGTAAAGTTGCTTCCGAGATTAGACTGTGCAGTAGGACTTTATGCATGTGTGTAAAATTGCTTACAAGATTAGACTGTGCAGTAGGACTTAATGCATGTGTGTAAAGTTGCTTCCGAGATTAGACTGTCCAGTAGGGCTTAATGCATGTGTGTAAAGTTGCTTCCGAGATTAGACTGTGCAGACTTAATGCATGTGTGTAAAGTTGCTTACAAGATTAGACTGTGCAGTAGGACTTTATGCATGTGTGTAAAGTTGCTTACAAGATTAGACTGTGCAGTAGGACTTTATGCATGTGTGTAAAGTTGCTTCCGAGATTAGACAGTGCAGACTTAATGCATGTGTGTAAAGTTGCTAACAAGATTAGACTGTGCAGACTTAATGCATGTGTGTAAAGTTGCTTACAAGATTAGACAGTGCAGAAGGACTTAATGCATGTGTGTAAAGTTGCTTCCGAGATTAGACTGTGCAGACTTAATGCATGTGTGTAAAGTTGCTTACAATATTAGACTGTGCAGTAGGACTTAATGCATGTGTGTAAAGTTGCTTACAAGATTAGACTGTGCTGTAGGACTTAATGCATGTGTGTAAAGTTGCTTCCAAGATTAGACTGTGCAGACTTAATGCATGTGTGTAAAGTTGCTTCCAAGATTAGACTGTGCAGACTTAATGCATGTGTGTAAAGTTGCTTCCGAGATTAGACTGTGCAGTAGGACTTAATGCATGTGTGTAAAGTTGCTTCCGAGATTAGACTGTGCAGTAGGACTTAATGCATGTGTGTAAAATTGCTTCCAAGATTAGACTGTGCAGACTTAATGCATGTGTGTAAAGTTGCTTCCAAGATTAGACTGTGCAGACTTAATGCATGTGTGTAAAGTTGCTTCCAAGATTAGACTGTGCAGTAGGACTTAATGCATGTGTGTAAAGTTGCTTCCAAGATTAGACTGTGCAGACCTAAAGCATGTGTGTAAAGTTGCTTCCAAGATTAGACTGTGCAGACTTAATGTCTGTGTGTAAAGTTGCTTCCGAGATTAGACTGTGCAGTAGGACTTAATGCATGTGTGTAAAGTTGCTTCCAATATTAGACTGTGCAGACTTAATGCATGTGTGTAAAGTTGCTTCCAAGATTAGACTGTGCAGTAGGACTTAATGCATGTGTGTAAAGTTGCTTCCAAGATTAGACTGTGCAGACTTAAAGCATGTGTGTAAAGTTGCTTCCAAGATTAGACTGTGCAGACTTAATGTCTGTGTGTAAAGTTGCTTCCGAGATTAGACTGTGCAGTAGGACTTAATGCATGTGTGTAAAGTTGCTTCCAATATTAGACTGTGCAGACTTAATGCATGTGTGTAAAGTTGCTTCCAAGATTAGACTGTGCAGTAGGACTTAATGCATGTGTGTAAAGTTGCTTCCAAGATTAGACTGTGCAGACTTAAAGCATGTGTGTAAAGTTGCTTCCAAGATTAGACTGTGCAGACTTAATGTCTGTGTGTAAAGTTGCTTCCGAGATTAGACTGTGCAGTAGGACTTAATGCATGTGTGTAAAGTTGCTTCCAAGATTAGACTGTGCAGACTTAATGCATGTGTGTAAAGTTGCTTCCAAGATAAGACTGTCCAGTAGGGCTTAATGCATGTGTGTAAAGTTGCTTCCAAGATTAGACTGTGCAGACTTAATGCATGTGTGTAAAGTTGCTTCCAAGGTTAGACTGTGCAGACTTAATGTATGTGTGTAAAGTTGCTTCCGAGATTAGACTGTGCAGTAGGACTTAATGCATGTGTGTAAAGTTGCTTCCAAGATTAGACAGTGCAGACTTAATGCATGTGTGTAAAGTTGCTTCCAAGATTAGACTGTGCAGTAGGACTTAATACATGTGTGTAAAGTTGCTTCCGAGATTAGACTGTGCAGTAGGACTTAATGCATGTGTGTAAAGTTGCTTCCAAGATTAGACTGTGCAGACTTAATGCATGTGTGTAAAGTTGCTTCCAAGATTAGACTCTGCAGAATGTGTGTAAAGTTGCTTCCGAGATTAGACTGTGCAGTAGGACTAAATGCATGTGTGTAAAGTTGCTTCCAAGATTAGACTGTGCAGACTTAATGCATGTGTGTAAAGTTGCTTCCAACATTAGACTGTGCAGACTTAATGCATGTGTGTAAAGTTGCTTCCGAGATTAGACTGTGCAGTAGGACTTGATGCATGTGTGTAAAGTTGCTTCCAAGATTAGACAGTGAAGACTTAATGCATGTGTGTAAAGTTGCTTCCAAGATTAGACTGTGCAGACTTAATGCATGTGTGTAAAGTTGCTTCCGAGATTAGACTGTGCAGTAGGACTTAATGCATGTGTGTAAAGTTGTTTCCAAGATTAGACTGTGCAGACTTAATGTATGTGTGTAAAGTTGCTTCCGAGATTAAACTGTGCAGTAGGACTTAATACATGTGTGTAAAGTTGCTTCCGAGATTAGACTGTGCAGTAGGACTTAATGCATGTGTGTAAAGTTGCTTACAAGATTAGACTGTGCAGACTTAATGCATGTGTGTAAAGTTGCTTCCGAGATTAGACTGTGCAGTAGGACTTAATACATGTGTGTAAAGTTGCTTCCAAGATTAGACTGTGCAGACTTAATGCATGTGTGTAAAGTTGCTTACAAGATTAGACAGTGCAGACTTAATGCATGTGTGTAAAGTTGCTTCCGAGATTAGACTGTGCAGTAGGACTTAATGCATGTGTGTAAAGTTGCTTCCAAGATTAGACTGTGCAGACTTAATGCATGTGTGTAAAGTTGCTTCAATGATTAGACTGTGCAGTAGGACTTAATGCATGTGTGTAAACTTGCTTCCGAGATTAGACTGTGCAGACTTAATGCATGTGTGTAAAGTTGCTTCCAAGATTAGACTGTGCAGTAGGACTTAATGCATGTGTGTAAAGTTGCTTCCAAGATTAGACTGTGCAGACTTTATGCATGTGTGTAAAGTTGCTTCCAAGATTAGACTGTGCAGACTTAATGCATGTGTGTAAAGTTGCTTCCAAGATTAGACTGTGCAGTAGGACTTAATGCATGTGTGTAAAGTTGCTTCCAAGATTAGACTGTGCAGACTTAATGCATGTGTGTAAAGTTGCTTCCAAGATTAGACTTTGCAGACTTAATGCATGTGTGTAAAGTTGCTTCCAAGATTAGACTGTGCAGTCCACACAGGCTCATCAGGGACGACACTTTCAGTATTAATAGAATATAATTTTTTGTCTAAAGGACTGCAGACTGCAAAGACTCATCAGAGACTACACTTTACGCATTAAGCCCCATTTTCCCAGAGGGTGGTCTTATCAATCCCTTACTTTTCACCACCTCCACCCACTGGTCTTCTTGGACCTCCGAATCTTCGCTCCCTGTTTCAGACTCCTCAACCTTCTTTTTTTGCTTTCGCTTCTAAGACATGTGCTTGGACTTTTTTCTGTTTGATGAAAACAATTCTACAGTAAAATGATACTAGTGCTGAACCAAAACATTTAACTTTTACTCAAAATTTAATGAAATGATCATGCATTATTTAATTTTCAATTGAGGGACACACTTCCATATGCAAAGGCAAAATTAAGATGATACAATTTTAATAAAAAAATAAGAAGAACAGACTAGTGGGCCAGCTTATAAACATATTTAATTTGTAAATTGCGCTAATCTATTTGCAGGTTCATATCTCACTCACACAATTACGATTCCATATTTGCCAAAAAGTACAGATTGACAGTGTGACTTCTATACGCTGCCTTAAAAAAAGGGTGGGAGGGGTCACAAACTATCCTTTTTCTTCTTTAATGAATCTGTAATACACTTCACTATAATTGGTGATGTAACATGTATAAATGTATAAACACAGTGTATTAATACCTCAGACAATACTGACCCCTTTTTGCTGTGCTTTTTGTGCTTCTTTTTCTTTGAAGACTTATTCTTTTTCTTTTTTCTTCGTTCTTCTATTAATTTTAAGTACCAAAAAGAATGACTGAATTAGGAAAGAATTGAAAAGCACAACAATTGATGTCCACAATATCATGTATCTCATTAAAGAAATTAGCCACGCTCTGTAAAAATGGGGTCTTATGCATGTGTATCAAGTGTTGTCCCAGATTACCCTGTGCAGTCTGCACAGGCTTATCACCATCGACACTTTCCACCTGATTTTTTTTAAGCAAAGACTTTCTTGAGAAAAATATCATAAAAGTGAAAGGTGTGGTCCCTGATTAACCAGTGTGGAATGCACAGGCTAATCTCAGACAACACTTTACGCACATGCATTAAACCCCCATTTCACAGAGCACAGAACAAATGTATGATTATTTGCTGTGTTTATAAGAAACAATAGGGCCTGAAAGGCCCAAAGTCGCTCACCTGAGATTCAAAGGAACTGACCTGTTCTGTGCAGCCCAAGATGTCATTAGAACAAAATGTTCTTACCAACTTTCATGAATAGTGAACACCCTGGCAACAGACCAGAACCATTTTCATACACATACAAGATATCATTTAAACAAATATACTGATAAAGTTTCATGATCCCATAAGTCCATATAAGGAAAAATGCCCCGCCCACTGGTGGCCATGTTTTTCAAGCAACTTGAACCATTTTCGAACTTGTCCAAAATATCATTGGGACAAAACTTCTGACAAAGTTTCATGATGATCGTACGATAAATATGGCTTCTAGAGTGTTAACAAGGTTAAACTATAGCTATATAAGGAAAAATGCCACGCCCTCTTGGCGGTTATGTTTTTCCACCAACCGGAACCATTTTCGAAATAATCCAAGATATCATTGGGACAAATCATCTGATTAAGTTTCATGATGATCGGACAATAAATGTGGCCTCTAGAGTGTTTACAAGGTTTTACTAAAGCATGATATATAGCCATATTAGGAAATATGCCCCGCCCCCTGGTGGCCATATTTTTTAAGCAACCAAAACCATTTTCAAACTCATTGAAGATATCATTAGGACAAATCAAGTTTCATGAAGATCGGAAAATAAATGTGGCCTCTAGAGTGTTAACAAAGGTTTAACTATAGACATATTAGGACAAATGCCCTGCCCCCTGGCGGCCATGTTTTTCAACCAACCGGCATCATTTTTTAACTTGTCCAAGATATTATTGGGATGAATCTTCTGACAAAGTTTCATGAAGATCCGACAATAAATGTTGCCTCTAGAGTGTTAACAAGATTTTACTATAGCCATATATAGCCATATAAGGAAAAATGCCCCGCCCCTTGGCAACCATGTTTTTCAAGAAAACGTAACTATTTTCGAACTCATTCAAGATATCATTGAGACCAATCTTCTGACCAAATTTCATGAAGATTGGACAATAAATGTGGCTTCTAGAGTTAAGGTTTTACTATAGCCATATATAGCCATATAAGGAAACATGCCCCGCCCCTTGGCAGCCATGTTTTCCAAGCAAACTTAACCATTTTCGAACTCATCTAAGATATCATACAGACCAATCTTCTGGCCAATTGGCCAATTGGCCTCTAGAATGTTAACAAGGTTTTACTATAGCCATATAAGGAAAACTGCCCCGCCCCTGGCGGCCATGTTTTTCACCGATCTGGACCATTTTCGAACTCATCCGAGATATCAATGAAACCAATCTTTTGATAAAGTTTCATGATGATTTGGCAAAAATTGTGACTTCTAGAGTGTTCACAAGGTTTCTCTATAGCCATATAAGGAATACTGCCCCGCCCCCTGGGGGCCATGTTTTTCAACGGACCGGAACCATTTTTGAACTCAACCAGCATATCATTTAGACAAACATTTTGACAAAGTTACATGAAGATTGGGCATCAAATGTGACTTCTACAGTTTTCACAAGGTTTTTCTTTTTTTTACCTAGTGACCTCGTTTTTGACCCAGCACGACCCAGTTTCGAACTCAGTCGAGGTATCAATGGAACAAATATTCTGACCAAATTTCATGAAGATCAGACAATAAATGTGGCCTCTAGAGTGTTCACAAGGCAAAATGTTGAAGACGGACGACACATGACGGACAAAAGGCGATCACAAAAGCTCACCATGAGCATGTTGTGCTCACGTGAGCTAAAAATACAATGATTTAGTTTAAACCTAATATATTTTAGCTTGAAAGCATTGAAAGCCCAATGCTTATTGTTAAAAGTGACATGTCATGTCATCTTTTGATGATACATAATTGTGGCTAGTAATTTAAACAGCCATCAAAATATGGCAAAGTTATGGCTTAGACAGGAAGTTTTTGACTTTCATATCCTGACACTCATAGCCCTACTGTGGGACTGCTACATGCGGCTTACATCAGAGGGGCAAACAAAAACATCTCAGCTTAGTCGGGAAAGATTCAGGATCAAAAAGGTACAGGGCGCTGTTAAAAAAGGATGGCATGGAAAGTAAAACCATGAATTTACTAAATACGAGTTTCGTATTCTTACAATCGTAATAAATGTTTTAAGCACATAATTTTCATTTAACATTTACTTACAAAAAATATATACAATACAAATATTTTTTACATTGTTTTGTGTTGCCCAGTCCATAGTGACAGCAGAGGGAGGAAAGAGGGGCGCAAATAGAAACAGGACACTGCCCACTGCTTTTTTAATATAGATCTTTCTTTATTTGCAGTTATTGCACAGACTTGTCAGGACAACAGTTTCAAAATGATACTGCCACCCAAAGGAACCCATAAGTGACGCCTTTTTTATAACAAGAGCACCACCTTGCGGGTGCAGACCGCTCATCTTTTTGTCGTTTTAAAGGTGAAGGGACCTATCTCAATACTTCAATCACAAAGGAGGAAGGGGTGGGATGGAGAGGGTTGTATAGTGTGGGGGTGTGGTCATTTATTATATTATCTTCCAAATTGTTTTTTTTTTTGGGGGGGGGGGTATTCTTGGGTGGGACGGTTGACGGTATTTCGAAAAATAAAATAATACAAATAAATATTTGTGTTTTTTAACCATGTTTCAAAAACAAATTGGAGGGGTTTGGAGGGGGTGTTGGGGGGGGGGGGTATAGTGTGAGGGTTTTGTTATTTATTAGATGATCTTTCAAAAAAAAAAAACTTGGGGGGGATTCAGGGGTGGGGTGTGGGGGATGGTTTGGGAGGAGTCTATTGTGGTTTGTCAGGTAAGAGTTGTTTGGTCAAAGTATCAATCAAATCAGATCATAAATAAAGAAGCAAATTCAATAATTTTACCTTGAGAGTCAAGGTCATTCAAAGGTCAAGCTAAAATTCAACTTGCCAGTACAGTACCCTCATGATAGCATGAAAGTATTTGAAGTTTGAAAGCAATAGCCTTGATACTTTAAAAGTAAAGTGGATCTAAACACAAAATTTAACCATATATTGAAAGTTACTAAGTCAAAAAGGGCCATTATTCCGTCAAAATGACAACCAGAGTTACTCAACTTGTCCTGTAGTGTCCCCTTATGCTAGTTTGCGAGTGTTCCAAGTATGAAAGCAATATCTATGATACTTTAGGAGTAAAGTGGACCAAAACACAAAACTTAACCAAATTTTCAATTTTCTAAGTATAAAAAGGACACATAATTCTGTCAAAATGCCAGTCAGAATTACATACTTTTTTTCTTCAAAAAATTGATGAGCTAAAAAAGAAATTTGTGGAATTGATATTCCCCACAGAAAAAAATGTGTTTATTCATGGTTGCAGATGGATGAACAGGGCAATAAATGCAAAATAACAGAGTGAAGTGTTATTGCTTTTATAAATTGTAATTCTCCCCATAAAGGTTCATGTTTAAATCCTGTATAGAATCTGAGATAAAGCTCTGAAAAGTTACACCATTAAAAAACAAGAAACCTTCGGAGATGGGTAATGCTCCCCAAAGGTTGTTTTTGTCACAATATTGCACTGTATATTCAGATAAAAGGAAACGTTTTGAGGGCACAGTAGTTGGGGGGACAAGAATTTTTTTTATAGAAAATTTCAAAGGGCCATAACTCTGTGAAAAATCATCTGACCAAAACCCGCTGATAATATGCACATTTCGTCTTGTCCTCTTGGTAGTGAAGCTTCCCATAAAATTTCTTTGAATTCCGGTCATTAGTTGCTGAGAAATAGCCCGGACAAGAATTGCACTATATGTACATGTACAGTAAATGGAAAATTTCAAAGGGCCATAACTCTGTGAATAATCATCTGACCAAAACCCGCTGATAATATGCACATCTCCTCTTGGTAGTGAAGCTTCCCATAAAGTTTCATTGAATTCCTGTCTTTAGTTGCTGAGAAATAGCCCGGACAAAAATTGTGCACGGACGGACAGACCAAGCGGCGACTATATGCTCCCCTCAAAATAAATTTTGGGGGAGCATAAAAAACAAACGGTAATAACTCTTTATTTGAGAAAGGGTCTATGGTAATGGTTTTTATGCATGGAACCTCATATAAGAGAACCTCAAGGGACATCATACAAAAACAACAAAGGGCAATAACTCCTGATATAACAATTACCTTCTGAGCTGGAATCTGTCCCCGAGGCATCCTCACTTTCATCAGTGTCTTCTGAATCGTCCGATCTGTTTGAAATAGAATGTAAAACACATGACCTTCCACACAGCCATCATATGCACACGTAGACTCTACAAAGAAAACAATTTAGAATGGTTATTTCCATTATATTAAGTTTACAAAAAGATTTCAACTTTATGTTCCTTCAAATTATCCCTTAACAACTTAGATACGTTTTTTCACGCATCTGTAGTCCCTTAAAAGTTATAATTAATTTTAGACCTTTCTTACTAGATTCAAGTTTTAAAGGTTTCAATTCCAACCCTTAGATACTGATGAGCAGCAAACAGCATAAAACCTACACAGACTGCGAGTTACATGTACTCACAGGCACATAGCTAGTGTTTTTCCCAGGCCGTTTTAGCGTGGCGAAATGCCATGCCCTTGTTTTGTTTCGCCACACTGCCCCTTTCAAAGTCAATTATCCCCACGCTGCCCTTTTCAAAGGCAGCCGCCTTGCCTTTTCATGACATAAGCACCCGCTGTTTTTCGCACCCTTATTGATAACATATAAAAAGGCATAATAGCCCTTTTTCCAAACAACCTTGCCGACTAGTGTCAGAGTATGGCCCCAAGGCCGCGAAGATTCGCTTGGTTATGAATTAGTCATGCGTGAATAACCCCATGTAAATATTTATCGATAATTTCAGTGGCATGGTAATGTATGCATACTAGTCCACAATAAAATCATGGACAGTTACTTCTGAGACTTCTATTGAAACCAAGATTCGCGTGGAAATGTGCTTTTCATGCATAATACAATATCATCAAAACATTTATCTTAAATTTAGATAATTAATTATTGACAGAATTACTATAACGTTTTCTTATCTTATTAATAGGCGGACATATTATACAAGTTTACGTTTCTATGCACACCTGTCGGTTTTCATTTTAACAAGATGGCGGACAATACTGCTAATAAATTGTGACTCTCGGCAAAAATGGCAATTTTACGATGGAGATCACACATTTAGAAGGGATAAATGAAATGCACGTGCTTAAGAACGATGCATTAATCGTTAAACACAAAAACAACATATTTATCAGTAATTTGTTCATTTGATGTATTTCACGGAAACAAGTGTTTGCAAATTGTTAGCGTTAAGTTTACTCATTTTACTGGAAAAACTTCTGACAAGATTATCGTTAGAAAATGGGATAAGACGAACATGGTTTCATTTATGTGTTAGTGGATCTGTGTATAATCAGATTCATATGCATATATTGCTTTATTATGTTTGTCATTCTATACAGTTTACTGCAACAGCATGCTACTTTAATGGAGACATAGCAAGGTAAATGTATTAATATTAATTAAAGAAATTTAAATACACCAATTACTTTTAAATGTGCTTGTTTATATGTTTATGTGTATATGTTTCTCTCTAAACCACTAAGTCATGTAACATGTTTGCCCTTTTTACCTAAACTGCGCGTTAAAATGCCCCTTTTTTAAAGTAATGCGCCATGCCCCTTTTCCCTTCTGGGAAAAACACTAATAGCAATTTTCACTTTGCCTCTGGTGGGAAAGGGATATAGACATAACTAGAGCTTTGTCACAGACGTGACATATACCCCCACGTGCCACATTGACACAGACTATTTTGCATGCTGTCTTCACAAAACAAGAGAATCTAATTTATGGTGATTTTTAAGAATTATTATGCCATTATCATTTATGGCCATTTTGACCGTTGAACTCTTGAATTCTTTCGCACGACACGCCTTCCAATGACTGTGAACAAAATTAATGTACAGAGTCATTTTAAAATCTCACAATGAATGACATAGTTATGGCCCGGACAATCTCATTTATGGCCATTTTTCACTTTTGAACTTAGTGTGTCCTTGAGCTTGGAGATATCAACGTAATTCTTTCGCGCAACACACCGTCCAATGATGGTGAACAAATGTGCCAAAGGATTTTAAAATCTCACAATAAATGACAAAGTTATGGCCCGGACAAGCATTTGACCTTTGAACTCCAAGTGTGACCTTTACCTTGGAAATATCAACATACTTTTTTCACACGACACACCGTCCCATGATGGTGAACAAATGTACCAAGTTATTTTAAAATCTAACGTATGACATAGTTATGGTCCGGACAAACTTTCGGTTTAAAACACACTAAGAGACCTAGTTTTTGACCCGGCATGACCCATATTCAAACTTGACCTATACATCATCTAGATACAACTTGTGACCAAGTTTGGTGGAGATCGGATGAAATTTTGGGACAGACAGACAGACCGACCGACCGACAAAGTGACTCCAATATAACCCCCATTACCAATGGTAATGGGGGTATAACAACACATTTAAATGATCCATAAATCTAATACAAACATAAAAACAAGTTTGTATGAATTCACGAAAAAGTTTGTCAACTTAAATAAAACAATATATAGTATTCCAACAGTTAATAAATTATACCACACCCATTACTCAATTGCAGTTTCAATATAATGCTTTGAGTTACAGAGACATTAATTTTTGCTAATTTCGTGGATTGATTGATCCATGAATTTGAGAATAACACATTCGAAAATGACCAACACTAATTTCAATATTTTTTTTGCAAAAATCAAAAATTCAGAAAATTACAATTTTTTCATTGAAAAAGTAAAAACCACAAAAGTTCAAGCCAACAAATATATTCAACAGTATATCAAAATGGCCAAAAATTCTGTTTACTTGATCATATGAGTTGTTGACCTTACTCTGAGTGTTGTGGTGATGGGGATCTGCCCCAGACTTCAGGGGCTCCCAGTGCGCAAATCCTCTCCCTGTCTGTCCTTCGTCTGTAAATGGAAGCAAAGTGTCATGTCAAACCCTTTCCCACTTTAATAGAAGCAAAGTGAAAATGGTTATGTGCAAACAGCATTAAACCAGAACAGCCTGCGGGTAACTTGCACAGCCTGCGAGTAACTCGCAGTCTGTTCAGGCTTTATACTGTTTGCTGCTCATCAGTTTCCAAGGGTTGGAAATGAAACCTTTAAACATTGAACCCAGTAAAAATGTATTTAATAAAATTTTAATTTGTAAGGGACTACAAACACCTCAAAATACGTATATAGTTGGTAAAGGGTTAACAGCCATATACAGCATGTTTGAAGGCTTTATTAGAGCTTCGAGTTTACCCCTTTTCTGCTAGTTTAGCATTTTGACCCCTTGTTGTTGCCTATAAAATCAAGATAAATTAAAAAGATTTCTTTATAGATTCAAGTTTAAATTGCTCCATTTTTAACCATAAGATACTGATGAGAAGCAAACAGCATAAAACTTGAACAACCTGCAAGTAACTCGCAGACTGTTCTTGTTTTATGTGGGTTGCATATAGGCATTTTAACTCCCCATCTGGGCTGGAAAGGGTTAATCCATGGGTAAAAATATACATTTTAAAGTATAAATGTACAAGAATGACTCAGGCTGATCTTTGCCATCACATAAACATGTGCTTTTCTTGCATTTTTTTATTCTTAATGAAGTCTCCAGGATTTTACGTGACGCCATATTCTGCGTCAAATACGCATAAAATGCTAGTAAGGACCCGTCATATGTGTTTATTTGTGTCCAATGTGACGCACAATCATTTTGACATATTGGTTCTCATTATATCAACAAGAAACTCTGAAAGACAACTGCAGTACATGTACGTAATTTTCTAGGATGTACGAGTTGTCGCCCATCCGCTGTTACTAGGTGCAAAGTCCCGAATTGAGATTACATTGCGTAAATGTGAGCTATTTATGTTGCTATGAGAGAAAAGCTTACTGAGGTTACGATAGCTTGTTATCTGACAAGCAAGAGTAAACTATAAAAAAAAATACAATCTTTAAATGTATACATGTAGGTCTGCATTAAATCTCGGCTATTGTTTACGTAAATAATCAATTACTATACTTTTAAATAATTGACTTTGACACAGCCAGCATATTTATTGGGATCCCATTTTTTATTGACAGGACCCCTGAAAATTATTAACTTGAGTCCTAGGGACCCCTAAAATTTGACATGAATGTGAAACCCTGAGTCTCTTGTCAATATTAATCAATTTTAGGCCGAATTTTAATCCTTGATTGACTTTTGCAGACTAAATAATACCAGCAACAAATTAATACTATGATATATATCTTTAAACTTAAAATGGACTTTCAAAAAATAAAATTAAATTCATTATCATCCTTGATGATGAAAATAATGATAGCCATATGCTAATATATTTTTTCAGATTTTGTTTACATTTCAAAAACGTCATACTGCAACTCTCTGTCTTTATGTCTCCCACTATACCCATTTTCATTATTTTTTCTCCACACCTGATCTTCATTTGACTCACGACCTTTCTGTATTATTGACTTTGTCCTGTCATTCTAAGCTGGTGACCTATTTCTTTGAACAGGCGACTTATTTCTTTGAACAGGTGACCTATCTCTTTGAACAGGTGACCTATTTCTTTGAACAGGCAACCTATTTCTTTGAACAGGTGACCTATCTCTTTGAACAGGTGACCTATTTCTTTGAACAGGCAACCTATTTCTTTGAACAGGTGACCTATTTCTTTGAACAAGTGACCTATTTCTTTGAACAGGCGACCTATTTCTTTGAACAAGTGACCTATTTCTTTGAATAGGTGACCTAGTTCTTTGAACAAGCGACCTATTTCTTTGAACAGGTGACCTATCTCTTTGAACAGGCAACCTATCTCTTTGAACAGGTGACCTATCTCTTTGAACAGGTGACCTAGTTCTTTGAACAGGTGACCTATTTCTTTGAACAGGTGACCTATTTCTTTGAATAGGCAACCTATCTCTTTGAACAGGTGACCTATCTCTTTGAACAGGTGACCTAGTTCTTTGAACAGGTGACCTATCTTTTTGAACAGGTGACCTTTTTCTTTGAACAGGTGACCTATTTCTTTGAACAGGTGACCTATCTCTTTGAACAGGTGACCTATCTCTTTGAACAGGTGACCTATTTCTTTGAATAGGCAACCTATTTATTTGAACAGGTGACCTATCTCTTTGAACAGGTGACCTATTTCTTTGAACAGGCAACCTATTTCTTTGAACACGCGACCTATCTCTTTGAACAGGTGACCTATCTCTTTGAACAGGTGACCTAGTTCTTTTAACAGGTGACCTATCTCTTTGAACAGGTGACCTATTTCTTTGAACAGGCGACCTATTTCTTTGAACAGGTGACCTATCTCTTTGAACAGGTGACCTATCTCTTTGAACAGGTGACCTATTTCTTTGAACAGGCAACCTATTTCTTTGAACAGGTGACCTATCTCTTTGAACAGGTGACCTATTTCTTTGAACAGGCAACCTATTTCTTTGAACAGGCAACCTATTTCTTTGAACAGGCAAACTATTTCTTTGAACAGGTGACCTATCTCTTTGAACAGGTGACCTATCTCTTTGAACAGGTGAGCTATTTCTTTGAACAGGCAACCTATTTCTTTGAACAGGTGACCTATCTCTTTGAACAGGTGACCTATTTCTTTGAACAGGCAACCTATTTCTTTGAACAGGCGACCTTTTTCTCTGAACATGTGACCTTGTTCTTCGCACAGGTGACCTATTTCTGGCTAAACATGTAGGTGATTTACTCTTTGACCTTGAATAAGATCTATCTCTGATTTTAGTGTTTCTGTCCATGAGTTTTGAGTCTCTTTCACAAGATCCAGAAAAATCTTTTCTATCTGAAGAAGTACTGTCTCTGAATCTTTTACCACTGTTTGATTTCTGTCTGGTTACCTCGAATATGACCTTGAACGTTTCCTTTTTGGTGACCTCTGGTTGGAATCATCAAAAGAGGATTGAGAGTATTTCCTGGATCAATAGCTCGGTGACCCATCACTGTCTGAGCGGGCCATGTTTTCTTTCTATCCGCTGCACCTTTTCGTGTCACTTTGGCCAAAACCTTCAATCAAAATGTTTCACATATTTTGGGTTGTTATCATTTATTTTTACAATGACATAAGATCATTTGTAGATTGTGTATTGACTTCATATTTTAATACATATTTCATGCCTGTTTAGATCTAGCAGTAGCATTTGTTGCTGAAGATGTTGTAGCCTTATCACTAAAATTTATCTATATTTTGCAACAGACTCGAATGAAGTTTTGATCAATGCACCTATGTAGTATGTACCAATGAAGGCTTTTATTACATGTGTAGATATTCAGTTTTTATAATAATGGTTGTCAATATTTGTATTGTTATGGAATCATGTATGGCCTCAACAAGTGTAAAGGTACAACTATCCTGTGTATTTTAACACCTGAGGTTTAAATACACATGTATTCTAATCTCTATAAATTCAGTGATTGTGTATAACAAACAAATTGCTTGCATACAAATACAAGTTGATCTTTCACTATTATTTTCGTCTGATTTTCAGAAAAAAGTATGTACATATTGCATCAATCTAAATTAATAGTTTGTATCAATTTCTTGGCTTATGCTATTTAGCATCAAACTTGAGGCTCCGCCTCTCGTGTGATACGTCATCACACAAGCCACTCCACTGATACAAACTCTTGGAACAATTGACTAGCGTAATATTACGTATACCATCAACTTGCCAATAGAGAATCACATGCTAAAATTTTTTAAATATTTCCATTAGAATGTTGTCCTTTCGGCTTTTGTGTATATATGACAAGATGTACAAATACATGCTATTATATCATTTTTCTGTATCAATATTTTGCCGCAGTACACTTCTGATTTTTTTTGCAAAAATGACCAATTAAAGTACGACAATGAAAGAATATCATATGATCACAAAAACTGTAAAATAAACAGTTTATAACGCTGTCATTTAACCATATTTCAGATCAAACAAGATGCGTTTGTGAAACACAATGTCCCCCTATATGACGTTTGACCTTGAAGGATGGCCTTGACCTTGTGAAGGATGACCTTGACCTTTCACCACTCAAAATGTGCAGCTCCATGAGATACACATGCATGCCAAATATCAAGTTGCTATCTTCAATATTGCAAAAGTATTCATAAAATAAGCGATTTGGGCCACATATATTTGACCTCTGACCTTGAAGGATGACCTTGACCTTGACCTTTCACCACTCAAAATGTGCAGCTCCATGAGATGCACATGCATGCCAAATATCAAGTTGCTATCTTCAATATTGCAAAAGTATTTATAAAATAAGTGATTTGGGCCACATATATTTGACCTCTGACCTTGAAGGATGACCTTGACCTTGACCTTTCACCACTCATAATGTGCAGCTCCATGAGATACAAATGCATGCCAAATATCAAGTTGCTATCTTCAATATTGCAAAAGTATTCATAAAATGAGCGATTTTGGCCACATATATTTGACCTCTGATCTTGAAGGATGACCTTGACCTTTCACCACTCAAAATGTGCAGCTCCATGAGATACACATGCATGCCAAATATCAAGTTGCTATATTCAAATTTCAATATAGCAAAAGTTATTGCAAAATGTTTAAGTTGGCGCAAACAGACCAACCAACAGACCAACCAACAGACAGGGCAAAAACAATATGTCCCCCACTACTATAGTGGGGGACACAAAAAGGTTTCATTTAAAATAAATAAACATTACCTATAATAAAATGATGTACACAAAAGCACTCACTATAGCAAAAATAGGATCACTGTTTACAGCATTATCTCCCCTGTCAGATCAACAGTTAGAGCATCTGTTCACACATTTGTAAAATTGTACATTTATCCAAGGGACACACTATGCAACAATTGTTTTTGATTTGATTATACTGTTTGATGTAAATACACGATAGTGACGCTCCATTGGTCATTGTCGGTATAGGTACTACTTACGTGTACCCCGGGTACTCTTAAGTGTACTTACATGTACCCTGGGTACGGTAAATATACTTAATCGTACCCGGTCGATATTAGACCGTACCCAAGTTGTATTCCCGCCTAAAATCATATGTTGTAAAACGCGCTACCGATTATCTTAGACAAACTTCTCTTTTTTTAAAAACTGTGTCAACATGCTTTGTGAGTATGAGTTTCGAAACGGAGTGTATATTGATAGGAGATGAATCGAGTATTTGACCTTTACTGTAGTAAATTCAATCTTATGCAAAAACTATTCATCCGATTTTATTGGTTTATACGTTATCTTGTTGCTTATTAATTCCTCTTTCAAAAAATATAACTTTTAGTATAGTCCCGTTGTTATAAATGGATTTATAGCTAGTTAAAAACAAGAAATACACATTTTATGTTTTACCACCGCGCGTTTTAACGTGTTGTGGCTATCGATCTTTTACAATTAGCGTACAGCAAAGCGCCGAGGTTATACATTTTGATGTACCCACTCACGTCTTTTGTTAAATTTTAGTTTCATTTCTCAGCCGATTTTGACAAATTATATATCATTAGAAAGCTTACGTTACGTAGTAAACAGATATATAAATATTTATTAAGTTTTTCTTCTGATTTCGACAGCCCGGCGAGTTATAACTTTAACTTTTGCAAATATCATACCGTTTTGGAGTTTTAGAATCTAGATTTACGGTTGACATGTTCGTACTTAACACCAATTTGTAGCGTTTATATTTGGAGTTCAGTTTTAAAAATTACATCTTGCTTAGGAGAATAGAATTCTGTATACGATAGAAACAATAATTGTTTAAAAACGAAAGTAATTAAGGAATGAAGGCGGAAAAAAGTAGCGCGCGTTCCTAACGCACTGAACTGATGCTACGGTCTTGGCGATAATGCTTTTGTTTAGAAACCGGCCATTGAATTTCCTTTGCCATATTATTATGTTTTTATGGAATATATCGTAGTATTTTGTTCACAAAACATATCAATAAAGCTTATTATAAATGAATCTTATTAAATTAACGATTTCAGCTCTTGTTTATAACACAGAAAGGGTGTTAAATTTATGATGAAACAGCGTATATAGCGGACCCTCTCGATATTATTCGGTTTTGCAAGCATACTTGAAATAAAATGGGTGTCAAAAACATTCATCGTTTGCTGTTTATTATCAACGAGGTAATTATGTATAATTATTTGAAATGTTATTTACCTTAAATTATCAATTTATTAAAGATTCTTGAAAATCACGGTCGGTGTTACGCGGGTCATTTTGTATTTTGACATCAGGGCATCATGTCCAACTATTCAAACTCAGATTTTTTTCACCAGGACGATGACGGCTTAGATTTAGACAGGCAGACAGATAGTTTATTCAGACTTATACAACAGTATATCGTCTTCAACTCAAATATATAAATTATTTTTAGACGAATTGTTAGTTGATATGGCAGTGATGATTCTGAGAATGTTGCCATGTTTCCGTGGTTTGAGCATTTTTATCGCGGTGTCAGGCTGTCAAGTGACCTTTTTTCAAAAAGTAGGAAAAAATAGGAACTACTTTTGCAAGAAAAGTAGGAAAAAAGTAGGAAAAAGTAGGAACTTTTCCCTCAAAAGTAGGAATACATAATACTAATTTTTTTAGACACAGGTCCAGGAAACATAGCTTGAAACAGAGCAGGAGTGCCATCACATGTTCTGTATGGATACCCACTTGAAGCTACCTTAAGGGCCCAGAAGATTTCAGCCTTTTGTACCTGTTCCTTGTGTGATGGATGTACTTGCATACAGATAGATTTATCCCCACAACCCTGAGAGCTGCTTGGCTTTTGGGCACTTCCAAACAAACGCTTTTGTGAATTATCATGCATGTATTTCATGTTTTCCTTGTGTTTTTATCCATCTGCATGACTTATAAGTTGATAAGCACCAGAATTACTACAAGATGGACTTCATTCAGACAGTACAATATCTTGCAAACTCATTGCCGGTATCTCTCTTGCACCATGATCCCAGTGTTTTTCCACTGTTGTCCAACTTCTCCATCCATGAAGGGTTAAACTTTGTTTTCCCACTAGGAATTTTAGCACTTATAGTGTATCTATGATAATTAAGTTTCAAGCAAAGCTACCCTGATAAAGAAGTATACATGTAATTAGATGCTGTTCATTTTGGTGTATCATCAAATAAGTGGTTAGAGGTCTTCTGTGTAGCGATATAAAAATGGTAATTATATTGTGCATGTTATATCCTTAAGCAGAAAACCAAATTGATTTAGTGATACACTAACTTGTTGTACAAGATTAATACTAGTATATAAAGCAGTGCCAATGCTCTGCTACAGCTACATTGTGAAACCTTTAAATTGACAATAGGGTGCAGTTATAATGACTTAAGTTACATTCAAAATGACTGGTCATTGCAGAGCAGATTATGCAACTGGAGATAGGACCTTATCACCTGACATCTTTTATGACATCATTGATTGGGCAATGAAACAGTTGCACTACATTGTTTATTCCAGTTTCAAATAATGGCTTTTACATTATTGATGACTTTGCGGGAGTGTAATAATGCCGTTTAATAATTTTAATACTTCGCTTTAACACCTTGAAGTTACCTCACTAGCTATGGCATCATTAGACAAGAATTGTGTTTGTCCGAAACACAATGCCCACTATTGCGCAGCTTTGAAATAAAATTTCAATATATCATTTGGCAGGTTTAGAAATTATCTCCCTTTTAAAGCGTATTACTTCCCTTGGATTGTATTTTTTAACTTTTGACCTTGAAGAATGACCTTCACCTTTCACCACTCAAAATGTGCAGCTTCATGAGATACACATGCATGCCAAATATCAAGTTGCTATCTTCAATATTGCAAAAGTTATGGCCCATATTAAAGTTTTCGGACGGACACACACACACAGACAGACAGACAGACAAACGGACTGACAGTACAACTGCAATATGCCACCCTACCGGGAGCATAAAAATGTATCAGGGCATTTAGGCTCTGTGCATTTATCTTTATTTACTAAACATGATGTACCTATGATATCAATAGAACATCATATCCGTTGTCATGTAATACAGAATTTATTACATTATATTTGTAAATGATGAAAACTCTGCAAAGCATCAATTTTATCTTTTTTCCAATAACTTGTGTTATAAATTCCATATTACATAACCACTCATACAATACATATATCTCTACATTCCAAACAGCAATATCATGTAAACATGCATAAGGTTTGGTCAAATTGTTGTCAATGGAAACAAAATAAAACTGGAATAAACAATGGGTTCTCTCAGCTCTTGCATCACTGGGAACTGTGTAAGGTAGTGAAGTCTGCAGTGTACAAATGCTAAGGAAGTAAACAAGGCACTATTGTTAATTCAAAAAAAAACTTGTCAATAATTTTAAAAGTTACATAAGAAATAAATATTTATGCTCCTGAAGAGGTGCTAGCAGACAGTCAGCATGGGTTGTCAGGTCTCATCTAGATGAATGCACATTAACAGGGATACAGTCATGCCATAGATTCATTCATCCTGCAAGTTTACGAAATAAACTCTTAAAAAAAATAATTCTCCATTGAAAATGAAAAAGTAGGAATAGTAGGAAGATTTGGTAAAAAAATAGGAAAAAGTAGGATCCTGATGAAAAAGTAGGAAATAGTAGGAAAAAGTAGGAAAAAGTATGACCGCTTGACAGCCTGCGGTGTTCAATAAAAGACACCTCAATAATCTTGTTTATTGATAGATCTGTGGTTTTATTGCCCCTATGTTCAGCACAAACCAATTATCTCGTTATGATCAGATACTATGCCGACCAATACTAAATAACACTATGGTGTCATACGCCACAGCAGGGACCTATACTTGTATATTGGTCCCTAATCACAGGTGGCAATGTCTGGTAAGTTTACACTTTTTATGATACCTCCATGTCTTCTCGTGGTATTAGTGGTCATTTCTTGGAGTAATGTAACGCCAAATACTCAATTTTGCGTTGATAAGATATGTAGCGTATTGAAAAAATTTATAGTCATCTGCCCATACAGATTGCCATAAACTAAATACTGTATAGATGTTAGCCAGCTTAATCATAATAATTATAAGTGCTTGATACCTATACATGTACATTTTAAACATTTAAAAAATCTAATACTTAACATTTAACGTATTTAGCGGGTACCGGTAAAAAACTCCGTCATTTCGTAGTCCTATAAAGAGTGTATGGTAGTGTACGGAACAACAAAATTAAAAACAGCATTCTCATTTGACCACAACAGGGTTAAATAATCTTTCCGAAAAATACAAATAATACAGAGTTTTAATTTAGAATTCTCTATATTTATAACTCTGATAACTTATAAAGATATTTCAATATACATGCATAGACAGTTGACCGTGATTTTCAAGAATCTTTAAATAATTTTAATTAATTGATAATTCATGGTTAATAACCTTTCATATAATTTTACATAATTACCTTTTTAATAATAAACAACAAACGATGAATGTTTTGACACCCATTATATTTGAAGTATGCAAAGCCGAAAAATATCAAGAGGGTCCGCTGTATACGCTGTTTCATCATAAAATTAACACCCTTTCTGTGTTATCATCAAGAGCTGAAATCGTTAATTTATTAAGCTTCATTAATACTTAGCTTTATTGATATGTCTCTAGAACAAAATATTTCAATATATTCCATAAAAAATATTATAATCATGGCAAAGGAAATTCAATGGCCAGTATCTAAACAAAAGCATAATCGCCAAGACCTTAGCATCAGTTCGGTTCGTAAGGACCGCGCGCTACTTTCTTCCGCCTTCATTCCTAACTTGCTTTCATTTTTAAACCATTTTTTTTTCTCTATCATATACAGAATTCTATTCTCCTAAGCAAGTTGTTATTTTTAAATCTGAACTCCAAATATAAACGCTACAAATCGGTATAAAGTACGAACATGTCAACCGTAAATCTAGATTCTAAAACTCCAAAACAGTATGATATTTGCAAAAGTTAAAGTTATAACTTTCCGCGCTGCCGAAATCAGAAAAAAAACTTAATATATATTTATATATCTGAAAACTACGTAAAGTAAGCTTTCTAATGATATATAATTTGTCAAAATCGGTCTAGAAATGAAACTATAATTTAACAAAATACGTGAGTGGGTACATCAAACGTATAACCTCTGTGCTTCGATAAAAGATCGATAGTTACGACACGGTCACGTGACTTAGAAACAACAAGATATTTGGCGTAACGGTCCCGTTTCTTATCCGTGTAATCTAGAGTCCGTGGTTTCGATAATATAGAGGCCATTTTACAGAAATTTGACATAAATGTGAATATATTTAATTAAAAAAAAAAGCCGACAACGACCGATTAAGCTTCAAATTTCCGGGTACGTTTTAGTACATTTACTGTACCCGGGGTACATGTAAGTAGTACCCGAGCTGACAATGACCAATCAAGCAATAGTGACCCCCTATTGGTGTGACCCCCTATTGGCGAGTTGACTGTATATTAGCGGAAAAGTTGTCTATCTTTGAAAAGGAGTCCATAATTTATCAATTAAGTATTTGTTTCAACTTTTTTTTATTATAATATTAAGTACTGTGAGAATAAGGATGACCAGTATAACATGATTCTGTCACATTTTGATCAGCAAAACTGTGATGTGTCAAAACTTTTACTGAAACAAACCTCATTATGTGATAACTTTCTATCAAACGCAATCTCTATAACGGTTAACCATGACTCAAAAAGGATCCACAACTCAACAAAAACAAGCCTTATTAAATGTCAAAACTTTGTTTCACCAATTCACGTTTTGATTCATGATTTTTTATCTTGTTTTCAATTCAAAGTGCGAAGTCATAAAATCATGAGCACTCAGACCAAATAGTGGGCCGCGATATACTATACGAATTTCTTCCAGAGTATTACAACTATGTTTCAAATCTGTGTTTATTGATATACCTTTGTTTAAATGCATATGTTTTACTAAGTTCCTCAATTTTATTATACGATGTAATGTTTACCTCGACACCGTTTGATGTTGTAAACTCTACCCTACAGTACTAAATTCGGTTACAACGTATCTTAAGTTTCGGAGTTGGTTCAGTTGGGGCGGTACAGACATTTCTTTAAATTCTGGTGTATAAAATATAAATGAATTGATCATGTACAATTGGTCAGCGTAATTATATGTTTAAAATAAAAATAAATTGATTATGCACAATTGGTCAGCGTAATTATATGTTTCTATGTCTCATGTACCAGTGATTGTGTCCCTTGTATTGTATGTGTCCATTTGATCTCTTATGAGATTCAGTCCCTTGTCTTGTGTGCGTCCAGCAATGTACCGTGATATCATACATGTTTTGTCCATTCAGAATGAGAGATATAAAATATAAACAAGATTTTATTAGTCAATACTAAAACCCAGTAAACGTGTTTGGCAAACTGCTGACCATGCTTTCATTTCCTCACAGGTTCTCGAAAGACACACTTCAATGTGTTTAAGTCTACTTGTACTATTTTCCTTCTATTATCCTGGTGAGTTTCTGATTAGTTGTATTTGCATTTATTATTTATTTGTCTGAATTGCGAATGAACTGAATTATGATGAAATATTTGGCTAAAACACGGTATTGGTGCTCATAAGGGAATTTTCATGTTATATGCATGAAAAAGAAAAAGTAAACACGATAAGAACCAATATTAAAGATTGGTAAGCCTGGCATATACCTCTCTTACTTTCCTGAAAATTTCAAGAGGTTTGTGTAACCCATTCTTGAGATAAGCATGGAAACAAGCTCTAAAAATGGCCATTTTTGAGCGTTATGCAGTCTCACTCAAAAAAAGCTTGAATATAAAATAGAGAATTCTCGAAATATCATACTGAAATTGTGCATTTATTGGTCTGGTTTTATTCAGAATTCTATCCTGCAAATGTTGCTTCTTGAATTAAAGAAATCGGTAAAATATTATGGATTTTATAAGCAAAATACCGTCAGTAGAAGTTTTGTTTCAACAACTGAAATTCAAACACTAATCTGTTGTTATATGCCAACATTGTGTACAAAATGACATTAATTATAACTTTTATTGACATCTAGAACTCGACTGTATATTATAATAAGTAGTTAAACCATTTAAATCACATTTCTAGCAAAGATATTTGAATGAGAGCTTGTTCTTTGTCAAACTTTCCAGTTCTAAATTTTGTAGTGTCTGTAACCTTTACAAGTTTATATGGCAATAATTGTGTTGTTTCATTATGGAAAAGTATAAATCCTACATTGGCTCATGTGTATCCATGTGATGTCCAAGTTGGCCAAAATTGGTGTTGCTGTATTGTACCATTAAAAAACAGAAACTCAATAAAAAAAGTTACAGACACTACAAAAATGTGTAAAAAATGAAGGAAAAAAATCCCTGTTCTATTTCTCATAAATATTTTGTTTTACTCATGAGAAACTTCCATCTTTTATGTTGGAATGTTACATCATAAATTGTGCAATAGATTAATGTGCAAAAAAGGTAAAGCAAGATCTCTTGGGATGAAATATTGTAAGCATTCTTGTGGAATTATTTTATGAACAATTTATTTAGGAACAATATAACCTGATTTTCTTTTTCTAAAATGATTTATCTAAATATGTCTGTGTTCTTTACGATGATACAACTCTTTAATATGGAGAGAAGACAAGAGCAAACCTCTTGTAATGACTCAGGTATAATCTACCATTTTGATTATGCTACGCTAAAATTCGTAGTGTCTGTAACCACTAACTTCCTTCTGTAAGCCTTAAACCTTTTTTGTTATATGTGAGTAAAATGAAACAAAATTGTATTTTGTATTGCTGATGTCTAAGGTGCATTATTTAGACATTTTCTGTCTGAAATTTGTAATATTTATCACACTAATGTAAATAAATTGTCTTCATAGTGTAGCTTTCTATAAACTGGCATTTTTTCAATTATCTCCTAGAATATGCAATTGGAAACATAGTTTTTTTGCATTAAATATCATGAGAACAGTAAATCCAAACAAACCATTTGAGAATTTACTGAGATCAGACACAATATCAAACAGTTTGTTTTGATGGTCATATGGTTACAGACTCTACAATGCCTACACATTTAACTTATTATTGTTCATGCTATCAAAGAGCATATGAAATCATTTTTAAAGCTAAAGTGATGAGTTTTAACCATGTCTGAAGTAACTTCTGTTTTTTACTTTGATCCAAATGGCTGCATTTAATCATTTTCTTTGCTTATGAATGGATCAATGAAGACATGCGCACTGTATGCTTCACACTACATGTATATAAATTTACATTCTTATACTTTAATTAGTAGCAAAAACTTTGAAGAAAGGAAAATGAATTTTGTTTCCGTTCTTGTTTCAGGAAGCAAAGATAAATCAAGCAAAAAAGAAAAGATATAGAGGATATTTGTTTTATTCGGTGGATTATCGATTTTAATTCACGAGTGATCATATAAAATAATATTGCGCCACTCGTGAAAATATATTTTTTCTATGATCACGAGTGAATTAAAATCGATATTCCACCGAATCGAACAAATTTTCTTTTTATTTTATGCTTTTTTTTACAGTTTATATACATTTTTAAAGAGTTTAACTAAAGAATTTCGCTGCGATAATGACGTCATTTCGTAAAACAATGACGTCATTTCACAGGAAACAGTGAAAATTATTGATAATTTTCACTGATAATTTTCACTGTTTGAAACAGTGAAATGATCAGTTTTAATTCACTGATATTTCTCTATAAACCACCGGAAAGCATAAAATAAAAAATAAGACTAGGTTTGGCTGCATGAAGGTTAAGCATTGGGAGAACAAACGAAAACATGAGAAGCTAAAATACAACTATGATGCCTTCGTAGCTGCTAGGCTAGAGCAAAAGAATGGATTCAAAGGACATTTTAGTGTTTGCTTTGGAACAGAAATCAGAGTGAAATACATTTATTTTGAAAGTTAAGCAAATTTGGCCTGGAAGAGATGACTTTTTACAGGAATCAATAGATGTCATCTTGTTTATAGCGCACAAGATCCAGAGATATTATTGAAAGTGGACTTCGCAAATTCAAATTCAGTGCAAACATTACTTAAAGCTTAAACTTCTCTGTGATTTTCTTGATAGCTAGAGTAACAAAGGGTTATAAATACATCACTGATTTGCTGCTTGCAAAATTACATTTTTTTTTACACTGAAATGTTTGGAAAGTTTTCCGCACATTATTTGGTAATGCTTATTGCTGCATAATGAAATTCTAGATTATATTAATTTGAAACTCTATACAGGTGTGCCAATTCATATGAGATGCTAAACTCATAATGTCAGATTAGTCTTCTTTGACTTGTATGTGCCCAGCACTGAGAATTGTCAAGCTACACGCCTCCTGGACAGCTATTGTTACCCCATGTGTAGTGTCTGTAACCAACTCAGATCATGTACACAAAAAATGTGTTTTAACTAAAATTCTAACAGATCAAAAATCATTTGATATAATGTTCAAGTCACTGTTTTTATGTAAACTTGCTTTTATAGTGCATTTTTTAATGCTTTATGCCATTCTGCAACTGTTTTTGGAATCAGATATTTTGGTAGTGTCTGTAACCAACTTATGAGCATGCAATTCTACCTTTTATGAAAACTTATGCTTTTTCAAACCAATTGTTTCGATTTATTTTGTTTGAATATACTTCCTGGTTTCAGACAAATGCCTAATTAGCTATCTTGTGGGTCTATAATAAAAGTTATAGAAAAGTTTCTTGCTTGGTTCTCTTTTGGTCTGATACCTGATTAATTAATGCTTTGATTTCTTTTGTTAAGATAGTAATTACTTTTGGTTTTTTGCTTTATTTCAACAGTTTATAACCTGTAGTTGATGTTAAAGTGAAAATATCTGAAGTTTTGAAGTTCTGCTATGTTTTTCTTGCATGTTATATGACTAGTGTAGTGTCTGTAACTTGTATTATACCATAGGATGAAAATGTTAGATAAAAAAATAATGCATGCATGATCAAATAAAATTCAACTTGATTTGAGTAGGGGATACCTTGAGCTTCAAAAATAACACCAAGGAAATGCTGTATCTACAATTTCAATTTTTTAGGAGAGTGAGACTACTATGAGCACCAATACCGTGTTTTAGCCGATTGTATTTATGTTTGTAAGGTTGTGGCGTGTTTTTATCCGGTGTGTAGGTGTCAGTTTCTGATATATACATTAACTTTTCCTGGGTAAGTTTTACTAGTGCGAAGTACTCACAGTGTTGTTTTCGTCAGAATGTGTTTGCATTTTTCTGAAAAAAAGTGAATCACTCTGGATCTAGAGTATTTATCAACAGCCATGCAATTTGTTTTCCAGTTACTCAGAATATATCAATTGTAATATATAATAACTGTGACAGTTGCATTTACCCACATCACGTCAAATACAGTCAAATGTTTCGATGTTCAAACTTTTGGAATGTGATTTGTGGGTCGTAAAGAAATAAAGTTTTATAAAGTTAATGTGTGTTTAAAAGAATGAACAGAACATGGTTTCCTATATGGTATACGGATCATACGGACCATGGACCATACTGCCCAGACCATACGACCCAGATTTGTGGACCATACGGTCGGTCTGCGGACTATACGGCACAGGTGTGCGGACTATACGGCCCAGGTCTGCGAACTATACGGCCCAGGTCTTCGGACTACCGTATACAGCCCAGGTCTGTGGACCATACAGCCCAGGTCTGCGGACAATTCGGCCCAGGTCTGCGGACTATATGGCCCTGGTTTGCGGACCATACGGACCATATGTCTTTACGCCATGTAAATTATTTTAATACACGAAATAGAGCTACTACACTGCTTAGTATGCTGTGCTACCATACATATGTTAAAACTAAAAAAAACGGGTAATGAAAAGTGTTCATGATTATTTCAATAAAGTTATTCATATTCTCAGATTTGCAACTCTGAATTAATTGAATCATCAATTATTAATTTAAACAATAGGCATCACGCAAACATGCACTTTAATGGATAAATATATAAGAGATTCGCCTATCACGATTGTGAAATGTATTCAACATTTCTATTCTTATTGAGAATTGCCGTACAGTTCAGTCCGTGGCGCGTTATAACATGCCAAGTGGAGTTATTTACTGCAATTTCGATAACATTCAGTCTATCTCATAGTGGGTCGAGACATTCCAACCGATAAACTCTGCAATTAATCAACACGTAACAAAATAGGTTTTTTTTTGGACTTTGGAGAAAAAACACATCATTTTACGGATAACAAATTTATTACCGGGGTAGTTATAATTTAATGTTTGACTTCTCAACTACATCAGTTCGGCTAATATTCAAAGTACTCTTAGCAAATGTTACTGTTGTTCACGATATCGCTCTATCAAAGACCCCGCTAAAATTATTCACAAATAATTACTAGTATACGGATTCTACATTTCAAATTTGGGACAAAATATTATGCGGCCGTCATTTTCCAAACGGTTTTATACCGGTCCGATATGCCGCGGTGGGTCAGGGTGTCACTTGCACGAGATGCGCCTTGATTATCACGTGCCATTTGTTTAGTCCAACGTTAACAGATGAGCCCGACTGAATGGCCGTCTATGATAGTCTGATGCACATTTCCAATTAGTCTTATTCAATTACAAACATTGCCACACTGAAGCAAATCTTACCTTAATTGGCACTAATAAGATAATCGTCTAAACTTATTGGATTATAATATAAGCAAAGTTTGTATTGTATATTTTGCATTTCAAAATATACCCCAAGTTTATTTCTTTACAGAAACTATTTCAAAAAGATATTGATCACACATAGTCATCTTTTACCTCCATTGTTACCCTGCCTCGTATAAATAACATTTGATTTACAGCACCGACACGAGTACATCCGACGCTAAGCATGCCAGGAAATTACTTATGAGATCACAGCATAGCACGAGTTCAAATGAGGTAACACGTGACAGTGCAGCATACAAGCACGAGAATGAACACCAACGGCGAGATATCGACAGATTTTGGCGATGATGCTTCATCCGTGCACGACGACATCACGCTGCTATCTGAACGGATAATACCGCGGATACGCAGACTGCCGATGATATTGACCATGATGATGAGTACCTTGCATTCAATAGTACAGATATGGATATTCAGGAACAAAAGATAATGAAAAGAAGTACTAACCTATGTAAACATCATTTATAAATTTATAAAGTAGAAAGTTAATGTGTATATTGATTTGTCTTACTTATTAAGACAACTATCAAAAAAAGGAATATAATATAATACATATTTCTCATTGATTGACGACAGTCTAACTTTATTCAATGTGTTTGAAAATGAAAGCACAAGGTACGTACTCAAGATGTCAATTCTATTGAAGCAGTCCCAATGATATACGTACTCAAAGGGACGCCGACGCGACTGGGAAGCCGTTCTATGTTAACTAACGAAGCTCCCTGTGCTTTTTGAAGTAAATGCGTGCGCCCTGTACTAAGAGATAAATTAAGTCGCGTTCCGGAAATCTGGGCATAATGCATGTGCGTAAAGTATTGTCCCAAATTAGCCTGTGGACGACACTTTCCGCCTAAACCTGATTTTCGGCAAGGAGGGACTTCCTTGAAACTAAAAATACTATAAAAGCGGAAAGTGCCACCCCAAATTAGCTTGTGCGAACTGCACAAGCTTATCTGGGATTACACTTAACGCACATGCAGTAAGCCCAGTTTTATCATAACAAGCATCAATTTATCATAAAAATCATGCAAAAACTATTTTTCTACAATTATTCGTGTTGTGGTTTTTCAATTTGACGTTGTCCAAATTGTCGTTATATTCGACTTATCAGTTTTTCCCCACAAATCAGTATACAGATATACCACTACACTACTGTAATAATTACGGGTATTCTGTTAAGTTTCAGTCGTCTGAGTCGCGATGAGGGAATGCTACCCTGGAATTGAAATTAACAGATGCCTAATTCACTTAGGCGCCACATGATAGTTGGATAAAACAAGCTTACACGAAACGGACTGGTGTGTAACCGTGTACGTCACGACAACCGTTTCTGTCGGCGGAGAGCGACAAATGTCGGAATGCACAAAAAGAAACAGCCTAGTGGACTACATCGAAAGGCAGTGGCGCAATCACTCCATATTTCAAGTGGAGAATTCGTATGTGTACGGCTTGGATCTGCGGACAAACAATTATCAGGAGTGCACATTAATTTTAATTATTGATACGGGCAAAAGCCCGCGAAGCGGGCGTTGACCGTTCATACATATGGGAATTTAGACATAAAATTACATAAGAATACCACATATGGATACGTCTCAAAAAAATTTTCCACGCGACATATATTTTCGCGATGCTATTTATGACCTTGAACAAATCAAAAACACTTTGACATATGCTAAATCACATGTAAATACATACCTCAGAAAAAGTTATACAGGCAAAAGCCCGCGAAGCGGGCGTTGACCGTTTATTTGTATCACTTTTCTGACATACAAAGAGACATTACCTTATAGGGATACAAGTCAAATAATTTCTGCCGTCACCTATTTTCGCGATGGAAAATCATTGAGTGCTGGAGCACATAGGCACTTCGACAAACGCTATATGACACGTAGATGCATTCCTCATGAAATAATACGGCATGGCAGTAATTATTAAGTAGCGAATCGTATCCTATGTTATTGTATTATGATTTTCTACAATCAAAATACGTCTGTTTGCCTCCCTGTGTGACACTTCCTGTTTCCCATAATGCATTGCAAATTGAAAATTGCTCTAGATGTTGTTAACAAAATCTTAAAAAAGATAACCCGTCTAAATTATTTGCGTACTTCCGGTTTACAATACCGAATAAGATTAGTTTCGAATTAACTTCTTCAATGAACCCAATATTCTACAGTTAATATTATCCCTTTACATAAATAAACAATTGTTTAAAAGTTAAATTTGTTCACAACATGAACGGCCGCGTTTCTTTCGTCGACAACTATACATGTCTGTGTGACGTCACTGCTTTCGTCGATACGTCATTAAGAAGTAAAAATTGAAACTGACATACTCTGGTGGATGTTTACATTGTTGTAATTTAATAAATTAATGGAATGCACGACTTTGAGTAATACATTGTACATTAAACAATATCTACTAAGTTGTTTTTAAGTATCAGATTTCTTGTTTATTATATAAATGAATGTTAATTTTTGCTTAAATATAAATGTGCATAATGCAGTGCCAGTAGCACACTTTGCAATATTTTTATTACAAAAGAGTGTGCTGTACACTTGAACTTATACCTATAATTAATAATCCTTGCCTAAAAATTCATTTGACACACCTGAGACCATGTTGTGTATCACCATTATTATTTTGCACATTATGTGACACTTTGAAAAAATTGCAAATAAGCGAAAAGCAGAAGTTTAGTCTTGTCAACTGTCTCTGATTACCACTGATTACTCACTTTTGAAGACCATATAAGAAGCGAAAGTGTAGGATACAGTATTCATTTTATTTGATGACTGCTTGTAATTATTTCTTCATAGAAGGCGTACTGGATGAGTGGAGTATATTTTTTGGTTCTACATCTTTGATGAAGTCAACTCATCGACATTCAGTGCCATGACTGAGCGTGTTTTTTACTAACAAACGCGTGGTAGGAACTTACCGAATATATGCAAACTCATAACAGTGTGTCTAATACTACATGTGTTGAGTGCACAGAAGCAAGGGCAAAGAAGATAGGGGTATAAATGAACATACTGAATGTGTTATTTTGTTTATGAGCTTGAACATACAAAAACTTTACTTTAATCAATTGGGATGTACATGCAGTTTAATAATCGGGTTGTTATTTAATAATCATATTCATGTGGAAACTGCCTCATTCACATGCAATACGCAGCTGCTGTCTATATGTTTAATGCCACATTCCATAATGACTGAATATCTTTACTTTCAAAACATGAAAATGAATTAAATGAAATGAAAATAAACGAAATAATGTAATTAAAATCAGGTGAAAAATATTTGATTATATTTTATTTAAATATGGTTTGGTAAATTATTTACTGGTAAAACAATTCTTGTTGATAACAGTAAATTCGTGATAATAAGTATGTTGTTGTTTATTTTTTGTCTCACACATAAAGTGACAGGTACACTCATATATTTAGCGTTAAGCTTATGATGTGGGTCTTCATCATAAACCTAAATTTTTGCTACTAGTATTTTCTCCATGGCACCAACCTAGTAATGTTCAATCTGTGTATGCCATAAGCGATAGTTTTTACCAACTGTTAATTCCTGAGGATCCAGAAAAATACAATAAGTTTACCACATTTTATGACATAAGCTCTAACAGTGCGGAAGATATGCAAAGAGTATTGTGTCCAAAGCCAAAGGTGATATTTCTGGTCTGTGTAATTTTGCGCAGTGAATGAGGTCTATGCACTTCTTTCAAGATAGACGCAAACACTCCCGCAAGCATTGTTGCATTTATATATTTATTAACATTTATTAAGTACAAAAAGTTTTTCATTTACATATGCAGGGGATACATTTACGATGTCGATGATTTAGACATGGGACCAAAATAATGAAGTACGGCACCTTTCTATTTTATGCTTAAGTTAAATAAAATCGTTTTAGAAATAATCTCACCCTAAAACATAAATGGCATCCCTGCATATGGAAAACGTCAATAAAACACAGTTTCGCGAGATTTTTTTTTTAATTCTAAAATTGTTTTGAAAAATGGAAACAAAAAATGAAATACATGTTTAAGAGTTTGAAAACAGTACAAGGAGTTACTATGCAAAAAGCATAGCTTCATAAACTTGTTTAAGATTTAAACAAATTATATTTTATTGCTTTGCTAAATTACATATTGTTTTGTAAAGAAATTGAATGTTTTGTTGCATGATAATGTGCAGACATATATTACCCGTGTTATTTTTATCAAACATCAAATAAGCTTTTTCCCGTAAATTAGGTAGCACCTATTTTCATATTATCAATGACATCATACGGGCAAAAGCCCGCGAAGCGGGCGTTGACCGTTCATACATATGGGAATTTAGACATAAAATTACATAGAAATACCACATATGGATACGTCTCAAAAAAATTTGCCACGCGACATATATTTTCGCGATGCTATTTATGACCTTGAACAAATCAAAAACACTTTGACATATGCTAAATCACGTGTAAATACATACCTCAGTAAAAATGTTATATCAATGACATCATAATTGTGTAGCGAATCGCACTAAATATTCTCGCATTATTTTTTTTCTTCGCAACCGTTCCAGAATTAAGTCATTACTAAATTATCTCCCCTGAATGCTCTTCTTCAGTGGGTATAGGTTATATTACACTAATTCCGATTCCCATAGGGTCCCATTATAAAACTGACAACTTTCACAGCATTTTTCTTGCCTTTCCGACGTATCAATTTTTCCGAACCTGGTATCATTTTAAAGATGGATCTGTCATCTTCCAATAATTGCAATCAAAAACATACCGTCTCGCAACTTCTAAGAAAGTAAATCGCTGTCGAATGAACCCACCGTAGAAAAACGTGTTTCGGAATCCTAATTTCGACAAAAGCCCCACACAATAGAAAACACACCCTCAAAAGTTCATCTTTTAAGTTAGCTTCCAATCCAAGGCATCAAAGTACTCCAGACACATACAGGATATTACAAATAACCACAAAAGTCATGTCTCACATTGTTAAATGGCTTATATTCAAGAAGAGAAAAGGAACTCTTTAGAAATAGGCACTACTTTCGAATGGACCACGGAGGGATACACAATGATTTAGTGTAATGTAACCTTTAAGGGAACTCAACTTTGTCCTATCTTTTTCAAACTTTCTCCACATGAGATTTCAACTATTTCCACAATGAATATGCAATTTCAGTGCATTCGGAGGGGGGTAAAGGCCTTAAAATGGCCATTTAAAGCGGTGACTAAATTGGCCGCAGTCAAGTCGGAATGCATGATTCTTAGTCTAAGTGACGACAGCTGATTTTGCGTCTCCAATTATTGTTACGCGTAACTTTCATGGCAAAAACTGGTATCATTGCATGCGAAATTCACCAATATATCAGCAAAAGGCCCAAATAAATGTATTGATTGTGAATCAGTGTATTTTTCTTGATGAAATAGGAGACTTTTTTTTAAATTTTAAGCACTTTTTTCAATAAAAAACTCACTGACAGCATATAAAATCATGTTTTTTAAGAAAATTATTATTATAAGCTTCACTTACAATCTAAACATACACATTGCAATTACAAAAATTAATGCTATTATGATGAGAGGCATAATTTTCAGCTTTCAAGCTGATACAAGCCGGCTACCCAAAATTAACACTTAAAAAGGCGCAAATCGCTCCTTCAACAGCTTACGACACAAAGTGACACTTAATGCGCATCCAGATAGTCTCTCTCATATAAATAAGTCCTGTTAGCGACATTTTATTAAGTATTCTCTTTAAAATCCAGTGTTGAAAGCGTAAGTTTTGCAAAAATGTCCACAGTCACCATGCAAAAGAGCATGTTTGCTAAGGAATTCCTACGCGAGTGGCCACACTAATGTCGTGGCAGGAAAGTCATATGGGTGTGATTCCTCTGTAGTTCAGTGAACATTCATTCCACTACCTGGGGATGACTATCAGGATCAATTTTCCCAGCTTGGTGTAGTGTTGACCTTTCAGGATGTTGATGGATCGTCCACAAGCGCTGCACCACTGCGGCCTCTGTTCAGGACACAGAGTCGGATTGAGGTGTACACAAACCCGCAGTCAGGCAAGGATCATCCAGACCTTTAATAAAATAAAATGTTTAGGCCCCTGAAACTGGCAATTATGTTCAACACTGAGATAAGGATACACATAGAGGAGACATCATGCCATGGCTTTCTCATTATGGACACGGCAAACTCGAGCAGCCGGGGACTTGGCTCTAAACAAAAACAGGTATGCTCCATCAATGTGAGCAAGATGGCATGTCAGAGTTAAAAAGGGCAAACAAACATACAAAAGAGATATGTAGGAAATTAGAAATTAAATGCCAGAAGTAATTTTAAGTATTGTTTTTCTGTCTGCAAGGGTTGCTGTGGAAAATAGTGCTTAACGCATAGTTTGGCCTGTAGGGGTTCTGCTAGCAAGAACAAATCGAAGTCATATCTGCCCGCGAACTGTAAGCTTGAGATAACCATATCTGATGAAGTACTGCTTTGAGAATGCATTCTTATTGTACTTGAACCAGATCGCATTGACAGCACAAGGCTTCAGACCCCCCAAAAGTGTGAGGCTTTCAATAGTGCTTACCTGATACCAGACCGCATTGCCCGAGACAGTGACTTTCTCCCGGAACTGCACAGGCTGCATCCGCAGCACAATCCTTAAGCTCAATCATGGTCTGGCTGACTCTGAAATAGTGAAATCTGAATTTACAGATGCTCATTTGTCTAAAGGTTATGAGTTTATTGCCTATCTTATTAAAAGCAAACACAATGACATGCTTAAAAAGACATGTGCATTTCTGAAAAGACATACAGCTGCCCGATACTTGACTAGGAAAAGGCGCTATGGTCTTCACTCTGAAATTCATTACTCTAAGGGCTTAACAGAACAAAAGCCAGATCTTACAGCTAATTGGCCCCACCTACAGCTAAATATGCTTTATAGGTTGAAAATAAAGTTATTTGTCTGAAGAACTAGTGCTATTAACTCATCAGCTATGTTGCTCCACTGGCCGCAATTCTGTAAACATAGTGTATATATGGAAATACCTAGTCTACCACCTGCACCGCACCACTACGTCCACTGTAAAAATACACAGCTAAGTTAGTACTTTAACGAACAAACTGAAATTCATGTGTTAATTAAACAATCAGTATGATGACTCACATTGAAATCATGTCCAGTGCACCAGTCAGAGCAAGACAGCTAGCGGATTGTTGACCATCTACGGCTCAAGGACAAACGGTCAGGCCTACAAACAAAGAGAAAAATGGCATAAATGGGTTGCATGCATGTAATTTTGCATATTTTTCATCTTGCTCTCCACCTGAAACTTCAATCTATGGACATAATAATATTTACATTTAAGATTTGTTGGAAATGTTACCCTTACTTGTCCATACCAGGTCCCCCACCCATCCGGAACCGTCTAAAACCACCTAAAACATCCATTTGGACCAAAATATTGACACCTCTCATCTATTTTAGCACCCAAATCATCAAAACATTCATTAAAATTCATTTTCTACTTGTCTCGCTTGCAGACGAATCCATGTGACCTTGACATTGCAGTAAATGTGCTTTTTAAAGGTTATATTACACTAATTCCGATTCCCATAGGGTCCCATTATAAAACTGACAACTTTCACAGCATTTTTCTTGCCTTTCCGACGTATCAATTTTTCCGAACCTGGTATCATTTTAAAGATGGATCTGTCATCTTCCAATAATTGCAATCAAAAACATACCGTCTCGCAACTTCTAAGAAAGTAAATCGCTGTCGAATGAACCCACCGTAGAAAAACGTGTTTCGGAATCCTAATTTCGACAAAAGCCCCACACAATAGAAAACACACCCTCAAAAGTTCATCTTTTAAGTTAGCTTCCAATCCAAGGCATCAAAGTACTCCAGACACATACAGGATATTACAAATAACCACAAAAGTCATGTCTCACATTGTTAAATGGCTTATATTCAAGAAGAGAAAAGGAACTCTTTAGAAATAGGCACTACTTTCGAATGGACCACGGAGGGATACACAATGATTTAGTGTAATGTAACCTATAAGCCGAAGACTGGTTCACTACATATAGTGACAGGGTTTACTAACGACTCGCCCCCTTAACGACTCGCCCCATAACGACTGCCCCACTTTTTATAACGACTCGCCCCACTTTTATAACGACTCGCCCCACATGTATAACGACTCGCCCCACATAGATAACGACTCGCCCCATCATTACTTATATGGTAGGATTTTTTTATTTAATTTCGATTTTATTGTGTTTTAAGTCGGTAAAAACTGGTGGGGTATTGAAAAAATATCTTAAGATTTGGCAAATTAGAAGTTTGATGAAATTTGTTAAAATGCATTACTTTAACTTTCACCTTTTTCAGGAACTTTCAACAGAAACTGGAATACTGTATCGCATCCTGCATGATATGTTCAAGATTTCTACACCTGGAATTTTATCAACTCTTGCAATTAATATTATGCGTTACCACAGTAACATAACTATGTTTTTGCGTATATAATATATAACGACTCGCCCCGTCATTTTTATTGTTACATTTTAGCATCTATGTTAAATGTAAACAGTACAGATGAATAGAACAAGAAATATATAAGAAAATCTTTTTTGTGGTGATGGTTTATTAGATACTTATGTATGTATATACAACAACAACAACAACTTATACAAATAGAAAGTTACGCAGTGTGTATAATAATATCAATACATTGAATTAATAAGAAAGGTTTACAAAAAGACAGTAATACATCAGTAATCAATATAATTATATCTTAATATTATCAACATTGAATTTATGAAAATGATTTTATTCAAACGTGTTATTCATAACAAATTTAAACACTATTTACACAAACAACAACAACAGCAACAACAACTATTTACACAGGTCCGTACATGGCTGAACACAAGTCCAGCAGCTGACTAGTTGAGATGGAACGCTCGTTTTATCTTTTCCACACTCCCCAGAGCTTCCCCTGTACCTGAAGTGT
Organism: Dreissena polymorpha; assembly: GCF_020536995.1. Lineage (NCBI taxonomy): Eukaryota > Metazoa > Mollusca > Bivalvia > Myida > Dreissenidae > Dreissena > Dreissena polymorpha. The sequence continues at coordinate 80,173,849 of NC_068360.1, read as the reverse complement.
CTGTTTATTCTGATGTCTTTACCAAACACAATTTAGGTGAACATGACCCGTCTTTAATATATTGCCGAATCTCAGATTTCTGTCGAATTTATTTGCTTTGATCTTTTCGATATCTTATTGTTATTATTATCCTGGCAAATCACAAACGCTTGTTAAAAAATTATTTGTTTTAAACATTATAGTTGGCATCTCTATTCTTCCAGTATTCTCGCGGTATTTCAATAACGACACCCTACTGTTTATTTGTCAAAATATGTGACGCATTTTCCATTCGCTCTCAGAAAGCATTCTATACATAGATGGTGACGTCACTTCGTTATTGTCAGTAAGACCGGTGTGTACACAATGTCTCAGAAAGAAGTTTTACGTGTGATCATGAGCAATATTCTGGCAAGTTGTCGTTGTTATCCACCAGAAACACATTTATTCACAAAATTTAAAGATATTCCGATCTAACTTTTTAGTCTTTTAGCTTTAATGTTTAACGTATTGTGGTGTTTATTTCGGTTAGCTCTCAGTGGGTTTCGCCTGCAATTACAGCGACTACTAACAACGACATTAATCTACTGCACTCACATGGGCATCGACTGTAAACCTTGTCAGAATGGCAGACGTCGTTCTCGACAGCACACACTTCGAGGGAAACACTCGTCCGCTATCGTCTTTGGCTACACGCGACTGTTCCTCCTGGGAATACCTACCCCACGCACAGGCTTAACCTCCTTGGCAAGACACTAAGTCACAGGCTTATACTTACACGTCACAGGCTCACATACACAGGCTCATCTACACAGGCTAATACATACCGGCTCACACTTATGCTCCTGGAAATACTCACCTCAGGAAACACGTCTGCACACGTCCGCGGACACGGTAGCAAGAGAGCATGGTAATCCCATCAGGCATCTGCGTCCATCCCATTGGCTCCACATCATGCAGCATGGTCCCGTCACATGAGCGACGCAAGCCGGGTACCACTCTGCAGGGGGGCGTGGCACTGGCACTACAGTATTTACACCTCGTCTGCTCGCACTTTACCGATATCCCCGAAAGGTTACATATCACTATAATAAGTTTAGGCCTAAAACCACAAAATCCGATACCGTTGGATTTTCGTACCACAATCTTACGTACAAAATCTCCCAGTATCGAAATCAACAAAAAACAAGACATTTATAAATTGTCTGCATTATTGATCAAATTTTAAGATATTTGTTGGTTTTCCGTTTTTAGAAGATGTTCTGTGAAGGCAAGAGCTGGGCATCATACAAGCCATTCTATCCAGCAAAACTGACAGTTTTGGTTTACAGAAATCAACAAAGGAGGGATTCCTGAACTATCAAATTTCCAAGCTATACAAACAGTTATTATGTGTGGTGATCTTTATTGGTTCTGTTTGTTTACTTGGATGGAACATGTGTGAACTTTTATAGAACTTTGAAAAGTCTATATATGTCTATCTATAAACAAAAATCAGCTATTGTATAATAAGATCAGATGTGCAAACAATGTCAAAGGGTTGTTAAATTAACAATTTGAAGGCAATTATGCTGAAAAAATATGAGAGTTCCCATGCAAATTTTGTCTGTATATCAACAAGTGTCTGCCGATAATTGTCAAACTAGTAATACAAAACTTACCACAAGTATGTAAAAGCACTAAGTACCTGTGATCATTTTTAGTAAGATAGTGTAATTCTAAACAGTAGCAAATAGCTTGTTTAGTAAATGCATAATGCAATTAATATGATTTCCGTTCTATTGTGTAATTAATAAATTGGTTGTTACTTGTTAATCCATGATAAATGTTTTATGGCTAGGACAAAAGCGTCAATGTTAATTTAGTAAAAGGTAATACAATAACACCACTTTGTAATTTCATATACGTAAATATTCTTGAAATGTAGGTTGATGACAGTGTTTTAGTTATACTTATTTTGTAACTATTATTTTATGTGCAAATAAATGATGTGAAGTGTTTTGTATCTCCACACAATACCACATACCTTGTTATATATGTACTGTGTTATGTGTTATTTGAATGTTTAAATAAAAATATATGGATGATATAACATGATGCATTCTAATATTTGCATTCAAATTGTAACTATAGAGCTAAGTGTATGCAGTTTAGACTGTGATTTTAGAATTGCTACAAAATGGCTAGTTTTTTAGTGGCGACAAAATTTAAACTATTCAACAATAGTTTGGGAAAGAAAATTAGAAACCTGCAAGATACCTGTATTTATTAAGTATTTTAATTGCGAATCAAGTATGTTGTTATGCTGTTACACACAATTATACATTGATAATAAATAAGAAGACAATTAGTGGTGTTAACGTTTCCAAACAGTAGAAATCATTCTTCTGATGAAGTCAGTGATATACAGACGAAAGCTCCAGGTATGGCTTTCAATACGTAGTTTGTGTTTATTTGACAGTCTAAAACTTATTGGATTAAAAAAAAATCCTGTAAAATTTGTCAATCAAAATTGATTTGACACATCACATGATTTTGATTATGTTAAATCAGTGTACTGTATGCTAAATGCAACTGCTTAAGCAAGCAGTCAAGTTGAATTGAGACATTTAATGAAACAAACTGTTTCCTGGGTAGGACCAGTACTTAGTGTCTATATGACGTACCATGACGTCGAAAGAGTACAAGACCTGCTAAGTAGAACGAGAAATGTACTTCGACGTACAATTTTCACCGACACTTGAGTGTAAGCCAATCAGAAGACACCTTACGTCTGTTGCTTTTAGAGATTTTTGACATTGAACATTATTATTATTAATATTTATACCGAATTATGCGACTATCGACCGCTTACTCATAGATATTGTGCGTATTTATTAAACATTATTATTATTATAATTTATACCAAATTATGCGACTATCGACCGCTTACTCATAGATATTGTGCGTATTTATTGACCTGGCGTGGCGGAATTAACCTCTGACTTATGCTAGTTATGGTTATCACAAAATACGACCAACGGGGAGTTTATAATACATTATTTATCCCATTAATGCTTGGTTACTGGTTACCGTTGGGAATTTCCTACACAGTAATGCGCTGGACGGTCGTGATACTCCGCCCCGCATGATCATTTCATACACACAATATGCTGAACAATTTTAATTTTAAAAAGGTAACATATGAATCTTCTTCAAATTTGTATATAATCTATTTCAATGCATTAAATACTTGAAACTTCTCTGTTGTTTTTTTGCCATTCTGATATTTTTATTCATTTTGTCCTCAACTAAAAAAGAGCTTTTAAACATTTATTATGAATAAATCTGAAGGAAAAGCGGCTCAAGAGACTAGTGTTTTGATTGGCTGTTCAGAAAATGTGTACGTAGAAGTACAAACATGTATGTCGAAGTACAAATTGTACTTTGACGTACAAATATGTACTTCGAAGTGTATTTTATATTCATGTCGACGTACAATTATTGTACTTCGACGTACATTTCTCTTTTTAACGTGTAGGTCTTCTTGACTTTCAACCCAAATGGTACGCCATAGTATGTCTTTAGGGTTATCTAAAGAATGCTCCCACTTAAAGGATCAATACAGAGACCTCCCAGTGACTAAGCCAGTTAGCAGACACCCCATCCACTATACCACAGACACCGAACCAGATATAAATTCCTGTGGCTAGAATTTAGAAAAAAAATAAGATGCTAGATCTTTAAGCTTGGAACATGTAACTCGTTTTAAGATTGATTTTTTTGGATGCATTACTCAATTATTGCAACAATTATCATATTTTGAACACAATCATGTCCATATATTTATTAAAAATACATGGTTATCAAAAAAACTTAAAACGCTTTCGCCCGTAAATTAGGTAGCACCTATAATTATATTAATTGTGTAGCGAATCGCACTAAATATTCTCGCATTATTTGTTTTTCTTCGCAACCGTTCCAGAATTAAGTCATTACTAAATTATCTCCCCTGAATGCTCTTCTTCAGTGGGTATAAGCCGAAGACTGGTTCACTACATATAGTGACAGTCTTTACCAAACACAATTTAGGTGAACATAACCCGTCTTTAATATATTGCCGAATCTCAGATTTCTGTCGAATTTATTTGCTTTGATCTTTTCGATATCTTATTGTTATTATTATCCTGACAAATCACAAACGCTTGTTAAAAAATTATTTGTTTTAAACATTATAGTTGGCATCTCTATTCTTCCAGTATTCTCGCGGTATTTCAATAACGACACCCTACTGTTTATTTGTCGTTTTATATGTGACGCATTTTCCATTCGCTCTCAGAAAGCATTCTATACATAGATGGTGACGTCACTTCGTTATTGTCAGTAAGACCGGTGTGTACACAATGTCTCAGGAAGAAGTTTTACGTGTGATCATGAGCAATATTCTGGTAAGTTGTCGTTATTATCTACCAGAAACACATTTATTCACAAAATTTAAAGATATTCCGATCTAACTTTTTAGTCTTTTTAGCTTTAATTTTTAACGTATTTACACCTCGTCTGCACGCACTTTACCGATATCCCGAAAGGTTACATATCACTATAATTAATAGGCCTAAAACCACAAAATCCAATACCGTTGGATTTTCGTACCACAATCTAACGTAGGAAATCTTCCAGATTCAAAATCAACAAAAAACAAGATATTTATAAATTGTCTGCATTGTTGATCAACTTTTAAGATATTTGTTGGTTTTGGTTTTCCGTTTTTAGAAGCTGTTCTGCGAAGGCAAGAGCTGGGCATCATACAAGCCATTCTGACAGTTTTGGTTTACAGACATCAACAAAGGAGGGATTCCTGAACTATCAAATTTCCAAGCTATACGCACAGTTATTATCTGTGGTGATCTTTATTGGTTCTGTTTGTTTACTTGGATGGAACATGTGTGAACTTTTATAGAACTTTGAAAAGTCTATATATGTCTATCTATAAACAAAAATCAGCAATTGTATAATAAGATCAGATGTGCAAACAATGTCAAAGGGTTGTTAAATTAACAATTTGAAGGCAATTATGCTGAAAAATATGAAAGTTCCCATGCAAATTTCGTCTGTATATCGACAAGTGTCTGCCGATAATTGTCAAACTAGTAATACAAAACTTACCACAAGTATGTAAAAGCACTAAGTACCTGTGATAATTTTAGTAAGATAGTGTAATTCTATACAGTAGCAAATAGCTTGTTTAGTAAAATTGCATAATGCAATTAATATGATTTCCTTTCTATTGTGTAATTAATAAATTGGTTGTTACTTGTTAATCTATGATAAATGTTTTATGGCTAGTACAAAACCAGCCATGTTAATTTTGTAAAAAGTAATACAATAACACCACTTTGTAATTTCATATACGTTAATATTCTTGAAATGTAGGTTGATGACAGTGTTTTAGTTTTACTTATTTTGTAACTATTATTTTATGTGCAAATAAATGATGTGAAATGTTTTGTATCTCCACAAAATACCGCATACCTTTTTATATATGTACTGTGTTCTGTGTTATTTAAATGTTTAAATAAAAAATATGGATGATATAACATGATGCATTCTAATATTTGCATTCAAATTGTAACTATAGAGCTAAGTGTATGCAGTTTAGACTGTGATTTTAGAATTGCTACAAAATGGCTAGTTTTTTAGTGGCGACAAAATTTAAACTATTCAACAATAGTTTGCGAAAGCAAATTAGAAACCTGCAAGATACCTGTATTTATTAAATATTTTAATTGCGAATCAAGTATGTTGTTATGCTGTTACACATAATTATACATTGATAATAAATAAGAAGACAATTAGTGGTGTTAATTTTTCCCAACAGTAGAAATCATTCTTCTGATGAAGTCAGTGATATACAGACGAAAGCTCCAGGTATGGCTTTCAATACGTAGTGTGTGTTATTTGACAGTCTAAAACTTATTGGATTAACAAAAAATCCTGTAAAATTTGTCAATCAAAATGGATTCGACACATCACATGATTTTGATTATGTTAAATCAGTGTACTGTATGCTAAATGCAACTGCTTTAGCAAGCTGTCAAGTTGAATTGAGACATTAGATGAAACAAACTGTTTCCTGGGTAGGACCAGTACTTAGTGTCTATATGACGTACCATGACGTCGAAAGTCTACAAGACCTACTAAGTAATTTAGTAAAACGAGAAATGTACTTCGACGTACAATTTTCACCGACCCTTGAGCGTTAGCCAATCAGAAGACACCTTACGTCTGTTTTTTTTAGAGATTTTTGACATTGAACATTATTATTATTATTATTTATACCAAATTATGCGACTATCGACCGCTTACTCATAGATTTTGTGCGTATTTATTAAACATTATTATTATTATAATTTATACCAAATTATGCGACTATCGACCGCTAACTCATAGATATTGTGCGTATTTATTGACCTGGCATGGCGGAATTAACCTCTGACTTATGCAAGTTATGGTTATCACAAAATACGACCAACGGGGAGTTTATAATATATTATTTATCCCATTTATGCTTGGTAACTGGTTACCGTTGGGAATTTCCTACACAGTAATGCGCTGGACGGTCGTGATACTCCGCCCCGCATGATCATTTCATACATACAATATGCTGAATAATTTTAATTTTAAAAAGGTAACAATTGAATCTTCTTCAAATTTGTATATAATCTATTTCAATGCATTAAATACTTGAAACTTCTATGTGTTGTTTTTTGGCAATTCTGATATTTTTATTCATTTTGTCCTCAACTAAAAAAGAGATTTTAAACATTTATTATGAATAAATCTGAAGGAAAAGCGGCTCAAGAGACTAGTGTTTTGATTGGCTGTTCAGAAAATGTGTACGTAGAAGTACAAACATGTATATCGAAGTACAAATTGTACTTTGATGTACAAATATATACTTCGAAGTGTATTTTATATTCATGTCGACGTACAATTATTGTACTTCGACGTACATTTCTCTTTTTAACGTGTAGGTCTTCTTGACTTTCAACCCAAATGGTACGCCATAGTATGTCTTTAGGGTTATCTAAAAAATTCTCCCACTTAAAGGATCAATACAGAGACCACCCCAGTGACTAAGCCAGTTAGCAGACACCCCATCCACTGTACCACAGACATCGAACCAGATATAAATTCCTGTGGCTAGAAAACAAAAATATATAAGACGCTAGATCTTTTAGCTTGGAACATGTAACTCGTTTTGAGATTGATTTTTTTTATGCATTGCTTAATTATTGCAACAATTATCATATTTTAAACACAATCATGTCCATATATTTATTAAAAATACATGGTTATCAAAAAAACTTAAAAAGCTTTTGCCCGTAAATTAGGTAGCACCTATAATCATATTACTTTAATGCTATATATGCACATATAGTTATACTTTATTAAATACATAAGTATAAATAGGTTGATTGCAAAACGATAAGAATGAAACATAATTTTGTATCTTCTATTCCTTTTCTTTTTATGATGCTGCTAGCTGATTCTTGTACTGATCACCATCATAAGACCATCCTTTAAAAATCTTTCGTTTGACATAACCCGCATACTTTCAAATAGGTGGGTCGGTAGGTTGGTGATTTCTTCTCAAAGTCTCTTTTACACGTAAGTCTTTTGTTTATGCTAATTAATGATAATATAAAGCGTTGCAACGCAAAAAGGTTGAATAATTTGGAGAGTTCTGTTGCGTTCATTATATGTTGTGACAATACGAGGATTGCTTATATAAAGTATAAAATAATCACTCATTGTATGAGAAAGCATGGCCGATTGGTTTAAGTGTTAGACTGTTACTCCAGCAGAAATCAATATATATAAGCAACACAACCTAAACATTACTTTCTGCTCCTAAAACCAAACCACAGGTGACCGATTCAGGGCCATATTGAATCTTGATCCAACAAATCGGTTCTTCGGTTGTGTCGTTATCACACCACATTGTGATCTGAATACTGAGTTAATATTTATGTTTGGGTCATGTTTATAATATGAAGCCTACATGACAGGCATTGAAATGATATGCAACGAAACGATTAAAGCAACATCAATATAGCAAGGGTGTGTCACAATAAAATTATTTCAGCACTTTATCTCAATAATTCTTTGACCTTAGATCATGCCTATAATTATAGTGGTTACGTCCGATAAACGGGATCTGCCTATTAATTTTGCGGTCACCAGATCAAAGATCAAGGTCAAGATCATAGAGTAGTGTTACAGGATATTTGTGCTAGCTCTGTTCTTTGTGAAAGATTGGTCCTACAATCATGCATATTATTATAATGTTTACAGAACAGGAAACAAAGACGCAGATGGATTTTGAGGTCACCAGGTAAAAGTAAGGGTCTCATGAGCTCGTATCAAATATTAAGAAGTGTAACTCCAGCTGCTGGAGCAGTATTGAATTCTCATTATATACATTTAGTTGGTCATTTATTTAAGGCAAGTGACCAATTGCCAAAACAGTACAGAACAGCACAAAACAGCACAAAACAAACAACATAAACACATATAAGAATTAAGCTGGGGTCACCGCCTTGGAACGGTCAATCCAAAGCATTGGGGGTTTTAACCGGTTTTATAGCGCTCAACCTTACACTTTGCCCAGCAATATTCATGATACATTTAAGTGTAAATAAAATTTAACCTCATAGCATTGTAACTCAAATTAAACAATAATAAAAGGGAATTGAAACGCATTCAATTTAATTTCCATTTAATAACTCAATGGTAGGAAAGAGACCAGAGCAACAGAGTTACAATTTTTTGAGGAACGATGAAATGAAACTACGAACAAGTGTCAACTACATTCCTTCTTTATAGAAAAAGATATAAGAACATAGCATATTAAAGTTAATATTTCAGATCATCATCGGGCAAATACAGGAAGAAGCAGCAATAATGGGTGTAAAACATAAAAAAAAACTGATTTCTTCATTAACTTTAGAGAACAATTTCAACCAGCATGGACATGCCGATGTCATTATTGGGACAAAATGACGCATATGAATCATGCAAATGGATGCAGATGTACTAATGTGGAAAGATTGGGGTCATCAGGTCAAAGCTCAAGGTCAGTTTAATAGGTGTACACAGACTATCTATATAATTCTAAGGATTATATGTATTCATATGCTGGCTGTTTTCTTCTTTCATTTTCCGTACTCCGTCACTTTCGTCTTTGCATCGTCATCTTCATTATCATTATGGTATTAATAATTTTCATAATCATCATCAGCAGCAGAAGCAGAATAATCATCATCATTTATTGCATCTTATCACTTCTCTTTATCCTTCTTCTCCACCACCTCATTATTATCCTCTTGTAAACCATCATCATCATCACTTTGAACATCATCAGCACATTTTGCATCGTTTCAATCGTTACCAAAGTCATTACTCTCGTAATGAAAATTAATTACAAAATAAGCGACAACACCGTTTCCCTTATTTTTGTTATTTAACACCCTTCATTATAATACGATTCTTACGTAGAAAAAAAGAGAATATCTTATCATTCATTAAATTATAAACAATGTGCAACTGCAGCTGCAACGGCAAGAAAAAAAAGTAGTACAACATTTATTTACTGCAAGGTACCAATTGCTAATGATTGTTACAAACACAAAACAACAATGTAATCAAGCGAATAAAAACGAGTTCAATGTCAACATTTTATTCTCGTTATTCAAACTAGCCTGAGAATATGAACGAAGAATGTTATAGTTAACCCATTTATGCCTAGCGTCTAAAACAAAGGCCTTAGCAAACAGCGTTAACCCAGATGAGACGCCGCATGATGCGGCGTCTCATCAGGGTCTGCGCTGTTTGCTTAAAGGAATTTCTGTAAGAAATATTCTAAATATAGAAATAAATATACTAGACATCCCTAATTTTGGAAATAAATTGATTCAATTTAGAAGGATGGGAGAGTCCACCAGGCATAATTGGGTCAAAAATGCAATCGTTATATGGCACCATCATTCAAATGATGTTTGGTTTAACGATATTTATTACGAAAACTACATGCCAATACCAAAACGTGTATTCGTATTTGCTAAAGATCCAGCATTTGAGCCGCGTTCTGAGAAAACTGGGCTAAATGCATGTGCGTAAAGTGTCGTCCCAGATTAGCCTGTGCAGTCCAGTCCGCAAAGGCTCATCAGGGACGACGCTTTCCGCTTTAATGGTATTTTTAGTTTCAAGGAAGTCCTTACCGAAAATCATGTTTAAGCGGGACTACACAGGCTAATCTCGGATGACACTTTACGCAAATGCATTTAGCCCAGTTTTCTCAGAACAAGGCTCATTGTTACTATGTGTCGATATATTGACGTGGTTTTCTATACAGAGAAAATGACTTGTGCACATGAAGCAGTTTCCTTCTGTACAGCAAAATGATATTTGAAAGTGAATAAATCTGTACTTTCGTTTATTACTCGCTTTCCTTTTTTTGAACTTTTATTGTAGAGTTTTTATTTATCAAACCTTTTATCCATTAACAAAATATTAAGATCGTAATTTCTCGATAGAAACTTGTTTAAAGGAGTTAAAGTGTATAATATATAATGAAATTTGTATTAAAAAATTAAATAGTTTAGAATCATTGTAGTGTTTTAAAATAAAGTAAAGATGTATTAGGAATAAAAGTGTGTACTTTCTTATTATATTAATAGTGTATCTTAGTACTAATACAATATACAAATGACAAGCACTGTGAAGAAGGTTCAAATTAATAGATAATATTACACATTATTTGCACAAACGTTTCCAGACATTAACATACAACTGTTCATAGAATAATCATGTATTGCAACCGTATTGATTGCTTAATCTTGATGTCGAGGCTGGAGTAATCAGAAATCGCATTGATATTCGATGTATGATTTTATTATCCAGAGATTGAACGAACTTTGTATATAGGTTATCTTCAAAGTTATCACCGTTTTGTTTATCGTCATCGATATTACCATTGCTACGTGCAGACCAGCAAGTATCGTTTTCGCCCCACGTATTTGCACGTGTTCGGTCTAATATTTGGAATCGATTCACTGCAACATTCTCCAGCGTCTCCAGTTCCTGTACTATGGGAATGTACTCCTCCGGTGCGATTTGCTGTATGCGTGTCTTATAAAGATTAGCTTCGGCATATGTTAACAGCGTACAGCCGAATTCAAGCCTACTATCAATTGTCTGAGTACATGCGCGCAGTGTGTCCATAAGTTTTCGTAATTGAGATGGAAGCAATGTGTCACAGTAAATATTTACATTCTTCAATGATTGAGGTGGCTGTATGACGATATATATACGCAACTGCATTGTAAGCGTTTCCAGCTGTGTGAGCGATGATAGTGACTGGGACAACAGCTCCCCATGCTTCAGCCACTCACCGAGAACACGTTCCAGACCGAGACTCTTGATAGTATTGTTTAACACCTCCATATAAACTTTTGTATCTGTATCTGATTCCTGTACACTCGATGTTATGCTACACCGGTACAGACTACACATAACCTCATGATCGAGTGTCAGCAGAATGCTGAGCAGACTGCGTAGACCTCGAGAGGAAATTGCAACTTTGCACAATTCAATCAGTTCAATGCAGGTTAGTGCTGGTAGAGGGGCTGCACTGTTTAGAACAATCCAGACCGGATGTTCCAATATGGATGACCAAGAAGAATCTGAAACAATACTGGAATGCATGACACATTCAAACGAGCATAGTGTATATATATATATATATATATATATATATATATATATATATATATGTCTCTAACATAGTGTGAGGGTAGTTTAGAATCCTTATCGGATCCTGCCCTAATACAACTATGGTTTCATGTTTGTAAATAAGTGTTTATGTATGTAACATTGTCCATTCTGTGTATGTAAGAATTGTTCCCACGTCGAGATGTGTTGCGGTGTAAGCGCGAGATATATAACTGTGAATGAACCATCCTTTTTTGGGAATGGGGATTTCATAGTATGTATGCCTCGTTCTGCACCGTAACTAGGCGCACACGCCGAAGTCTCCAATGGGCATATGCATGTCTCTTTGTATGTCTGTGTATCTGGTTGTTCACACACCTTTCTCCCTATATATATAAATTATCGACTGTGAACGAGTATCTATTAATAGATCCCAGAAATAGGAAATGACGTTGTTGTGAAATATAATTATCTCCCTGTTAATACACAAAATATATTCATGATTTCACTGTATCTTCTTGATCCAACAGGTTTCCGCGGTGTCTCTAACATAGTGTGAGGGTAGTTTAGAATCCTTATCGGATCCTGCCCTAATACAACTATGGTTTCATCGTCGTGTGACGCCGCCGTTGGCGCGCCGTTATGTGACGCCGCCGAATAACGTCATATACATGCACGTCATCTTGTTATTGTTGTTTCGGTTAATATATAGTTATGATTGAGAAAGGACAACATTAAAACGTAAAACACAACGCTATACTTATTTATTCAATTCAAGTAGACATGTTGGTGCCGTGACGAAAAAACTAAGTATGCCGTCAACAAATACAGATAAGTTAAAGGGGCAGAGACTAGGAAATCAGAAAGTAATCGAGCGATTACTCGAAAGATTAGACGAAAATGACAAATTGCAGTTTGAACCAACCATCGTTGCAATAGAGAACCAGTTGGAGATTATACGAGGTTTAAATGAGAAAATAATCGCACTATCAGACGCGGAATCGACCCCAGACGAGCTGTTGAACTCGCAGATTTACGTTTTTGACATGGAAGCGAAGCTTCGGAGATACCGTCAAAATCACGTGATCACCCATCTTCAAGTAGTACAGCCGTCCATGATAGTGGTCTGTCGATGTCCGTTCTGCAGCCAACCGAGTTATCCAATACACGCTATCAAAGCCTAGAGGAAGAACCACACGCGTCTTTACAGTTACCTATCCTACCGACACCATCCGAAAACGTTAATCAGTCGTCGCTTCCGGCCTTTCATCAACCCCGTCAAGTCTCTACCACCATCGCTGAGACCAACATAATGCAACCAGCCCAGACGAACGTTAAGCACCCAACATCTTGTGACACAAACACGCATAACAAACCATCGCCCAGTGAAAGTTCAAATCGATCTGGAGCCGAACATAGCGGGTCTAGGAGAAGGAATAAGGAGCAGGACGCTCGTTCGACGCCTTAAAATTTGTCAGAGGCTATGGGCGGGTCCGGCCAGCCTGAAAAGTCTACCAGAGAAAGTCAAAGCAATATTGAAACGGTCGAGTCATGCAAAACTTTACGACGAGATGCAGAGAGCGAACCTGTCGCCATACTTAAGGCGTCGAGCAGATCTGTGGGATTAAGCGGTGTTCCTCGGACTCCAAGTAAGTTTTCGGCCGACTATCCCAAGGATCCCTGGCTGAGTTTAAGCCGCACTAGTAATGGCTCCTATACGACGTCAGATGGCATTCCCCAGGAGCACGGGGTTAGTTTGGACAACATTCCCAAACCGTCGGTGAGTTCAAACCGCAATCCCGATGGACCCGTCGTGAGTTCGAATAAAACTTCCCAGAATCGTGTGATACTCTCTGATCACTCCCAGCGAGAGATCAAGAAACTGTCCGATTACTGGAGCCGACAGAGCCCACTAGCGGAGAGTTCGCCGCAACTGCGGAGCAACCGGAAGTCACTTTTTAACATCAAAGAGTGCCTGGGAAAATCATCGCAATCAACCCCAGTTCGAAAAAGAAGCAGAAGTCAAGACTGCCCGGAGCAGACAGGCAATTTGACATCGGAGAATCTTCCGGAATCTCCATTTCCGTCCACGAGTTCGGATTAAAAATCGCCATCCAGTCGGAAATGGCCGGAAACCAACCATTCAGAAGATCAGACGACATCGGAAGCGCTCAATGCAAGCGTCATTCCAAAGAGTGCATGCACGGACGTCATTCAAACACCGAGCAAAACACGTAGACGCCATAACGGCAAACGTTTAATCAATGACAATGTCATTTCATGTAAAACAGGAAACACTTATATGCAATTTGAAACACTAGCGCATCTACTCCACGGAAGAAGACTGACTGGACTTTCATACAGTGACGCGAAAGCCATTGGTGATAGTTCATTCCCCAACGTTACACACCGTGATATCACACAACGCGCACAGGCTCGCGCGCGTCTTATCGAGCAGTACCGTCACCGATGGACTCACGAATATCTGACGTCACTGAGGGAATTCCAGACGAAAGGCAAGCGCAATCGTTATACATATTATTCGTCTTATTTCGCAGGGCATTTACACGGCTACTCAAGACAAACTGCTACCACTGAGCGTCGGTCAAGCATGGACACGTACAGAAACACGAAGCACGATGTTTCCAATACGAAAAATACATCTAAACGGTCTTTCTACTGGAAAAGCGGAAACACAGACAGATACCCTTCATGGAAACAGTAAAAATCACCACCAGACCTGTCGTCAAACTATACCCGCTAGAAGTACACTGTGACGACAACTGACTTCAATTGTGTGCAATCAAGTGTTAAACTCTTTTCTGATGTAATGAACATTTGAAGTTTTAAAAACATCAGTAGATTTAATTATTTTATTTAAATAAGCATATTGTTGTTAGTGTATATTAACATTTCGCGACCCGGAGAATGTTGGGAATTTAGCGCGCCGTCGTGTGACGCCGCCGTTGGCGCGCCGTTGTGTGACGCCGCCGAATAACGTCATATACATGCACGTCATCTTGTTATTGTTGTTTCGGTTAATATATAGTTATGATTGAGAAAGGACAACATTAAAACGTAAAACACAACGCTTTACTTATTTATTCAATTCAAGTAGACAAATATAAATACATGCATTTATAAATGAAAATATTAAAATTGCCATATTACTCGTGCTTAATGAAAAAAGTTGATCATAAATTATTAATAATACATGTGAATGGTCTTTGGGAGACAACCACAACATAATTTTACCGAATTCCTCGCAACGGTTATCTCTGTTAGATGTTTTAACTTTAACTCTTTTAATTTTCATCATCATCATCATCATCATCATCATCATCATCATCATCATCATCATCATCATCATCATCATCATCATCATCATCATCATCATCATCATCATCACCACCACCACCACCATCATCATCATCATCATCATCATCATCATCATCATCATCATCATCATCATCATCATCATCATCATCATCATCACCATCATCACCATCACCATCATCATCAGCAGCAGCAGCAGCACCCTCATCATCATCATCAGCAGCAGCAGCAGCATCACCATCATCATCATCATCATCATCATCATCATCATCATCATCACCACCACCAACCCAACTTCCATGCCCATCACCACCACCATCATCATCATCATCATCTTCTTCTTCTTTTTCTTCTTCTTCTCCTTCTTCTTCTTCTTCTTCTTCTTATCTTCATCTTCATCATTTTCACTCTCTTCATCATCATCGTTTTCTTCTTCTTCATCATCATCATCGTAATTATAATTAGCATCGTCACCAACAGCAACAGCATCATTATAATCAACAAAATGATCGTCATCTTTGATTATTGAGTATGGAATGAGTGTTGTATTGGACGTCATCATTGATGACGTTCAATCTAACGAATGATAAAGGGGGCTAAAATTCGTTAAGCTCCAGCGTATAGCAGCGATTTGGGAGTCTTGAAAACTGGTCGGTAACTTTTGCTGAAATTTGATATGTATATGGACCAGAACTCGATCTACACGATGGCGTATTCGTCATATCTGGGAAAAGTCCAGTTTTTGATAAAATTACGAAAAAGTGGTGTTTTTTATTGCGCAATTGCTATAAAATGAGTTCTCGCCGGAAGCGTTAATAGCGTTAATAGCAACCCAAACACAATTCAACCCAAGGAGGCAATTCACGCGATAGACACTTCAAATTTGATTTTAATTAACACATATTGCGATTTTATTCCCAAATTAATAAATAAGTTCATATTGTGTTTAACATACATAGCTGAACCCGTTTAGAAAATATTAACAAAACAAACAAAAACAAACAACAGTTAAATTTCATTGATGTAAATATGGTAACCTGATTACATATCCACTAGCGTACACATGAAAAATAGTTCGCAAGTAAACAACAAACAATCAAATTTAAACGCAAATAAGCGAACAAAATATATAAAATAAATCCGAGAAATCGATACTTAAAACTACAATTTCTGCACTTAAAACATTTTTGAGAGTCATTAAAACACATAATTTCGGAAGTATACAACCAACATTCAAAATGGCTGCCAATGCGTTCGAAAAGAACGCGAGAAAGTATTTACAAAATAACATCATCAAAATAATTAAAGTGAACGCTACTTCGCCGTTTTTTAGATAAGTATACGATCTATTGAAAAACACTAGCATTTGACATAAACACACCCGTGGATATGGAAATAGACATCACGCGGCTCCCGCATTTTGCGCTGTGTACGGTTGTTCAGAAAACTTGGTGTCATTGTGTTCTTGAATTTGTCCGATGAGTTGAATTTTATATACCATTACCATACAAGAAAGTTTTCAAACACATTTATTTCTTACGAAACTTAACTTGAAAAATAAACAACACAAATATAAGTGGCACGAACTGATAGTGGAACGAAACGGCAATCAACCGTTAAAGTTCAAGGGCATAATTTGAATGGAAATACATGTGTTGAATATTGGATAAATTAATTGTTTTGCCGTTAAAAGGGTAAGTTTTTTTGGTTTGCTTTGCTTATTTTTTTATCAAAACACAAGTTTTATAGTTTGATTTCTGTACAACAGTTCAGTTAACGTTACATCTTGAATTTATAAATATCGAAATAGATGTCGGAGTTTGCACATTTCGGACGTTGCTATGCAAGTTAGTTCTCGATAGAATATACTGTGTTACCTTTTCGCATACAGTTGTGCAGCTGTTTTCCATGTAATGATGCAATGTTTTACGTCTGGAATACCCCCCTCGATGATTATAAATCATTAACTTCTCAAATTATAAGCATTTTCAACTTGACAAGGTTCTGTCAAGATTTAATTTTTTTATTTAATTAATAATTAGTAGAATATGTAAAGCTGAGTAACATTAATTCAGACTGATTTCTGATTAGGGCAGTGGTTCACCTGATTCTCTCATAGGTTGACCACACCACAATTTATAGCAGTACAAAAACAAATAGCTTGTAATTATAATTGATAAATGTGAATGTTTAATTTATTTGTTTGCAACAATTTGGAACCTTTTGGTTTGAGCATTGTAAGCCTAGTGTATAATTGCCCCTTTGTTCAGCACACATGAATTGATATGAAATACAGCTATATCTCGTGTGGCGTATTTTCATTTAAACTCTGGATTTTAATGACTACAAGTCAGTCGTGCAGTTAAATATGTTTTAAAGCATAGAAAGAATCCAAAATTATTTTGGATTTTGTGTTTGCCATGCATAATTTAAATTTTCATAGGAATAAAATAACTTACAGCGACAGGATTACGGCTTTGTTATGTTAAGCATTGTATACAAATGTAATTAAGAATTAGTGTGGTTGTAAATAAATTTTGAGAAATGGAACGCAAAAAAATCACAGAAAATGGAAGTGCGTGCATGTTACTGTATCTTGCAACTTTATTGTTTTTAGAATTGGATTAAAGTTTAAATTTAGGTAAGCGTGTTGCTTATACTAAATTTAGTTATTTATGTCTCCTTTGCTCTAATATGCATTATGGTATGAAATGCGTATCTTGTGTAACGTAATTTCATTAAAACTCTGGATTTTAATGACGACAAGTCAGACGTGTTATTTTATTTAACAGTAAAATATTTTTTAAAGCATCAAAAGATTGTAAAATATTTCCGATTGTATTTTTGTCATGCATAATTTAATCTTCCATAAGAATAAATAACTCGCTGCGTAAAGATTTCGGTTTCCTTAATCATGTTTTAGGTAAGAATGGTTAGCATTTGATACACAAATTAAAAAAAAATAGTGTGGTTTTTAATAAATTTTGAGAAAGAGAAGGATGACCAAAATTGGAGGTTCATATCTTTGTAACTTTATTGTTTTGAGCAAAGGATTAAAGTTAAAATTGATGTACATGTAAGCGTGTCGTTAATACTAAATATAGTTTTTTTATGACTCCTTCGCTTCTGTATATACAATGTATACACTACGAGACCCGTGATTGTTGCCTAATTTGCGGAGTCAAGGCGGACAGTTTGCTTTTTGAGTGGAAAATCACCGCGATTTCATGTGATTCGTCACATTTATATCGGTAAATATGTCTGAGAATTTCATCAACACAACCATATGACTACGCCATTTTTCAGAAGTGTAAAGAGTACAGTGCATAATGCGGGACGAGCGTATTTAAAAAGCTTATATCATATTTCTCGTAAATTACCAAATTATTAGTTTTGTCTAAATCAAATACCATGTATAGAGAAACAAGGTATTTATAACCGACCAATGACGAAACACTATGCAACTTTCAATTTAGACAGTGCTACATGTATATGGCAACAATATGGAATTTGAAAAGTGGTAGTGTATTTGGGCCTGGAATATATTTAAATAATGTTTACATGTTATGTTCAATAATTATTGCATGATCATTCTGCGCTGTTATATTAATTTGGAGCCGTTAAAGCTTCCGACATTACTTCATCAAATTCATGTCGGAACGGGAGTATTTTAGCTAATACGCCCATTGTATACAACAACAACAAAAGCTTTATTATTGCAATGTATAATGTAAGTGTATACATAATATATGTTACATGTACATGCGGTGATGCGAGAATCGCGGAAAAAATAACGGGTCGCGTAGTGTAGTATGAAATACATATCTCGTGTAACATAATTTCATGTAAACTCTGGACTTTAATGACGACAAGTTGGATGTACGGTTTCCTATATTGTGTTTAAGGTCAGAATGGTTAGCATTTTATACTTTTATAATTAAAAATAGTGTGGTTTTAAATAAAATTTGAGAAAGGGAAGGAAGAACAGAAAATGGAAGTTCATATCATTGTAACTTTATTGTTTAAAGCATTGGGTTTAAGTTAAAATTGAGGTAATTGGTTGTTAATAATAAATTAAGTTTTTTTATGACTCCTTCGCTCTTGTTAAGTATGAAATATGTATCTCGTGTATCGTAAATTCTTTTAAACTCTGGATTTTGTGATCGCCTTTTGTGTGTCGTCTGTTGTTAGTCGTAACATTTACCTTGTTAACACTTAAGAATGTAATGTATTGCAGATTCAGAGATGTCTGTTCTGTTTTGAAGGTCATGTGAAAAATAAACTTATGGGATGTTTGCATATTTTAATAACATATAAATATTGTTCAAATCTATTTGTTGATAGATTTAAAATAGCTAACTTTCCTCTTACATGCCCTTGTATTTCAAGATAGAATACTTTCCTTCACAGAGGAAAGAGGTCTGAGTTTGAATCTCAGTGGGGGCTTCAGAGGATGATTTATTTGTAGAAAAATGATTATATATGCTCAACTTTGTAAATGACTTAAAGCCACACACCTAAAAATTAACTGCATGGCATAGTAAATTTATGTATAAATAATAAACATATTTTTATCTTTGCCATTTAGAATATATCTGGTGATTACAAGGTAGAAATCAGTCTTTTTTGCGCTTTAAAACTTAAAAATAATTGAATTTGTCGAAATAGACATATATGTCTACAAATCCTACTTTCGGTTTAAAAGCGGTACCATTTAAACAATAATATATTATTTTCTAACTAGGCTATAGATTTAATTTTATCTATGCCAATTAGAATATACACATGTAAGGCTATAGATTTAATGACAATTTTGCACACTTTCAAATTGCATCTTTATGTATTGATTAACATGTATTTCATTTCAAAGTGTGTGGCTTTAGTCTAAGCTATGCTTAGCGCGCATGTCAGGTATTAGTCTGGTCAATACAGCCTAAACTTACAACGGCCTCGATAAATGACAACCGGCCTGTTTCACGCATGGACATTGATAGCCAAGATAATAACGGTTTGAATGACAATGATCATTATTATACATTACTATTGCTATTAAAACCACACAAATTGATTAAATTGTAATAATCAGATTTATGATTATCTTGTCAAGCGACTAGGCTGTCATGGATTTGGACCGTCCTGACTCGCATTTTAAGATGCACATAAATAGACAAATCAGGTGCCCTCGGAAAATTCCGTCAGCACAAAGAGCGTTGGTATAAAGACGCTATTGCTATTTTTGCACCTCAGAAAACTTTCAGAGCCATAAACAAACCTATACAAACCTATGAATTTGTTTTTTTTTTTTTTACCGGACAATCAGTCCTGTAAATTTGACAGACAGGCCGTCGGTCCGGCCATGTTTGGCCAAGACTGTATACTGTCTAACTCCCCTTTCGGGTATTATTGACAGGTAATAGATATGACAGATTATTCTGTAAGTATAATTGTGCACTCGAATTTTTTATGACAAGTTGAATTATTAGTATTGTATATACCATTTCAATGGGATAAATTTTAGAAACCCATTTATTTCTCACAATCTGGGGTTGAAAAGTAAACAACAACGGGGTTTGATTTTACATTCATGAGTTTTTTGGGGTGTTTAATACATGTATAGTCATTCAAATTACTAATGTTTGATAAGGTTTTATTAATTCTGGGTATAGTTAAAAATGTTCTGTCGGTTTAAAACCATGGCCGTTGAGGGCATAGCAGTTTTCTTTATATGGGCCAGTGGCTATAGTAAAATCTTGTTACCACTCTAGAAATCACATTTACTGTGCATCCTTCAAGAAACTTGGTCAGGTCATTTGTTCTAATGATGTCTTGGCTGAATTTGAAAAACTGTTTCGCTTTCTTAAATTTATTCGCAAATCTTAATGAAGTTTGGTCAGAAGATTTGTATAAATTAAATCTCAGCCAAGTTTGACACTGGGTCATTTGAGCTAACAAAATTGGTTAATATATTAAACAAACAAAAAGCATGTTTATACCACAGAAGTCACACTGTTAGTCTAATCTTCATCAACATCGGTATGCATATTTAACTTCAAAACAAATATTGGACCAGGGATTTCAATAGAAGCAGAATCCTGCGATTTGACGCGAGCAAATTAAAAATGACTCATTTTTGACGCAACCCTTTTTTCTGCCGTGCGTCATTTTGACGCATCAAAAATTTAACCCGAGGGTCAGTCAGTTAACATCTCCAGTTCCATGGTAATAAATCCGCCTGTGCTCCTAATCAAAATTAATGTTTCAGTATTTGAAACTCGGTCTATAATCGAGGGAATAGAGGTCTACCCCGGGCGTTGTTTTTTATACTCTCAAGTCATAATACTACACATAAACATTAAGAAAACACATTTTCTCAATTAGATATAAATTATCCGAGTAGAATTAAATTGCTACGTCTTGACCTTTGACATTGTAATTGGCGGACGTATTGTAAATTAACATTAAACCCGCGTTCAATTAAAAAATGGCGATTCAAACAACAACAACAATTCAAATTACAAGTAATGGTGATTCAATAATGGAGATAGCATTAACTGGATTTAACGAACATTAAATAAGGTTTCTTAAACCAGATAACAACAAGGAAATTTTGGATTATTAAAGTTAAACTACTACTGGTAAGGCATTCTTAAGTGTATATATTTCCGACATGTATAGTATTCGGATGAACAGCAATAGATATACATGCATTTAGATTGTGTTTTTGTACAAAAGCTATCATAGGGATGATGATAATATAACAAGGATAAATATGTGATGAAAAGGTGCTACAGGTACATATCTTAAATTACTTAAATGTGTTATGATGAAGTAGATTTTAATGAGCATTTATTGTTTTAACAAATAAACATAGTATAGTGATAGACATAATAAAAGTTGTAAAATGAACATGTTTTGTTTTTGAAAAACTTAAAGTCGATATTGTTCGCACAAATTATTGATATTTTGTCCTTATCTTTGCGTACCAATTCATTAAAATATGCTGTGTTATGTATCATGGTATTTTTATTTAATAACGCAGTATAACTTTTTTAGATATTGCGTAACTCTTGGAGCATGTTTTTATCTAAAAAAAATTGAATAATACAGACAAAAACACAATTAACGCACTTCAAAATTGACCCCAGAATTTTTCAATTTGACTCCTCAAAATTTCAGTCCAGGGGTCATTGACTCCTGGTTTTTATGGAATGAGTGCTATATTGACGTCATCATTTGATTTTAAATAGAAACAAATTCGTACCCATATTTCGTAACCATATTTTTTTCGTACCTATTTTTTTTTTACCCATTTTTTCGTCCTTAAATTTTTTTCGTACCCACATGTTTTTTGTACCCTAATTTGTTCGTACACAATTCTTTTTTTTGTCCCCTTTTTTTATACCCAAATGTTTTTCGTACCCAAATTTGTTCGTACCCAAAGTTTTTTTCGTACCCATTTTTTTCGTACCCAAATTTTTTTCGTACCCATTTTTTCGTACCAAATGTGTCCGTTCCCAATTTTTGTCTTACTCAATTTTTTTTTCGTATCCATTTTTTTGGTTCCCAAATGGTTTTCGTACCCACATTTGTTCGTACCCAAAAAATTGTTCGTACCCATCTTTTTCGTACCCAAATGTTTTTTGTACCCAAATTTTTTCGTACCCAAATTTTGTTTCGTACCCATTTTTTTCGTAGCCAAATTTGTTTCGTACCAAAACTTTTATTCGTACCCATTTCTTTTGTACCCAAATAGTTTTTTCGTACCCTAATTTTTTTCGTTCCCTATATTTTTCGTATTCTAATTTGTTTTCGTAACCAAAATGTTTTTTTTTCCTACCCATTTTTTTTCGTACACAAAGTTGTTCGTACCCAAATTTTGTTCGTACCCATTTGTTCGTAGTCAATTTTTTTTCGTACCCGAATTTTTTCGTACCTAATTTTTTATGGAATGAGTGATGTATTGGACGTCATCATTGATGACGTTCATTCGAACGAATGATAAAGGGGGCTAAGTTTCGTTAAGCTGGGGCAAATCACTGCGATTTGAGGCGCTTGAAAACTGGTCGAACACGTTTGCTGAAATTTGACATGTATATGGACAAGAATGCGATCTACCTGTTGGCGTAGGCGTTATACCTGGCAAAAATCAAGTTTTCGAGTATTTTGCGTTTAAATATTTTTATGGGAAAGGGCACGCGCGCGTGACGTCATGAAAAGCGCTTAGGCTAGCTTCCATCTTGCTACGAAACAAAGAAACTGACGTTACGCGTTATTAATTCAGTTAGGCGTTTAATCGATAAACAAAGGCGTAATAATTGTGTTTGAATATCAATCGGTAGTACACATGCATGTCTTTTGTGCACATTGTGGTTTTTTAATGAACATGACATAAATCTATGTGTTATTCAACGTATTGAGTGCGACGAGTTAAAGAAAGGTTTTCACGGCTAGGCTTTCCGAGATAAATGTAAGTACACACTGGTATTAGAATGGTATTCTGTTTATCCGATAATATCTTGAATATAAATGATATTCAGACAATTACATTATTAGGGTTTAATAATTTATTATTTAATCAATAAAAAAACGCAAGCAGCAAATCAATTAATTTCGTTTGTAGTGAAAACCGAAAGTAAACAAAGCAACCGTCAAAATGGCTGACGACATAGCAACGTAGGAATTAACGCTCAGAAATTATTTACAAAATAAGATCATCAGAAATGATGTAAAGTGAATGCTCATTCGCTGTTTTGTAGATAAGTATACGATCTATTGAAAAACCATAACATTTGACATAAAAACACCCGCGGATATGAAAATCTTCAGTGTAACGAAATAGCAGACATCACACGGCGTCTCTGATTCTACGCTGTTTGCCAAGGCCGATAATGAATGGAAATGCACAAACTCAGTAACTGGCAAGCATATATGCATTAGTAGGTTGTTTCGTGATGATTTAGAAACGACTACATAATTCTTTTGGTTCAGCCAGTGCAACTAAACAGAAATAAGTATAAAAAGTTTCTACACCTGACAACAATGTGCCAACTTAATACAAGGTAAGTTGTTTACATTATTTAAAATATTGCAAGCTTACAGTATACAACAATAAACAGCCGGTACAATGTAATGTCCTCATTTTAATTTTAATAAGCCCGTGGTTAATTACCCTTTTAAATCTTATGGATCAATGCATCTCTAACACCTTCAATTGACTTGTTCGTGAAAAATATACACCCTCAGTGCATGTTATCCCATACACCATCACTCACTTACTAAGGCTCGATTGATCATTCTCGGCTCGGGTACTACTTACCGGAACATGTACCCCGGGTACTCTTAATTTTACTTACATGTACCCTGGGTACGGTAAATAAACTTAAACATACCCGCAAATATTAGATTGTATCCGAGTTGTATATCCGCCAAAAATCCGATGTCGTTAAACATGCTACCGATTAACGTAAAACAATATTGTTTACCTTAAACAAACTTCTCTTTTAAAAAATCTGCATCAACATGCTTTTTAGTATGAGTGTTGAGAGGACGCCGTAGGAATAAGCAAGTAATCAAGAATACGTCTCTGTTTCTGCTTTTATTTCCTTCATGTATAATGACGATAAGGATTGACGACTAACATCGACGACAATGATCACAAGCATTTAAGACTAACACTAACAACAAGCATTGGCGACTAGATGTAACATTGACGATTCTCTACAATAAATGAAATTAACAGTAATAAATGAATAATAAGATTATAGTACAACAGATATGCTTTTTAAAGTATAATATAATAGCATACACTCATTAGAATAAGATGTTTCATAAATAACATTTTGAAACATTTTCAATAAATATAGAAATATCTTAAACAATATTTATTACACAGCATTAATTAATTGTTAAAACATAATATAAATACCGAATATGGTGTTCCCCATTTAACGGACCTTGGTAACCAAATAATGTTTCTTTAAAAAAATCTATGACGGTAAAAAGTGAACGTGCGATGTCGCAGAAAATATTATACTTGACGACGTCATACAATGACGCGACTTTAAACAATTTAAGATTTAAAATTAAATCACATTATTGATTTTAACAATGAGTTTTGATAATATAAATGCCATTTAACAGAAAATTGACATAAATGTAAACATAATTAATTTTTACAAAATAGCCGACAACAACCGATTTAGTGTTAAAATTTCCACGTACGTTTTAGTATATTTACCGTACCCAGGGTACGAGCCTTACTAACTGTATTATTATTATATATCACCGACTACAAGGTACCTTTACCTTGTTGTGTTTATCAACCTGGAATTTATGTAAAATCCGGCTAATTAGTAACAGATGTGATACACTGAGATAAAGATATTGCCTTAGTCCTTATGTATTTGAGGCTGTTTCCATAAATAATTAAGAAGTAACTTTTTACAGCTTTAAAGATTTTTTTAAAAATAAATAACTCAGAAAAAAGTTTATCAATTACAGAATAATTATTGATTTTATATAAAATGGCTCCTTTGTAATGTTTAAATGCTACAATTTTCAATCGACCAGTAATGACCAGTATTGACCGGTTTTAACCAGGTATTGACCGCCGGCCCGGTCAATACTCAATTGACCGGTCAATATGCCAACCCTGCATTGAAGCCTAATATGCATTTATCTATTATTATTTGGGCACAAATAATTTAACTGTGTGAAGACCCTACATAAAAATGCTGATTTTTTTCTTACTTGGTACCTGGCGACACACATTTGTAAGTCTATTTCATTAAATTTGGCATAGATATTTATAAAATTGGCATCGTATGAACCAGTAGTCATAGTATAAGCAACATTGAAGCCTAATATGCATTCATCTACATGTATTATTATTTGGGCACAAACAATTTTACCGTGTGAAGATCCTACATAAAAATGCTGATTTTTTTCTTATTTGGTACCTGGCGACACACATTTTCAAGTCGATTTCATTAAATTTGGCATAGATATTTATAAAAATGGCATCGTATGAACCATTAGTCATAGTATAAGCAACATTGAAGCCTAATATGCATTCATCTATTATTATTTTGGGCACAAATAATTTTACCATGTGTGAAGACCCTACATAAAAATGCTGATTTTTTTCTTAATTGGTACCTGGCGACACACATTTTCAATTCTATTTCATTAAATTTGGCATATATATTAATAAAAATGGCATTGTATGAACATGTCTTCATAGTATAAGCAACATTGAAGCCTAATATGCATTCATCTATTATTATTTGGGAACATATAATTTTACCGTGTGAAGACCCTACATAAAAATGCTGATTTTTTTCTTACTTGGTACCTGGCGACACACATTTTCAAGTCTATTTCATTAAATTTGGCATAGATATTTATAAAAATGGTATTGTATTAACCATTAGTCATAGTATAAGCAACATTGAAGCCTAATATGCATTAATCTATTATTATTTGGGCACAAATAATTTTACTGTGTGAAGACCCTACATAAAAATGCAGATTTTTTTCTTACTTGGTACCTGGCAACACACATTTTCAAGTCTATTTCATTAAATTTGGCATAGATATTTATAAAATTGGCATTGTATGGACCAGTAGTCATAGAATAAGCAACATTGAAGCCTAATATGCATTCATCTATTATTATTTGGGCACAAATAATTTTACTGTGTGAAGACCGTACATAAAAATGCTGATTTTTTTCTTAATTGGTACCTGGCGACACACATTTTCAAGTCTATTTCATTAAATTTGGCATAGATATTTATAAAATTGGCATCGTATGAACCAGTAGTCATAGTATAAGCAACATTGAAGCCTAATATGCATTCATCTATTTTTATTTGGCCACAAATAATTTTACAGTGTGAAGACCCTACATAAAAATGCTGATTTCATCTATTATTATTTGGCCACAAATAATTTTACAGTGTGAAGACCCTACATAAAAATGCTGATTTTTTTTCTTACTTGGTATCTGGCGACACACATTTTCAAGTCTATTTCATTAAATTTGGCATATATATTAATAAAAATGGTATCGTATGAACTAGTCGTCATAGTATATTAGCAACATTGAAGCCTAATATACTTTCATCTATTATTATTTGGGCACAAATAATTTTACCGTATGAAGACCCTACATAAAAATGCTGATTTTGTCTTACTTGGTACCTTGCGACACACAATGTCATATTCATCTACACAAATGTATCACATGTGTCAGAAAACACCCAGGACAAATATATGGACGGAATGATTTTTTCACTTATGTGGGTGTATGTTGGCTCCACTTCACACGATACAGTCATTGTAGTTTAATTGAAAAACGCATCTTACAATGTGAGATGAGTTCTGGGTTCAGGCCCCAGCAGTGGCCTATCATGTGTGATATACAGAGCCATTATGATTAAATATACACAGTTATCTTTTTAAACAATACAATTAAATATAAGGAATAATGTTAAAGGGCATTGCTGCTTAGCCATTTTTGGGATTGTATTGTGATTTTTGGCCAAATTTGGCACTGAATAACAGGGTTTATATACATCCCAAGCATAAATGCTTCTAAATTTGTAAAAAAAAAACAAGTCGAAGTGTGCAGAATATTAAAAATTTGCAACTTTCTGATGTCTAAAGGTCATTAAATGCCACTTAAAGTTTACATTTTTTTGTACAAAATGACCCATTTTGTGCTGTCCATTATTGGTTAATGTTTTACGCCGTCAGGTCCAAAAACGCTCATTCTGTAGCTTGTTTGGACTATAATCTATAATGTGGCCAAGTTTCAGCAGATTCGGCCCAGTGGTTCTGATTTTATACGCAGTGACTAGCTTTTATTAGTCCACTACCGATTGCACCGGAGGGGACTTATGGTTTGTGCTCTGTGTGTCCGTCAGTCAGTCAGTTAGTCTGTCACACTTTTCTGAATCCTGCGATAACTTGAAAAGTTCTTAATATTTTTTCATGAAACTTGAAACATGGATAGATGGCAATAAGGACATTATGCACGTAATTTCATTTTGTTCCTACGTCAAAAATTCTGGTTTCTATGGCAATAAATAAAAAAATAAAATAAATTCTGACAATGGTGGAGCCGGTAGGGGACAAATTTGCTTGACAATAGTATTGTTGAGTATTACTCACTGACTTATGCATATGCGCTCGGCTGTTTTCGGAGAATACCTGAGGTATTGTCATAGCCAGCTCATCGTGTCGTGTCGTGTCTTTTCGCCGTCCGGCGTCCGCCATGCTAAAACCTTAACATTGACCCATTGTACCCACAATTTTCGTACCCACATTTTTTTTCGTAACCAAAATGTTCGTATCCACATTTGTTTAGTGCCCAAAATTTGTGTTCCCACATTTTCTTACCCAAATTTTCGAACCCACATTTTTTTAGTTCCCACTCATTCCATCCCGCGAAACCCTTAAGGTGTCGCAACTCTAGTATGGAATGAGTGATGTATTGGACGTCATTGATGACGTTCATTCGAACGAATGATAAACTTATTAAAGGGGGCTAAGTTTCGTTAAGCTGAGGCAAATCACTGCGATTTGAGCGCCTTGAAAACTGGTCGGTAACTTTTGCTGAAATTTGACATGTATATGGAGAAGAATGCGATCTACCTGTTGGCGTAGGCGTTATACCTGGGAAAAATCAAGTTTTCGAGTATTTTGCGTTTAAATATTTTTATGGGAAAGGGCACGCGCGCGTGACGTCATGAAAAGCGCTTAGGCTAGCTTCCATCTTGCTACGAAACAAAGAAACTGACGTTACGCGTTATTAATTCAGTTAGGCGTTTAATCGATACACAAAGGCGTAATAATTGTGTTTGAATATCAATCGGTAGTACACATGCATATCTTTTGTGCACATTGTGGTTTTTTAATGAACATGACATAAATCTATGTGTTATTCAACGTATTGAGTGCGACGAGTTAAAGAAAGGTTTACACGGCTAGGCTTTCCGAGATAAATGTAAGTACACACTGGTATTAGAATGGTATTCTATTTATCCGATAATATCTTGAATATAAATGATATTCAGACAATTACATTATTAGGGTTTAATAATTTATTATTTAATCAATAAATAAACGCAAGCAGCAAATCAATTAATATCGTTTGTAGTGGAAACCGAAAGTAAACAAACCAACCGTCAAAATGGCTGACGACATAGCAACGTAGGAATTTACGCTCAGAAATTATTTACAAAATAAGATCATCAGAAATGATGTAAAGTGAACGCTAATTCGCTGTTTTGTAGATAAGTATACGATCTATTGAAAAACCATAACATTTGACATAAAAACACCCGCGGATATGTAAATCTTCAGCTTAACGAAATAGCAGACATCACACGGCGTCTCATCTGATTCTACGCTGTTTGCCAAGGCCGATAATGAATGGAAATGCACAAACTCAGTAACTGGCAAGCATATATGCATTAGAAGGTTGTTTCGTGATTATTTAGAAACGACTACATAATTCTTTTGGTTCAGCCAGTGCAACTTAACAGAAATAAGTATAAAAAGTTTCTACACCTGACAACAATGTGCCAACTTAATACAAGGTTAGTTGTTTACATTATTTAAAATATTGCAAGCTTACAGTATACAACAATAAACAGCTGGTACAATGTAATGTCATCGTTTAAATTTTAATAAGCCCGTGGTTAATTACCCTTTTTAATCTTATGCATCTCTAACACCTTCAATTGACTTGTTCATGAAAAATATACACCCTCAGTGCATGTTATCCCATACACCATCACTCACTTACTAAGGCTCGATTGATCATTCTCGGCTCTGGTACTACTTACCGGTACATGTACCCCGGGTACTCTTAATTTTACTTACATGTACCCCGGGTACGGTAAATAAACTTAAACATACCCGCAAATATTAGATTGTATCCGAGTTGTATACCCGCAAAAAATCCGATGTCGTTAAACATGCTACCGATTAACGTAAAACAATATTGTTTACCTTAAACAAACTTCTCTTTTAAAAAATCTGCATCAACATGCTTTTTAGTATGAGTGTTGAGAGGACGCCGTAGGAATAAGCAAGTAATCAAGAATACGTCTCTGTTTCTGCTTTTATTTCCTTCATGTATAATGACGATAAAGAATGACGACTAACAGTGACGACAGATATTTTCAAAGTATAATATAATAGCATACACTCATTAGAATAAGAGGTTTCATAAATAACATTTTGAAACATTTTCAATAAATATCGAAATATCTTATACAATATTTATTACACAGCATTAATTAATTGTTAAAACATAATATAAATACCGAATATGGTGTTCCCCATAAAACGGACCTCGCAAACCAAATAATGTTTCTTTAAAAAAATCTATGGCGGTAAAAAGTGAACATGCGACATCGCGGTAAATATTATACTTGACGACGTCATACAATGACGCGACTTTAAACAATTTAAGATTTAAAATTAAATCACATTAATGATTTTAACAATGAGTTTTGATAATATAAATTCCATTTAACAGAAAATTGACATAAATGTGAACATAATTAATTTTTACTAAATAGCCGACAACAACCGATTTAGTGTTAAAATTCCCGGGTATGTTTTAGTATATTTATCGTACCCAGGGTTTGGGCCTTACTAACTGTATTATTATTATATCTCACCGACTACCTTTACCTTGTTGTGTTTATCAACCTGAAATTTATGTAAAATCCGACTTTCTTTACTTTTATTTTTCATTCATTTGATTACGCAATTGTTGACGTATCTCGTGGAAAATTATTTGAATCTTTGGATTTTAATGACGACAAGCTGGAAGTGTCAATTTATTTTAAAAACGAATCTAAGATGTATTTACATGTAAGAATTTTGTGTTTGTCATGCATAATTCAGTGTTTTCCAGAAAAATTTGAGTAGCCAGTTATATGGCCGGCAACTATGCAGTTAAAAGAAAGCATTTGTGACATTTACTTGATATATTTGGGAAAAGTAGCCGGCATCAAGAGTAAATGAACCGGCAAAATCTCTGGCTGCCGGTATTTAAGTTAAGAGAACACTGATAATAGTAAACTAAATCTCTACGACAGGATTACAGCTTTGTAAAATTGTTTTTTGGGTGACAATGTTTGCAATTCATACAAATGTTATTGAAAAATATTGTGCTTTAAAATTAATTTTGAGAATGGGATGGAAAAACAGAAAATGAAGAGCATACAGGGATGGAAATAAGGAGTTTCCCGTGAGCCCGGGGCAAGTAGATTTTGGCCTGGGCAACTCATTTTCAAAAGTTGGTAAACTTCTTTTTTTTAAAGTTTAAATCAATTCAGTGCAATAAAAATTGAAAAACAATTTATCACCATGGATCAATAGTAGTTAAATAACATTCATTATGTAGGAATAGGAGATGATTCAATTCAGGCTCATAATAATACATCATGCATTGAACATGTGTATTGTCAGCAAATGTATATAATTATCTATTATTTTATTTAAAAAATGTATAATAATATTCACATGTTCATATTTCTGGGCTCGTTATTCTTTATCTGGGCAACCAAAATACTAAAGATGGTTGCCCACAATAGTAAAAAGTTAGTTTCAATCCCTGGCATATCATTGTAACTTTATTGTTTAACTGCATTGCATTAAAATTGTGATTGAGGTAAGCTTGTTATTTATAGTATATTTACTTTTTAGCTCGACTATTATATATGAAATATATATAGTGGACCTATCCTACTCACCCCGGCGTAGGTGCGCGCATTGGAATGTTTGCGTACCACCTCGAATATATTTCCTATGTCCATTGACATATTGCTTTTATATTTATTATCAAGCATTTTAACAGAATTAGGCCCTTTTTCACTTAGAATATGCATATTATAGATAAATCTATGTTAAAGTTTGCATACCACCTTAAATATTTTCTATGTCCCTTGACATATTGCTTTCATACATGTATTTTGCTTCTTAACCAACATGACCCCAATGTATAAACAAAAGCAGATAACTGTATCAAGCATTTTGTAACAATTATGGCCTTTTTTTCAATAAGAATAAGCATATAATTGATAAATCTATTTAAAAGTTTGCGTACCACCTTTAAATTGCCACAACTTCTTTATTATGCTCCCCCCAAATTTTTTAAGGGGGGAGCATATAGTCGCCGCTTTGTCTGTCCGTTCGTGCACAATTTTTGTCCGGGCTATTTCTCAGCAACTAATGACTGGAATTCAATTAAACTTAATGGGAAGCTTCACTACCAAGAGGACACATGCATATTATCAGCCGGTTCTGGTCGGATGATTTTTCACAGAGTTACAATGTATGGCCCTTTGAAATTTTCCATTAACTGTACATATAACGCGATCTACCTGTTGGGGTATTCGTTATAACTTGGAAAAATCTACTTTTTGATTAAATCACGAAAAAGTGGTGTTTTTTATTGTGCAATCGCTATAAACACGTGGCTTGGCCGGAAGTACATGTAGCTTTAATAGCAACCCCAAGACAATTCACCCCCAGGAGACAATTCAAGGACTAGACAATTCAAATTAGATTTTTCATAACCCAATTTTTCAATTTTCGTAATTATTTTTTTCGTACCCAAATTTGTTCGTACCTAAAAAAAAATTCGTACCCATTATTTTCGTACCCAAATGTTTTTCGTACCCAATTTTTTTTGTACCCAATTTTTTTTGTACCCCTTTTTTTTCGTACCCAATTTGTTCGTACCCAATTTTGTTCTTGCCCATTTTTTTCGTACCTTAAGTTTTGTTCGTACCAAATTTTTTTTCGTAGCAAATTTTTTTTTTCGTACCCATTTTTTTCGTACCCAAATGTTTTTTGTTCCCAATTGTTTTCGTACCAAATATTTGTTTTTCGTACCCAATTATATTTCGTACCCAAATGTTTTTCGTGCCCAAATTTGTTCGTACCCATTTTTTTTTCGTACCAATCTTTTTCGTACCCAAATTTGTGCGTACCCAATTTTTTTTTCATACCCATTTTTTTCGTACCCAAATAAAAAAATTCGTACCCATTTTTTTAGTACCCAAATTTGTTTCATACCCAGATTTGTTCGTACCCAAATTTTTATTTGTACCCATTTTTTTTGTACCCAAATAGTTTTTCGTACCCTAATTTTTTTAGTTTCCTTTATTTTTTGTACTCTAATTTGTTTTCGTAACCAAATTAGTTTCTTTTCCTGCCCATAATATGTTCGTACCCATTATTTCTTTGTACACAAATTTGTTTGTAGCCAAATTTTTTTCGTACCCATTTGTTCGTACTCAAATTTTTTTCGTACACAAATTTGTTCGTACCTAATTTTTTATTTGTACCCATTTTTTTCGTACCCATATAGTTTTTCTTACCTTTATTATGTTCGTACCCTTTTTTTTTCGTACTCCAATTTGTTTTCGTACCCAAATTTTATTTTATTTTCGTACCCACTGCCCACATATTTTTTCGTACCAATTTTTTTTTATAGAAATAATCGATTTTCGATTTGATTTGAACTCTCCACTCATTCCATCCCGCGAAACCCTTAAGGTGTCGCAACTCTAGTATTTAAATGTTTATTTGACATTAGTTTTATCACGTATCCGTGAAAAAATGTCATTAACATCCGTTGTAAAAGCAGCACAATCAACAAAATGTTTTAATCAGGGACAAGTGTTGTACATGGTAGCCTGTGCTTCAATATGCATGCGGCATACAGATATTGTTTTGTATTTATTATAAGAGGACGGAATAAAAATTCAACTATCAAAAATGATTGTTAAACACAGATCTGTGTTAAAATTATTCTCAGATGGTAAACATCACTACAAATAAATTAATTCCCTTGCAATATGTTCCGTTTACCACATGCATTTTTTTGTTAAAGTTATATAATGTCAGTTCCTACTTCGGTTAAATAACACCTACCGTGTTTACAAATGCATATTTTAAATGAACATATACCTGTTCATGGTTACAGTCGGCTCCGTTTGCTCTTTTTCTGTTAAAACCTATTTTAGCTGGAATGCATCGCAAGCCTAAGGATTATTAAAAAAAACTATCGAGTCCGTTTCCTGTGTAGAACCAGTACTTTGTTTCTTTTTCTGAAATCTCAAGAACGATCCCACAGAGTGGATCGAACCCAGGACCACCCGGTCGTTAGACATACTATATCCACTACGACAGTCGAAATATAATAGATCCTCTGAGGAGACTTCGAGGCAACCCGATATTCGAGCCAAGCGAGTTCAAGCCAACGAGAGTACTTATCATATCACAAATGGTACCATATTCCATATAAACTCGCATAAAAGGGACTGAATCATGAATCGTTAAAATTGACAAGACATTTGTTGGATTCTTATTGCATATGCACAATTACTAAGTAAAACTTTATCAATGTTTAATAATTACACATTGTTACGGTTCGTAAACAATTCTCGTTTATTGTTTGATTGTAATATTGTAAACAGAATACATGTACTGACCTTATTTTTTTCAAACCAGAATAATCCATCGTTAAAATTGTTTTACATAACGCAGAAAGTAGAAACGAAGCAGAGCATACATTGATACAATATATATTTTTATTTACAATTCACACATATTTTACAGCATTTCACATTGTCGTTATTTACGAACAAATTTGTGTTCATTTGATTCTGACTATCAAACACATTTAATTAACACAATTGTTGTTCAATTCCTACGCGTCAGAACTCTAAGTCGTTCTTAATCGACGGACAAACAACGCTTTATTGAACAACGCTAAAGAAAACATTATTTATTTAAAAAGATTATTCATAAATCATTTGACATGAGACATATTTCATAGCATTTCTTTTTGTAATGGCGTGAATTGTTAATGTCAGCGTGGAATACACACTGGTATTCCAGATACTGCACTTTTTATGTATTTGTCATTTAAACAAGAAGAGCATTTTGAATACACCAAACTAGTATCATATGGCGTGTTTCATTGCATTTATATATGATACGGATACGATAAAATGCCACGCCCGCCGTCGTTAGCCAAATATCCGTTAATATTCACGAATACGTAACCGGGAACATGCAAACATACGAAAACTGTTACAAAATAGTAAGCATTATTTAAACGTCGAAAACAATACTATAGGTACCCGAGCTACCGACGCTCCACTTATTAGCAAGATTCGCTGAAGGGTAAACAAACAATATTTTACTTCCGGCGCAAGAGTCGGTGTTTAGAGATATATTGATGAATCCCTGTAAGTATTGATTTTTAAAGAGAAGTTATGGAACGTCTCGTCTGTCTTCTGTTGACAATTTATATATCGGATGTTTAATTGAAATGATGTGGATTTAAATAATATTATATGTGCTTATACTGGTATGCTTTGATCTTGCCATAGTATACTGTGTGTTTGTATTGGTATGATGTATGTTTGTGATGGTATGATGTGAGAATGTGATGGTATGATGTGTGTTTGTGATGGTATGCCGAGTGTGTGATGGTATGATGCGTGTTTGTGATGATATGCTGTGTGTTTGTCATATTGTGTTGTGTGTTTTTCATGGCATGCTGTGTTTTTGACATGGTATGCTGTGTGTTTGTGATGGTACGCTGTGTGTTTGCGATGGTATGCGGTAAGTTTTATTGAAATGATGTGGGTTCAAATCATATGATATGTGCTTATAAGAGTATTCTGTGTGCTTGCCATAGTATGGTGTAGTATTTAATGATATGCGATGTGTTTGTGATTGTTTGCTGTGTTTTGTCATGATACGCTATGTGTTTGTGATAGTATGTTGTTTTTTCGTCATGGTATGCTGTGTGTTGATCATATTATGCTGTGTATTTGTTGTACAATCATGGGGTTTATCTAACATGATATCCTTTGTATTCGCCATCACGTAAGTTGGCATTATTTTCATTCGGAACATTCGGTTCTTATCAAGGAACAAAAAGTTATATCATACGTATGTCCGTCGGTCCGTATTTTCGTACGTCCGCGCGTCTGTGTTTTGTCTGTGTTTCCATCTGTCTTTCTGTTTGTTTGTGTGTCTGTCTGTCTCTTGTCTGTCTGTCGGCGTGTCTGTCTTTTTCTATGTTCATCCGTCCGTATTTCCGTTCCCCTTGTGTCATTATTTCCGTTTGTCCGTCTGTCCGCGAGTCTTGTCTGTTTGTCTTCTGTTTGTTCTTTCAGCCTGTCTCTCTGTTTGTCCGTCCGAATTTCCGTATGTCCATTCGTTCGTGTGTCCGTCAGTGTGTCCTTATTTCCGACTATCCGTGCATCTGTATCCGTCTGCATGTTCGTCCGTTCCTCCATGCGTCCGTATACCCGTCTTTGTTATCGGCTGTCTGGCTGTCGGATAAACGGTCATACGGACGGACACACGGATATACGCACTAACATACGGAAATAACGCACTAACATACGGAAATAAGAACCCAGAGACTGAAGGAGGGACGGACGAAGGGACGGGCGGACGTACATACATACATACATACAGGCGGCCGGGAGTTCGGGACGACGGACGGACGGACGGACGGCCATCCACACAAACAGAAAAGACAGAAAAACAGACATACACAGACCGACGCACGAACGGACGAAAAAACGTGACGAGTGACATACGTATGACGTAATCATTAGATCTTTGACAAGAACCGAGTGTAACAGAATGAAAATAACGCCAACTAAAGTCATAGCAAATGGAAAGGACATCATATTGAATAAACCCGCAGGATAGTACCACAAACATACAGCATACCACGATAAACACACAGCCTGCCATGACCAATACACAGCATACCATGACGAAAACACAGCATACCATGAGGAACACACATTATGCCATAACAAACAACTAGCACAAGTTTCAAGTTATTCTTCAATATGTACTCTTTAAATTTAGATAGTTTTGTGCCTAAATCCTTGCTATCTTTACAATCATCCATACAGCCAAGCAGTCTTCTACGTAATATATTTCGTAGTATAAAAAAGGGGTTTCCTATTTTCGGTGCGCGTAATGTGTCGCCATTAAATGGGTCGAATAAAGTAGTCCGGTTAGTATGGTAATACGGAATCGGAAACAGCGAGCAGCATAATACGAGTTTTATTTCAACGATTGATACAACATGTATTTTGTTATAAGCATTAAACAGGTATATAATAAACACTTTTATTATATACCTGCTTTATGTTCCCCCAAAAAACACAAGTTGTATCGTTCAGTAAAAAATACAACTGCACAGAAATAATTCTTATATTATGCTACTCGCTAGTTTTCAAATTCCGTATTACCATACTAGTCGGACTACGTTTAAAGACGTCACTTTGAAAGCAGAAAATTATAAGGGCATTCTTGATTAATTATGAACGCTTAAACTCATTTTTTTTAACTTAAATGATTCAAAGTTGTATATAATAAAAGGAATATTACGCAAGTCAATTGTTACAAGTGTTTGTATCAGTCTCGTGGCATGCTCTATTTCGTATCACAATCGAGGCTCCGCCTCTCGTGAGATAAGTCATCACATACGCCACTCGACTGAAACAAAAACATGAAACAATTGACTAGCGTAATATTCCGCATGCATTCCAGATAACGAACTGTTCTGTATTTGTCAGTGGAATAAGAAGAGCATTTTGAATACACCCAAAGCGTATCATATGATGTATGTTATTTCATTTATATACGATACGGACACGATAAAATATTATGCCCGCCGTCGTTAACCAAATATCCGTTAATGATCATAAGCCCATTGACAGGAACATGTAAACAGACGAAAACTGTTACAAAACAGTAAACATGTATTCAAAATTTAATGTCGAAAACCATACAATAGGTGCCTGAGCTACTGGCGGTCCATTCATTAGCGAGATTCGCTAACGGGTAAAACAACTATATTTTACTTCCGGCGCAAGAGTCTGTGTGCATGACTCAATTAAGTGTTGATTTTTAAAAAGAAACGTCTAACTATTTTAGGTGTAAGACAAGTTCCGTATACAAACTTATGTCTTCTCTAGAATAGATACAGTGTATATTCCAAGCAGTTTTAAACACAACTAGCATGCACAGTTTATCTTTTTCGAATATATGCTGTTTGAAATCGCTAAGTGGTTGACACAAACTATTTACATCTATAGTGATTTCCTTTCAAAAGCATACACAATATTAACAACTGTAACGGAATATCAAAGCCGTAAATTAAAATTGAATCATAACACTGTTTTTGCATTTTAAGAGGATGTATGCTCAAGTGCAAACTGTGATAATGAACACAGTTTAAGGCGATACATCTAATACGAAACATAAAAGTAAATGTGTTTAACTCTGTTCTAAACATATATCGAGAAGGAGCACTCGCTTTTGAGGGAAACATTAATTTGTTACGTGCAAGAAATCGTTTTTTTCTTCGAACAGGGCAATTATCATGGATGACGGTACTTTCACATACATGTTCAATCTGAAGTTGTGCGATTAGGTGCTGTATTGAATAATAAAAATCATGTTATGTATATGGTTTATATCTCATTCGTCTTTTTACTGCATGAAAAAGTATTCAATAAGGTGATACATTTTAATCATAATTCATTTTATCAGATGACAACAATACTTTTATTGCGGAGTGTAGACAACGAATAAACATTCTATATAAATATGTTATTGTTTATTTACCTTTTAGCCATATGTGTTTCCCCAGTAGTGTTAACGTTTTCAGCTTGCTACACGATGACAGGTCAATCTCATAATGAGATGCAGACTCGCCTCGTTCATAGGAACTCTGACTCTCTACATCGGATATGTATAGCTTCAATGACAGAATATTTGCCGTGTTTTTTGCCAGATGTTGTGGAGGTGTCCTATTTCAGTGACCGGTATGATGAAGTGACTGAGTTTGAGGTTACTGTCATAATGTTTATTCGCAACAGCTTCTCTGAATCCTGATAGTATTCTTTTTGAAAACTCATCATTACGCGAATCAACATTGCGTTCATTCATCATGCTAGATAGCTTATCCGCAGCCGATATTTCTAGTCCACAAAGGAATATAAACACCTGTGAAATGTCCATGCATGCATCCTCGTAACGGTTGAGATAACCGGAGATAATGTCATCAATCAGATTGGTGTTGCAGGCGATATAATAAGCAGCGAGGAATTCCTGTATGCTCTTATGAATAAACGAAAATGCTGAAGATGATCGCACTTCAGACGCGTTTCGTGTTTTCCATAAAATACCGGATTTCAATGCAAACTCCTGTCGTTCTCCTTCATCTAATTCAAATTGCTCCAAATCTGTATCGCTAAACACTAGGACACTTTCTCTTGTATTCGAAAACAACAAATGGAATGCTGCTTCAACAATGCGATCCACGTTTTCAATATTGGGCCGTATGTGTTCAGTGTCTTTGAAGCACTGAAAGCGTGGCGATTGCAATTTTCTTTTCTTCTCGTTTGCCTTCTTAAGAAGACTTTCAAGGAAGAGGCTGTATATTTTACATTTGGAACCGTTAATTTCAGTCCCTTCAACCCAAGAGTGAACAATCAATTGCAACAGCATCGGTGAAATACAAAACTTGCTTAAGTTGTTCTTGTTTATGTACGATTCAAATTCAGATTTTGTGTGTGTCCAAAGTCTTGCTATCTTTACAATCTTCCCTACAGCTCAGCAGTCTTCTGCTCAC
Organism: Dreissena polymorpha; assembly: GCF_020536995.1. Taxonomy (NCBI): domain Eukaryota; kingdom Metazoa; phylum Mollusca; class Bivalvia; order Myida; family Dreissenidae; genus Dreissena; species Dreissena polymorpha. The sequence continues at coordinate 80,134,062 of NC_068360.1, read as the reverse complement.
CTCAAAAGGCTTGTTAACTCCTTCCAGTTGAAGCAGTGTGTCAATCATCGAGTTCGTAATCTTTGCTTCTGTCATTTTCCAAGGTCGAGTTGTAATCAATACAGAACAACGGCTGTAAGATACAGCCAATGTTGGTAGGATATGACCTTTGCATGTCCACTCATCTAGACCATCCAGTAATACCAAGCAGTGTTCATGTTCCATGATCGCATTCAGTAGACGGTATGCATTTTCGCGTTTATCGTTATCGCCGTAAATTGAGTCAATTATTTGATTTTTAATAATCTCTAAAATGTTAAACTCACCAACTTAATCCCTTAAAGTTACATGGAAGACGAACGTGTACTCTCTCAGGGTCGTTAAATCTGTAAAGAAATTAGTGGGTCTTATTCGTGCATAAGAATCGGCAGTGTTAGTTTCGTCTGTCTGGATTAGTTCGACTGGCTTTGCTGTTTTTATCAAGTCCTTAACTAAAACTGATCCATGTTATTACCTATTGTTGATATTCAATTTGTTATTGTTAATACAGTTCATATTTGTGTAGTACCTTAATTGATGTACCGCTCAGATATTACCAGGATTTTCATTTTCATAATGAACTATGGTTGTAAGCATTCCAAAAACATGTCCTGCATTTGCGAGCCTACATAAGAAGCTCAAATCGGGCAAAGGGGGACAGTCATTGAAATAAGTATGAATTAGCCATTCTTTTAAACAAAGAAATTCATATAAACTTAACAATTTCCGCAACATGTAACGCCCATCAAGGATGGTTAATTAGAGTAAGTAACAACTGTTCATATTCAACTGTATATTTATTTTTTGTTGGGGGGGGGTTCTACTTAATGCAATTGAATTGTTATGATTATGTGAATAACATTTTTGGGGACCGCCCACCATTTAATATAGATTATAATATTAGTTGTTCAACAATGAAACATTTGATGAGCAAAAAATATTGTTTTGCCAACATCTCTCTAACATCTCTTTGATATAACAACATTGTTTTGCCAACATATTTCTAACATCTCCTTGATATAACAACATTGTCTTTTAATCAACAAAGACATACCCATGTGAGCTTGCAATAAAGCATTTATTTCCATAAAACACCGTCACACTGGATGGATCTGACAATACGCACATGTAACCTTGTTATAACAGTTTAATATTAAGTGTTAAATAATGCAACTTTTTAATATAATGTAAACCCGTGAAAAAAGCAAATGGCAATAACTATCACAAAACTATCTGACTGATAAGACGTATGACACACACATACTAGAGAAATACAGCAAAGTTCAACGTGGTTATAAGCTATCGTGATTACGCGCGGAAACATAGTACCTAACCGACGGAAAGATAGGCTTACAAATGTATTCAAGACTATATGTATTACATGCATTAGGGAAGCATTTAGTTCGATCAAAAATCGGAAAGATAGAATTTTTTAGAGCAGCATAGCAATAAATACTCCACACAATTTAGAGAAGATAAACATGTCCCATTTGTTGATTCTCGGAAATGATTACCGTAGTTAAAGTCAACTCCGCGGACATAACACATAGTTATGTTAGAACAACTAGGTATTTAAAAAAAAAAATCAAAATTATAATAAAACCCTATTTTGGATCAGATGTACAGAGTTTTTACGGACAATTACTTTCAACACTTTATTTCAAAATCGCATGTGCAAATGCATTATTCCAGTCGCACGAATTCGTGACATAATAGGTCGCGTTGAACAGAATGATTCACTCATTGAATGGACCAATCAAGTTTCGAACAAACGTCTTGTAAACTTTAAGAAAATAACGTATATATGTGTGCACTGTATATTTGAAAATGTATCATCTTATTAGAATACTAAAAAATGTATATAGAGCAAACGATTATATCTTTATTCAGTGGTGTTTAAATTAAAAATGGATACTATCTTTTTAACAGATTGTGCAAAATTAGCAATTACGGTTGCATATATAATTTTATGTCAGTATGGGTATTTTTATTTATAAAGTTGCCATGATATATTGTCTCGTTTCCACGACTATCAGACCGACTGTTACATGCCTACTTGTTACCGAAACTTCATATAACGTTTCCGTTAATTAAAGATATTGATGTATGATAGGCTGACGGAACCCCCAGTAATACTTTGAAAATTGCTTACTTTTTATCGAAGACCAATGATCCCCAAACTCATTTTCCCTTGATGCGTTGACAATGTCTTTCTATAAACATCCAACAAATAAAGGCGAATATAGAAACTTCTCCTTCTTGGACCATACACGAATGCGGTATACTTTTAAGCCTTTTAGATTGTTTTTATAAACGCTTACATACTTCGGTAAAGATATTATATACCACGATTTTACATTAACATTTAAATTAGGTATTACATGTCAATGTGCATAATCTTGTATCATAAACAATTTCAATAATCAGACCAGTGTGAAATCCCAACCGAGCAGATCGCGCAGATAATAAAACCCAATTTTGGATCAGATGTACAGAGTTTTTACGGACAATTACTTTCAACACTTTATTTCAAAATCGCATGTGCAAATGCATTATTCCAGTCGCACGAATTCGTGACATAATAGGTCGCGGTGAACAGAATGATTCACTCATTGAATGGACCAATCAAGTTTCGAACAAACGTCTTGTAAACTTTAAGAAAATAACGTTTATATGTGTGCACTGTATATTTGAAAATGTATCATCTTATTAGAATACCAAAAAATGTATAAAGAGCAAACGATTATATCTTTCTTCAGTGGTGTTTAAATTAAAAATGGATACTATCTTTTTAACAGATTTGTGCAAAATTTGCAATTACGGTTGCATATATAATTTTATGCCAGTATGGGTATTTTTATTTATAAAGTTGCCATGATATATTGTCTCGTTTCCACGACTATCAGACCGAATGTTACATGCCTACTTGTTACCGAAACTTCATATAACGTTTCCGTTAATTAAAGATATTGATGTATGATAGGCTGACGGAACCCCAGTAATACTTTGAAAATTGCTTATTTTTTATCGAAGACCAATGATCCACAAACTCAAATTCCCTTGATGCGTTGACAATATCTTTCTATAAACATCCAACAAAAAAAGGCGACTATAGAAACTTCTCCTTCTTGGACCATACACGCATGCGGTATACTTTTAAGCCTTTTATATTGTTTTTATAAACGCTTACATACTTCGGTAAAGATATTATATACCACGATTTTACATTTACATTTAAATTAGGTATTACATGTCAATGTGCATAATCTCGTATCATAAACAATTTCAATAATCAGACCAGTGTGAAATCCCAATCGAGCAGATCGCGCAGATAATAAAACCCAATTTTGATCAGATGTACAGAGTTTTTACGGACAATTACTTTCAACACTTTATTTCAAAATCGCATGTGCAAATGCTTTATTCCAGTCGCACGAATTCGTGACATAATAGGTCGCGGTGAACAGAATGATTCACTCATTGAATGGACCAATCAAGTTTCGAACAAACGTCTTGTAAACTTTAAGAAAATAACGTTTATATGTGTGCACTGTATATTTGAAAATGTATCATCTAATTAGAATACCAAAAAATGTATAAAGAGCAAACGATTATATCTTTCTTCAGTGGTGTTTAAATTAAAAATGGATACTATCTTTTTAACAGATTTGTGCAAAATTTGCAATTACGGTTGCATATATAATTTTATGCCAGTATGGGTATTTTTATTTATAAAGTTGCCATGATATATTGTCTCGTTTCCACGACTATCAGACCGAATGTTACATGCCTACTTGTTACCGAAACTTCATATAACGTTTCCGTTAATTAAAGATATTGATGTATGATAGTCTGACGGAACCCCAGTAATACTTTGAAAATTGCTTATTTTTTATCGAAGACCAATGATCCCCAAACTCATTTTCCCTTGATGCGTTGACAATATCTTTCTATAAACATCCAACAAATAAAGGCGAATATAGAAACTTCTCCTTCTTGGGCAATACACGCATGCGGTATACTTTTAAGCCTTTTAGATTGTTTTTATAAACGCTTACATACTTCGGTAAAGATATTATATACCACGATTTTACATTAACATTTAAATTAGGTATTACATGTCAATGTGCATAATCTTGTATCATAAACAATTTCAATAATCAGACCAGTGTGAAATCCCAACCGAGCAGATCGCGCAGATAATAAAACCCAATTTTGGATCAGATGTACAGAGTTTTTACGGACAATTACTTTCAACACTTTATTTCAAAATCGCATGTGCAAATGCATTATTCCAGTCGCACGAATTCGTGACATAATAGGTCGCGGTGAACAGAATGATTCACTCATTGAATTGACCAATCAAGTTTCGAACAAACGTCTTGTAAACTTTAAGAAAATAACGTTTATATGTGTGCACTGAATATTTGAAAATGTATCATCTTATTAGAATACCAAAAAATGTATAAAGAGCAAACGATTATATCTTTCTTCAGTGGTGTTTAAATTAAAAATGGATACTATCTTTTTAACAGATTTGTGCAAAATTTGCAATTACGGTTGCATATATAATTTTATGCCAGTATGGGTATTTTTATTTATAAAGTTGCCATGATATATTGTCTCGTTTCCACGACTATCAGACCGAATGTTACATGCCTACTTGTTACCGAAACTTCATATAACGTTTCCGTTAATTAAAGATATTGATGTATGATAGGCTGACGGAACCCCAGTAATACTTTGAAAATTGCTTATTTTTTATCGAAGACCAATGATCCACAAACTCAAATTCCCTTGATGCGTTGACAATATCTTTCTATAAACATCCAACAAAAAAAGGCGACTATAGAAACTTCTCCTTCTCGGACCATACACGCATGCGGTATACTTTTAAGCCTTGAAGATTGTTTTTATAAACGCTTACATACTTCGGTAAAGATATTATATACCACGATTTTACATTTACATTTAAATTAGGTATTACATGTCAATGTGCATAATCTCGTATCATAAACAATTTCAATAATCAGACCAGTGTGAAATCCCAATCGAGCAGATCGCGCAGATAATAAAACCCAATTTTGATCAGATGTACAGAGTTTTTACGGACAATTACTTTCAACACTTTATTTCAAAATCGCATGTGCAAATGCATTATTCCAGTCGCACGATATCGTGACATAATAGGTCGCGGTGAACAGAATGATTCACTCATTGAATGGACCAATCAAGTTTCGAACAAACGTCTTGTAAACTTTAAGAAAATAACGTATATATGTGTGCACTGTATATTTGAAAATGTATCATCTTATTAGAATACCAAAAAATGTATAAAAAGCAAACGATTATATCTTTCTTCAGTGGTGTTTAAAATAAAAATGGATACTATCTTTTTAACAGATTTGTGCAAAATTTGCAATTACGGTTGCATATATAATTTAATGCCAGTATGGGTATTTTTATTTATAAAGTTGCCATGATATATTGTCTCGTTTCCACGACTATCAGACCGAATGTTACATGAATACTTGTTACCGAAACTTCATATAACGTTTCCGTTAATTAAAGATATTGATGTATGATAGGCTGACGGAACCCCAGTAATACTTTGAAAATTGCTTATTTTTTATCGAAGACCAAAGATCCCCAAACTCATTTTCCCTTGATGCGTTGACAATATCTTTCTATAAACATCCAACAAATTAAGGCGACTATAGAAACTACTCCTTCTTGGACCATACACGCATGCGGTATACTTTTAAGCCTTGAAGATTGTTTTTATAAACGCTTACATACTTCGGTAAAGATATTATATACCACGATTTTACATTTACATTTAAATTAGGTATTACATGTCAATGTGCATAATCTCGTATCATAAACAATTTCAATAATCAGACCAGTGTGAAATCCCAACCGAGCAGATCGCGCAATATCCATTCATATGCGAATTATGCATGTGACAATTGTTAATAAAACAACCACCGTGGCTCAATTGCCACATGTATATTTGTGCGCTGGTATACGTCATTTGTTGCGATTACATGTAGCAATATTTTTAACAATTCAGTAAGAAAAGGCCATAACTAACTATTGCTCAAATGCTATCGAACAAATTTTAACTTGACTGTGAGTTAAAAATAAATCTTGTCGCGGTGTTCCATATACACTTTGCTATGAAATCGTTTTAGATGGATTTCTATTGATTAAATGGGAAAACCTCTGCTATTTTATTATTCAATATAAAAAAACTTGCCTCACAATGTAATATTTTCAGTGAATATATTGAGTCACGTCGGAGCACAATACGAACTCTTATTTATTTATATTTCTCTGATTAGTAATAAACACTAGTTTAGTATAATCATATTTATTTAAGCTCGATAGCATCGAAACCCTACGACTTATTGAGACACTCTCGAGTCCGTTTCCTGGGAAGAACCAGTACTTGGTGTCTATGGAGATGATAATGAGCAAAGTCCCCGGGTAGAGATTGAACCCACGAACTTCTGATCGCTAGGCGGACACCACATCCACTAAACCACCTCAACCTAATTAACATTAGCCATTAAAGAGATCGTGACATTCTATTAATTGAGAGATAACATATAAATAACTGATATGAACAGTTGTTTAAAATTAATAAAAAAAACACGTGTCGAAAAAAGCTGCTTATTGTCGAAATTATCCGCAAACTGTCGAAATTACACTCCGCCGCGTTAAGTTAAATCGCTTGAAGTTTTGAGTTATGCCAACAACGATAATAACGTTCGTTAGCAAATATCTTCAAGTCAAAACGGTGTTTTTCATTAAGTTTGGGCACTTGGAGGGTTATTTCGGAACATCAGGACTAAATCAAATTTTACTTTTAAGGTGTCGAAATTATCCGACTTTGCTCTAATCAGACCAATGTAATCTGACAATATGTCATCATCCGTTTGAAATTATGCCAAACATTGGCATAGCGCCAATACATATGTTTTTTTTGCAAATCATTATGATCCGTGTCCGCAATTTATTTCACAACTGCAATTAGTCTAAGTGTAAAAACGACAAGAAGTAAAGTCAAATATTGAGCTTGTGGGTGGTATTTTTCCATATCTGATAACGATGCAATAAAAACGTCTCTTACACGAACATCAATTTAAAACACATCTGGAATCGCACACACAGAACAAACTGAGAACTGAGTAGGTATAAAGCTCGATGTTCGAAACGTGCAGTAGCAGTAGAACCGTCCGCTATGATTGATTGTTATTGTGCATATGATGTTAAGATTAAATATTTACGCGACAACTTACATTAATCTATGACAAGTTCACGTATTTAATATTTTAGTATGTGTTAAATACACATCACCTATGCGCATCTACAAAATAACATTTCAGTGTCTTTACAAATCTTACGTCCATGAGCATTCACGACTTTGCAGTTACTTGTAAGCGCCCTTTTCGTTCTTTTATCCACGCTTTACTTGCAATTTATTTTCACTCATGACATTATAAAGACAAACGTCAACAAGTATATGTCCAACATTTTTAAATTAGAGCGTTGAAGACGTCATGTCAAAACACAATATAAACTTCTCGTCTCTTAATAAAGCTTTTCTATTCTCAATTGATAAAAATCGGTATTTACAACAGTGCTTCGTATATGTTGGTATTTATACGAAATCTTTTACACACATGACTCTTATAAACCAGGGATTTCCAAACAGGGTACAGCTGGTCTGTACAACGCGTTGTTTAATTGACTTGACTGGTATTCTTCCAAAACGGCAAAACGTTAAGTGATAGGCATCTGCGCAAGGATTTTGTTCGACTTTTAAACATTAATTTTAGTTGCTCGTCATTTATTACTCTTTGTCCCAAGTACTTTGTTTATTGCATCAATTTTCTGACAGGGCCTCAGAATAATAGAAGACGACTATCATAAGATTTTTAGCAGTTACAATGTCGTGCATTAAAATATGCGTGATTTTCCCGGAGTTCATGTAAATCAATGTTGATAATTAGAATAAAACTTAGTTATCATTTATGTCAAAACAAGTTCTACCGTTTAAACGTTTGCATTAAGGCAATTAAAGGAAGTTCAGGGGGAAAACAATGCATTATTTATATTGGAAACAATTGATGTTTTTTTAATTTAATACAGAATCTTTTAAATTGCAGTTAAACACCACTATAATCAATATGTTTCCAGATATTCCAAGCATGTGTTCATACGACAGTTTGAACAAGTGTAATTGTTAACAGAAATTGTATGTACGCATGCTCACCTTTGCGTTGCGAATAGTCCACTTCGTCACCATTTGTCTTGAAATCGCCGACTTCCCGTTTTGCTTGAGCCACAATTTCCTCTTTTACGGTCTTTAAATCCGATCGTATGTCATCTTTCCCTCTCGCAATCTGTTCTTTCAGTTCATGCTTACTTGCCTCTGTGGTTGATATTACATTGTTAATGCCATCCATAGTGACCGATTCTATGTCTAAGTGTATGTGCTTCCAGCTCCTGCACACCTGCCTCTGTGGTGGATAGTATCGTGCTACTGCGGTCGATTCTGACTGATTCAATGTCTTGTTTTCCTCTAAGTAGCTGTACATTAAGTTCTTGCACACATGTCTCTGTGGTGGATATTATAGTGTTACTTACTTTTGTTGTAGCCCATTTTATGTCTTGTTTCCCTCTAACTGTCTGAACTGTCAGCTCCTGCACACCTGCCTCTGTGTTGGATATAATAGTGTCACTTCCTTCCATTGTGACCGATTCTATGTCTTGTTTTCCTCTTACTGTCTGTGCTGACAGTTCATACACACCTGCCTCTGTGTTGAATATAATAGTGTCACTTCCCTCTATTGTGACCGATTCTATGTCTTGTTTCCCTCTTACTGTCTGTGCTGACAGTTCATACACACTTGCCTCTGTGTTGGATATTATAGTGTCACTTCCTTCCATTGTGACCGATTCTATGTCTTGTTTCCCTCTTACTGTCTGTGCTGACAGTTCATACACACCTGCCTCTGTGTTGGATATTATAGTGTCACTTCCTTCCATTGTGACCGATTCTATGTCTTGTTTCCCTCTAACTGTCTGTCCTGACAATTCATACACACATGCTTCTGTGGTGGATATTATGGTGTCACTTCCTTCCATTGTGACTGATTTTATGTCTTGTTTCACTCTTACTGTCTGTGCTGTCAGCTCCTGCACACCTGCCTCTTTGTTGGATATTATAGTGTCACTTCCTTCCATAGTGACCGATTCTATGTCTTATTTCCCTCTTACTGTCTGTGCTGACAGTTCATGCACACGTGCCTCTGTGTGTTGGATGTTATAATGTCACTTCCTTTTATTGTAGCCGATTCAATGTTTTGTTTCTCTCTAACTGCCTGTGCTGTCAGCTCCTGCACACCTGCCACTTTGTTGGATATTATATTGTCACTTCCTTTAATTGTTTCCGATTTATGTTTTGTTTCCCTCTAACTGCCTGTGCTGTCAGCTCCTGCACACCTGCCTCTGTGTTGGAGATTATACAGTCACTTCATTTTATTGTTTCCGATTCTATGTCTTGTTTCCCTTTTACTGTCTGTGCTGTCAGTTCATACACACCTGCCACTGTGTTGGAGATTATAATGACACTTCCTTTCATTGTAGCCGAGTCTATGTTTTGTTTCCCGCTAACTGTCTGTGCTGTCACTTCATGCACACCTGCCACTGTGTTGGATATTATAGTGTCACTTTCTTCCATTCTGACCGATTATATGTCTTGTTTCCCTCTTACTGTCTATGCTGACAGTTCATACACACCTGCCTCTGTGTTGGAGATTATAGTGTCACTTTCTTCCATTGTGACCGATTCTATGTCTTGTTTCCCTCTTACTGTCTGTGCTGAAAGTTCATACACACCTGCCTCTGTGTTGGATATTATAGCGTCACTTCCTTCCATTGTGACTGATTCTATGTCTTGTTTCCCTCTTACTCTCTCTGCTGACAGTTCATGCACACCTGTGTTTGATGTTATGATGTCACTTCCTTCCATTGTAGCCGATTCTATGTCGTCTTTCCCTCTAACTGCCTGTGCTGTAAGCTCCTGTACACCTGCCTCTGTGTTAGATATTATAGTGTTACTGCAGTCGATTATGACCGAATCTATGTCAAGCACACCCGCCTCTGTAATTGACAGGGAATGTAATGTTAGATATTTGAAATGAAGATATAGTTCTGTGTGATGTGAGATTTAAATGTTTATGCGAGAGTTTGGCATCACATTGTAATTTAAATGTATTATTGCAATATTATTAAGTTGAAGGCGATAATAAGTATATTAAATATGAATATATCATATGATTTATTAAATTCAATCACATAAAATGATTGTGTCAAGAGTTGTAAGTTATTTCTCTTATTCCATATAACACATTATCATACCACCACATTGATATCTGCTTGATATCCTGTGGCCTGATATCTTTTTTTATATCACGATCAACAGGAAGTTCATATATCAGTCATGTGAGGAGGCTACTAAGACTTAATTACAAGGTTTTGTTTTATTGTAAAACTGAATCAGATTTATCAAAACAAACAATTTGATACCAAGAGGTATTACATTTAATCCACAATCAGCAACAAAAAAAACAACAACGTATTTTCAAAATATTAAGAATGAATAAGTACATGCTGATGACGTCATGTAACCAACGGACTACTTTTTTTGACCCGCCTTCATATGCAAACATCAAAGGTCAAAGGTTATGTCAAAAATTCAGCACTTAATATAAACAGACCAAAAAAATAAAACAAACAATAAAAAAAGTAGTAAAAATATTAAAAATAAAATAGTAACACACTTCACAATAAAACCAATTGTAAAATGCATAAAAAATGAATTAATTTTAAATAATATATTACTATTAAGGTTACAAATATGATTTGTCGTCTGCTACAGTTTGCCACAGGAATTGTGTTTAATAAATCTAGGCTAGTTAAAAGCTAATTTCTTTTCAAAATAAGGACTTAAACATAAAAACATATATTAATATAATAAATAAACATTACCATGTCAGACTTTGTGAATGGGGGTAAGTTTGACATCGTTTGGGACGGTTTAATGGAGGAAGTTAATATGTCAGAGGAAGACTTTGCCAATCAGTTTGGAATAAATCCGAGTGTGTTTAATTAACCATTCGATGAAGGCACGAATGCAAATGTAAATTTAACTAAAAGTCGTTTAGAATCCCTTACTGAAACAAAATCAAAAACTGAGAACAGTGAAAACATATCAGACGCCACAGAAATAACAACCGAAGATGAAAAAAAATTCATTGAAGCCGAAGATAACAAGAACACTATCCGGAAAACACTGGCAGATGTCAGTCGATTTCAACAATATCTTGCGAAGAAAGGCGAAACGAAGGCAATCCACAATTTATCGGTCGACCATCTAGATGAATATCTTGCCACATATCTGCTCTCCATTCGCAAGAGTGATGGTGATGAACACGAGCCTGTCACATTGCGGAGCATCGTGGGAAGCATTGAGCGGAAACTCCAAAGAGCAAAGTACCCATACTCTATCTTTCGGAGCAGTGGCCCTGAATTTTCCCTCACACTCGACTGCCTGAAAGCAAAGCAGAAAAATCTAAAAAAACAAGGAAAAGGTCAATTTAATCACTGTTTTTACAATAAATATGGCATGAAATTGTGAATAAGACAGCATTATTGACTTCAAACATTATATTAAATTTATCTACTATTATTTATTTTTTGTCTTGATTTTATTTCGATTTTAAATGTTATCTACTTAAAAAAATGAAAGCAACAATTTCTGAATATAATTGTTATTGTTGATATTACTGGTAATATCTAAGTCTTAAAGAGTCTCAATTATGTGTAAAATGTGCAGACAATGTTAATACATATCAGGGCTTTTTCTCTTTCTGTGAGAATGGCCGTTTTTCATAATTTGGGGAAATTCGCAACTAAAATTTTCACAATTTCAAGAAGTTCGCGACTCAAATATTCACAATTTCAATAAGTTTGCTCCTAAAATTTTCACAAGTTGAAAAAGAGTTTGCTACTCATTTTTTTCACAAATTTGGACAAGGGACGTTAAGGCGTGTTATTTGCCTGAAAAAAAATTAATATTTGTAAAAGTTAATTATCGCACCCATTAAAGATCACATTTTGAAGAATACGACGTGCGCTTTACGTTTTCATAGTTATTGCATCGTACATCGCATAGATGACGTCACATTGAACGTTTCAAACAAGCGCGTTTCTTCGAATAACGCGAATTTCGAGCATTTTTTAATGTTTATCACTATTTTATGACAACAGCGCACACGTTAACCAACTTGATTCTTTTAAAAAATGCAATACATTTTCGTTATTTGTTCATCGATATCTTTTTATTTTTGGTTAACGAGTGCGCTGTATGTGAAAAATACATGTATTTTCTTCTTAATCGACATTTGATTGAACAGTTAATAATTTATCACCATGAACGGTTGTTTCCTTGCAATATCGCGGAAGCAATCAAGTTGCTTTTTTAACATTTTAACTTAGAAAAAGGTAGTGTTTCGTATAATTCACGGGAGACCACTCCATTAACTTATTTAGGCCTATGGGAAGTAATCTTATCAAGCGAGCGGGATAAGTCTACATGGAAGATACAGCGTCTGCTTCGCATCATTTTAACTGAACAGTAAAAGTAATTTAAACAAAATATAAGAGGTTAAGTTTCATCATTATATATCAACAGACAGGTATGTTGTATAAAACATGTTTTCAGTCAGTTATATAATATAAGTCACGAAAATCATTCTTGTATTTAGCTTCAAAGATGAATTCACACGAACACCAGAGAGTATTAAGAAACATACCTTTCTATGGTTATCCGTAATCCATAGTTGTCCAACTTAAAAGTCCATCACATAAATTGCTACTTGTTTAAATGTTGAAGTAAATTAACTGGTCACAATAATTCCATCTTATTTACACAGATACAAAATTGAGACCAGCGTTTTAGGAATGTATAGACTACAGTAGCTTCAAAATTCAGTTTATTTATCATCCAGTTGCATTATTAAATAGCCTAATAAAAATGCTTTTAATTTAAATTTCATCAAATCGGTTATACAACACGAATGAAGCTTATTCTATATCGTTGTAAAATTAAAAGTTATGACGAAAACCGACCAGTTAAATTACGTCACTTCAACTCGATATTTGTTCTCAGTATTGATGACGATGTTTTTATTACGTCATCGAGTTAATTATGCGTGAACAGTTCAGGGGCTCGAATTCTGCTACGATCGTAACTGTTATACTTTTTATGTGGTATTTTAATTTCAGAATTTTATGTCGACTAATAAACAAATACTTTCATTTATTTTTAATTTAGGATGTCTAAATCGTATGCGTGTGCTATATGCACCAAAAGTGTGGGCCCAAAAGAAAGGAGGAAATTAAAAACAGATGGCAATAAACAACTTATAAAGTACTTGAGAAAGCATATGCTATTGACAGACGAAGTAACAGAGAAAGACGTTGTTCATAATTCTTGCCGTCTTAAGTATACAGCAGAATCGGCGGCGGCAAGATTAAGTGCATCCCCAAAGAAAAATCCACAACATGAACCGTCTGACAAGAAATCGCCGTTTCAATTAAACATTCAATCAGCTGGGTTCAGCCATACTATATGTCCTATATGTAACAGGAAGGGCGCTCGGTCCGAAGGGTTTGTAACCATACCGGGCGAGGCGATAATGCAACTGTTCATCAACAAAAACATTTTGTTGAAAAAAAAATCGCGATGTTGTAACACTCACATGAGTGGGGGCAAGTTTACACCAGAGACCCTTTCTGCTGATATTCAAGGAAAAATTAGATCCACAAAATACATGGAACCCGAACAGATAAGCAGTTTAATTAACTCGCTACGGCAAAGTGCGACACAACGTCAAAAATCTTGCATCGATTTTGACGACCATCCACAATGACGGATGCTGATTATTGGAATCTTACTGGTACGCATACTAATTTGAATTGCATAATCACGCTGATGAGGAATGATAGATCTACTGTCCTTATCTTATATACATGTATACACACAGGTCATGAATATTTTTAATAATTTTAATAATTGTTTTATGAGTTTATGTAATCAATGATATTATAGTGTAAATAACATATATGAATATATATATATCAGGGTTGACGAAAGACCAATTTTCAACTCTTATCGGTGATGTAGACGACATACGGACAACAAAGACCAGGTCCATTCGAACATGCATCGCAGTGCTCCTAGTCAAACTAAGAACTAGTTTAGGGAATGCGCTGCTCAGCACTTTGTTCAACATGACGATTGCGCAGGTATTATGTGGTTCGGATAATATAACCTATTTAAATACCAAGGCGACTTTGATATGATTTACCAAATGTATCCATAGATTGAATGTTGATACTGGTAAACTTAATTTCAATTTTTAAATCTCTCTTTCACAATTTATCGTGGAGGAAAAGTAACTTTTCAGTCTTTTTAGACGATGAATATGATGGTAAACATTAATCAGTTTTCAACATTTTCTTGATGCAGTTATGTATGTAATAGCATTCATAATTGAAATATTGCTTACTATAACCGAAAATGAAAATCGTTCTATTTATTTTAACAGGATATATTTCAAGAGGTAAAAAATCTTTAAAGCAGTTTACAAAAAAGCAACACTCTTATGGAAATTAAAAGAAAGTGGGCTTTATAAATAATGTGTTTATATTACAGATTCGGCGTGCGTTGAAATCGTCAAGAAAATCCTTGATGAAATCGTTCGTGCCAAAGAATATGGGATTTAAACATGTTTCCAGAGAGGAGATAAGAACGACCCATACACGACCTCTAGCGCAAGAATTGTTCGCTGCATCTGACCAAAATAAATCAATAATTGTTTTAGATGGAACATATATATATATATACAAAAAAGTTCAAACTTTTCGTTCGCACGTCGGTCGTACTCCATGCACAAGCATAGGCCACTTGTCAAACCAATGATTGTTGTGTCCACCACTGGCTACATTATATCTATTTTGGGACCGTACTTGGCGGATGGCAAAAACTCAGATGCAAATATACTGAAACACATCATCAATCAAAATACTGAGGATTTTAAGGTTTGGTTACATTCAAACATGTCATATAACATTTTGTTTTTTTAAACAAAACAAAATGTAGGAAACCAACTTGATGATGATGATGATATCATGATCAAGGTGATGATTATGATCATGAGCATGATTTTGTTGATGATGTCGATAAGGTCGTTTATGATTCGCATGATGATGATAATGATGACGATGATAATATTGATTACGATGATGGTGGTGGTATTCATTATTATGATGTAGATGATGATAATGGTGATAATCGGGGTAATGATGAGGATAATAGATGATGCTAATGGATGAGTATGATAATCATACTAATACAAATTATAGTCAATACGAAAATATGAGCACAGTCATGCCGTAAACAAAACGTTTCAGAGCTGGATTCAGGAAGGTGATGTGGTCGTAGTTGACAGAGGTTTCCGAGATGCGTCGACTGTTCTCGAAGAACTTGGTGTAACTATGCAGATGCCATCTTTTATGCGAAAGGGGTCTACACAGCACACAAGCGAAGAGTCTAACAAGTCGAGGCTTGTGACGAAGGTAAATCTCCGCGCACATGTACTTGATTTATGATTAGATCACAATATACATGTAATATATTGAGATGTATTTATACCTTTTTGTGAATAATTATATACTGTGTTCAAACTTACTCACTTAACCGATAATTCGCCATTCATTCGATTATTTAATAGCACGGTTAAAATAACTATCGTTTCAACGGTCTAAGTGTATAAGTGTATTGTTTAAACAGATACGATGGGTTGTCGAGTCAACCAATGGCAGACTCAAGACATGGACATATTTAGCTAGGACAATGCCAAACACCCAAGTGCCATTTATTGGTAAAATATTTTATGTAACATTCATAATCATTTCACAAAATAGATAACACATACTTGCGTAAAAATGTACATGGAGTAAATAGAGTGAAACCGTCACGTTATTTACACTTAATACAATCCTACACATATTTATTAACATTATTTAAAATGTCCTAATAATAATGTGTATATTTATGTAATGAGATTCCTGTTATACATTTGATATTTATTTAAGGTGACTATGTGCGAATTGTTGGAGCAATCTGCAACCGCTTCAGACCGGCTCTAAGTAGCGGGGACTCCGATCAAGACAAAATAGTTGCAGAGAGAATGTTGTATTTGTCAGGGCAGAACAACGATTTACAACAATTCATCTCTGACAACGACATAGAAAAAATAACCAAGGCATCGTGGAAACCGATGGACGAACTAGACATAAACTGTCCAATAATGACCGAGGATGAACTTAGATGTCTAATCTTTGGTGTATACACAGTTAAGCTGGCGGCTTCTTATACACAAGAGCACATGTCAAGTGACGGAATATACTCAATTCACGGTTATGTGCACAATAGGAGTTTGCTGTGCTTGAAGTTCCAAAGTCGGCATGTGTCCCGAAAGCAATACCGGTCTTACATACGTTTTAAGGAGGGGTCAGTCGACGCATGGTTTTGCAGCTGCCCAGTGGGAGCACGTGTACTTGGAACATGTGCGCACGTTACAAGTGCGCTGTGGTACCTTTGTTTCAGGTGACACCAAACTGATCAACTGTCAGATGGTCCGAGAAATTGGGCTGCAGACATTTCAGATGCTGCTAACGTGTCATATTAAATATTAGGACGCGCTCTGAGACATAGACAAAACAAGTCTTAAAAATGTGTGTTCATTTACATCTAATAAAGACAAAACAAGTCTTAAAAATGTGTGTTCATTTACATCTGATAAAGACAAAACAAGTCTATAAAAATGTGTGTTCATTTACATCTGATTAAGACAAAGCAAGTCTATAAAATGTGTGGTGAATGATTTCTCTGAGAAAAAGGGGTTAAATGCATTAAGTGCGCAGTAGAGGGCGTTGTGTTTCTGACAAACACATCTCTTGTTTAAAGATGTTAATGTAAGCAATATTACAATTTGCAACAGTGAAAATATTTTATACTGATTGTTGAAAGTCGTGTAACTGACATGTTTATAAAATTGACTGGTTTTATTTTTTTTGTTTTTTTGTGTGACAAATATCAATGGGCAGAATAATGTGTGGATGGCACAGATAGAAAAAATGTCATTATTGGAAGAATGTGAACAATTACCAGATGAAACTCGTTAGTATAACAACGATTGTATAAACATAAGCTTTATACTATCGCTATATTTAGATCAGATTTGGGTTTTTCCAAAAATTGGAGAATGTGATTTGTCAACTACGGAAAAAACTAAAACGTCAAAAAAAAGCCATATTTGACAGTTATTAATGGAAAATTGTGAGGAAATAATAGGATAAATAGAATATTATGTTATTTTTGGATAAATATCAAGTTTATCATGCTCGGCACGAACTATGTTAGCGCTCGGCATGCCTCGCGCTACATTGGTTCTAAGCCTCGCATGATAAACTTGATATTTATCCAAAACTCACATAATATTCTCTATATTTACAAGGTTACGCGATCTGGATGTGCATACGGAATATGTTATTACAATAGGTCATGATATTACACCGTATTTGTTGTTGTTTTATTAATATTTTCGTTGTTACTTATAAGAATGTTCTAGTTTTATTATGATGATGCGATTTAAAAAAATGTTATAAACAATGTGTGATTATTTTGCGTAAAACATTTAGCGATATGAAGCAATAATAATATCATATGACATGTAATATGTTACTTTGATTTATGAACATGATTTAAATCATTTCTCACATTCTGGATCACCAAATTTTTTATGCTGATTGAATAATAAGCGCGGTAATCTGCGTAGATACAATTCGTAGTTGTGACGTTGCCGTAAAAAGCAACGTTAAACGACGTCAAAATTGGGAAATAGTGGGCATCTTTGTCTCGGGCTGGAGATAACGTCTTTTGAACAAATACATGCATTGAGGATTTTTTGAAAAGATGACTCTCTGCACTTTATGTTAATAGTAGATTGAAAATAATTTGGATAAAGGCAAATAACGACCCTTAACGTCCCTTGTCCTTTAAACAAGTACGCAACTCAAAATGGATGGGCGTAGGCCGCTTCACAAAACAGGCAAAAAAGTTCTCTATATTATTATTTTTTCAGGAAACAAGCCTAAAGCGGCTGCCGTATTATCAGACGAAGAGATTCAAAAACTCTACACAGACAACATTCTGGGTGCAACAACGCCAAAATCACTTCTAAATACCATTTGGTTGAACAACTCCCTGCATTTCGGCCTACGAGGAACCCACGAGCAGTACAATTTAAGGTTAGTTTAATTATGAAATGACAGACTTTCAGTGCTAAAAATGAGAGTCTAAAATTTGATAAATTTTTGGGATTGCATAATTGAAATCCCGTATTAAACCAGATTAATCATTTGCTTAACCTCCAACAGATTGAATTTTACATGAACGGCACTGAATACTTACTTCAATATAATGAAACAACTTCTGATAATTAAACACATTTTTTTTTAAGATGGGGTGATGTCAAACTGAAGACAGATGCTTCAGGAAATGAATTTCTGGAATTCAATGAACGACAGACTCAGACCCGCACTGGCGCAAATGCATCAGATGCCAGAAAAATTCATCCGAAGATGTTTGCCTCACCAGAGTTAGGAAATAGGGACCCTATTTACATTTACAAACAGTATAGTGATAAAAGGCCACCCGGCTTCAGCACTGATGATAGCCCATTCTACCTGGCAACAAGAACCGTGCCCTTAACTGACATTTTTGATCAGTGGTTCCTACGGCAGAAACTTGGTGAAAAAAAATTGCCAAGATGTTGAAAACTATGGCAATCGAGGCCGGTTTTGACAAAACCAAAAATATCAGTAACCATTCCGCTAGAAAACACCTTGTTCAAAAATTAAGGGATTCCAATATCGCACCCACTGAAATCATGCAAATTACAGGACACAAAAACGTCCAGTCAATAATAAATTACAGCGAAATTTCCGAACAAACACAAAAATGATGTTCAAACCTTTTAGCATCATGTTCTACTGCAACTCCATCTCAGGCATCTGTTTCATGCACTTCTGTCAACACTTCCGAAATGAACATTTCTCTCCCCACCCACCCTGCACAAGCACAGCTTCCTGGCCCAAATCCAATACTAGCATGTTTTTTGGAGCTGTACTTAACGTGCAGAACCTCAATATCTACGCACAACCACCACAGTAAACCAAATGCGCAGTACATATTCCGAATTCTAATAAAAACATCATTCATTTCTTTACACGTGTTAACACACTGCGAAGACGTCAGCGACTGCACTGGCCTTGACATGTTACAATTGCGTTTCAAGTTTTTCCTTTAAATGTATAATATATGTTTTCATTTTGTGTAATAAAGTATTGCTGCTTTAAATTTTGTTGCAGTATTAAAGAAGACAGAGAAAGATACAGCGTTATTAAATTACATTAAATGGCGTAGCGATGAATTTTTAGTATTTCTTGAAAAACGGGGTGAGAGGTGTCAGTGGTATGATAAACAGAAAAACAGGTTACTGCCTGATCGTTTTGTAATATATCAGGCTCGGCACGAATAAAATAACGGCGAGGCTTTGCTTTTATTCTAAGCCTCGCCTGATATATTACAAAACGATCAGGCAGTAACCTGTTATTCTCTATGTAGCAAGTAAACAGTTCTAAGACATTTTTCTGTACAATGTTTACATTCATAGTGTTATGGGTAGTAAGGATGTCGACAGCAATTTCTGCTTAACTTGTCGCATTGACAATACCTTTATATAAACAACAAAAACTAGGCGACTATATAAACTGCTTTTTCGTAGCCCATACACGCATGTGATATTTTTTTAAGCCTTTTGGAATTGTTTGATATAAAGGATTTACGTTCTTTTAAAAAGAGGTAATTTATTATAATGTTAAATTTACTTCAATATTAGACATTACATCTAAACGTTTTATTGTCTCGTATCATAAAACATTGCCAAGAGTAAAACCAGTGTAACCTGTTAATAGGCCATCATTATTGTGAAATAAAGCCGAACAATGAAACTGCTTCAAATCATTTTTGACTCGTGGTGTTTTTTTTGCAAACCATTATGTTCCATGTCCGCAAATAATTTTACAGAAAAAAACGAGTTGTTCAATGGCATTCAGACGACAAGGCAGATAAAGACCAGACGTTATGTGACATATAAGGAGTGTGTGAAGTATTTTTCATTATTGATAAATATGCAACAATAAGGCTGCTTACACGAATCTCACATTACACCGCATTCGGAGTAGCACACATCGAACATACTGAGAAGTGAAAGTAGGTATTAAGCTCGATGTTTGAAACACATGCAGAAGTAGTGTCCGCTATGATTGATTGCTATTGTACAAAAAAGATGTTTGATTAAATATAAACGCGAAAACTGCACTAAATCTATGACAACTTCAGAAGGAAATAATAAATGAATACGTATTTCAGTACGTGTTCAATACACAACATCTACATGTATACGCATGTACAAAATATCATTCAAACTCTTTACAAATATTACGCCAGTGATCATTTTCGACGTCACAGTTTACTTTAAGAGGCCTTCTCCTAGTATTATTCGCGCCCCATTTGCAATTACATTTCATTCACGACGTTTTAACATGTGATTTGTCAACAATAAAGTTTATGCTTAATTTTTGTTAAATGAGAGCATTGCAGACGTCAAATCATAACACGATTCAAACAGATGGTCTATGAGTAACTCTTTATAATTCGTCATTGATGGATATCAATCTTCTCATCAGTGTGTATTCCTTTAGGTAAGTGTGCGATCTTTTTTTAACGATGACTCATGTAAACTTGGGATTGCAAAACATGTTTCACTCATTTGTGTTATTGACTGGGCGATTATCATTCCGAAATCAGCACAACCATTAATTTTTGGCCTTTAGGCACGTCATCGTTCGATATTTTAAAATTAATTTTAATAACTTGTCGTTTTCATTTGCTTGTGTCCAGTATGTTGTTATTTCTATCATTTGTTGAGATGGGGTTACAATAATAGCAGTAGACTATCACGAAGTATTAAGCGGCAAAGATGTCATAAATTAAAATATGCATCAGTGTTCTTGGAGTTAAGGCAAATCCATATTTGCATGTTTTGAATTTAACCTGGAATGGTACCTTTTGGATTATTAATTGTAAATTTTAAGATATATATTGACATATATACCGATTTGATCTGATGGTTAAGTAAAATGGCGCATGTGTAAACAATGAATAAAAAAACAAAAGACCTAACTTAAGAATGATTGCTTATCTCGTATGGTAAAATATATTCTATTTATATAAAAAAAAACAATACAGTATTAAGTGAATAAATAAACTGTGTAGTCGCAGTTTTTACAAAAAAGTGTAAGGCACAATATGTTTAAAGCTAGTTCAAGCATTTGTCTCTCAAACAGTTTAAACAGTTTGAACTGTAAACAGTTAATTATTTGTATGCATGCTTACCTTTGACATGCGAGTAGTTATCTTTATCATTCGTCTTAACATCCCTGATTTTCTCTCCTATTGTGTCTCTTGTGACCGACTTTGTGTCTTGTTTCCCTGAGGCTGTCTCATTAAGCATACCTGCCTCTGGTGTTTTATACGATTTAATATAAGGCAGATTATACGTGTATATAGTTTTCGTTTGAATATGCAATTAAATGACTACGAATATTTTGTCTGATTTTTATGTTTCACATTTATGCAGAATTTACAAAAACAATGACGAAGGGATGTAATCATAATGCACATTATGATGATAATGTGATGGTAGATATTATGATGATGATGAAGATATTGCTGATTATGATGTTGGTGATGATGATTATGATGATTAAGGTGAGGATAATGGTGATAATGAAGATGATGATGATGGTGGTGGTGGTGATGATGATGGTGATGCTGATAATTGTGGTGATGATGGTAATGATTATGATGATTAAGATGACGACGACGACGATGATGATGTGAATGATGATGATGATGATGATGATGATGATGATGGTGATGATGTTGATAATGATGATGATGTTGGTGGTGAGGTGATGATGCGGGTAATAATGATGATGATGATTATGATGGTGACGATGCTGCTGCTGCTGATGATGATGGTGATGCTGCTACTTCTGCTGCTGCTGCTAATGATGATGAGGCGGAAAAGGAGGATGATGGTGAGGATGATGATAAAGATGATGATGGTGATGATGGTGTTGATGGTGATGCTGCTGCTTCTGCTGCTAATGCTGCTGCTGCTGATGATGACGATTATGATGATGATGTTGATGATGATGATCATGTTGATGATGCTGCTGATGATGATGAAGATATTTATGATGGCGAAAATGGTTAGGTTGGTGTTGATAATGATGGTGATGATGAAGGTGATGATAATGATGATGGTGATGATGATAATGATGATGATGATGATGATGATGATGATGATGATGATGATGATGATGATGATGATGATGATGATGATGATTATGATGATGATGACGACGATGATGATGATGATGATGATGATGATGATGATGATGATGATGATGATGATGATGATGATGATGATGATGATGATGATGATGATGATGATGATGATGATAATGATGATGATAATGATGATGATGATGATGATGATTTTCAATAACATACAAGCGACTCTTATCATGTCCATTTCACTTTAGCACGGGTAGAATGATTATTTAAGTCTGGTTTTGTGCATGTTTTTGGACCATTCAAAAACAAATACATTAGGTTATTTACCGCATATCAAATTATACAATTATTCAATTAAAATACAACAATACTGATTCTAATTTACCCGCTACAGGGAAGATTGACAGGTTTGTGATGATATCGCATCATTACTTTTACAAGAAATACTATTATAATATAATATAATATATTATAATATAAATGTATATTACTCATTCAAACTTGCTCGGATTTTAATTATATATTAATAAACTGGTTCATGGCTAAAGTTAAAACTTTAACTCTTAAGTGTGACATGGCCTTTGAGATAGGGAAATCCGTTTTAAACGCGACTTGTCGTCTTATGATGGGTTGAGTTCGTGAAAATAATTTGAGACCGATTAATATATGGCAAACTTATGGCAGACACATAAGTTTTCAAGATATTGCATCACTTTGACTTTTGACCTCTACATATGCCCTTGACCTAAGCATGCACAGAGATGGTTGTTTAACGCTACATTTCGTCTTATGATTCGTCGAATCTATGTCAAGTTATATTCTTAATATAAGGCACAGTAAGCGCTTAGACTGGAATTTACATGCTATTTAATGGTAAAATTTTACCATCAATAACAATGCATGACATTGACCTTTAAGGTAAGGATCGACACCTGACACATCGTCTTACGATAAGGGAATTGCGCAAATTTGTTTCACAATCTATCCATATATGGCAGAGTTTTGGTTTAAAATTGCACACATATACACAGACGAAAACAGGGCCTTTTCCATCTTAGAAATAGTTTTCATAGCTTTGAAAAGTTTGCGAATCAAAACTTCACAATTTTGAAAAGTTCCAGACTCATTTGTTCACGAATTTCAACAGTTTGCCACCCATTTTTTTAACAAATTGATGAGCCAGAGGGCGCTTCACGAGGACCCGAAAATATGCATAGGAAATACTTACAGTGCGACTGCTGTATGACCCCCCTAATAATATGAGTTCTCTCACAGGTTTAATAAGGTAAATGTATGTCTAAAGTGGTAACAGGATGTCTCTACGATTTAACCTGTTAACTTGGCTTATATATAATAGATATAAACATTCTAACCGAGATTTATGAAGACCGAGTCGTACATGTTTTCTACAGTTGTATAAGCGTTTTCTTATATTTAGCATGGTGACCTAGTCTCCGTACGCATCTGACCCAGTGTCAACCTTGACCGTGAAATTGTCTAAATAAACAGTCTGATTGAATTTCCCCAAATTAAGTTATACACGTGTCTTCAAGATTTGTAACACGATATTTCCGGGTGAACTAGTTTTTGAACGCACTTGATCCAGATCCGAACACGGCATAGATATTGTGAAGATAAACATTATTGTTAAGTTTTGTTAAGATTGTGTTATAGCTGTGACCTCTAGGGCGATAATGAGCTAATCGTTGATCGACGGAGAACGAACGTACAGCGGACACACAGGGTGATCACAATACCTGTAGTACTATGATTGTTCCTTAACTATAGTGCGGTTTATTTGTCTGCAGTCTGACATGTTTTAAACTGAACAGGCCTATATCTGGTTCAGAAGTTTTTTGTCTTCCACCTATTGATACTTAATTATTTTTTTCTGTGAAAGTATTGTCTTACTGTGTTTTTCTATAAATTAACAAATCCATTTTTACAATAAGCCCCGCTCTTAGAAAACCGGGTTTAATGAGTGTGCGTATAGTGTCACCTTCAGGGACGACAATTTTTGCTTTTATGGAATTTTTCGTTTCGTTTTTCTACAATAAAAGTGTTGTCCTGTATTAGCCAGTGTGGACTGAGGGACGATACGCACATGCATTTAGTCCAGTTTTCCTAGAGCTAGGCTCAAATAGTTTGGCTTATACTGTATACCTGTGAAAGTGGTAACAATATTAAGGGCTATTTATTATTAACAAGGATTAGATACAATTTAACTACATAATTATTTCCATTTATAAACTATATTTTCATAAACAAATATTATTATTAAATATTTATCTTTAGAACCAGCACATACCTTGATTTTGTGAATCGACTTTGGTATTTTCAAGTAGGTCCGCTAAGTATTGATATCCAAGTTCTTTTAATGCACATATTAATAGAGTGTATGCATAATCGTCTTTCTGTATCAGTTTTTTTAATAAAGCAATTATTTCTATTTTCCTTAGTATAAGGATTGAATCCCATGATTTCATCTTGATCGCTGAATTCAAAGACATTTTTCTCAATAAATATGCCAATGAAATCTTTTTCATCAATATAAATTTTTATTGCTCGCAAGTTTTTAGTTATTTTCTGTTGCAAGTCCTGTCTCATTGTGCACATTTTCAACACCTGAACAAGAAAATATATGTATTCATATTTATAGATGATATACGTAGGTCGTACATTGTACGTTATTCAGAGACCTTCAATGGTTGAGAATGAAAAGCGGTCTCTTAACACAGGTGATCTCTTAAGGCAGGGTGATTTATTAAAGCTACGTTTTGCATACATATGTATGCTACTTAATTAACAGACGAGGTTAAACATATATTACATAATGATCGCAATTAATTTATTTGTACAACATAAAAGAGGAATAAATAATATGTGTTTAATTTACTTTTTCTGTTTGCGTTTATACATATTCATTTTTATAAAAAAAATATTCCATAACAGATATTTAACCGTCTTGAAATGTTTGTCCGTTACAAGTTTTTTCCGGTTTGATCAATTTGCATGCGATTTATACTGTTAATGTCTCGGGAGGCAATGCATACAATTTATTGCACACATTCCAAATAAAATTAATAGCTAACACATAAATTGTACCATAAGATCATTATCAAATTCCTGCGAAATAAAGTGCATTTCCGATCATTCTCCAACCATCATGTTTTATATCTTAATTCAGATTAATGATGTCGTGACATAGCTGTCAAAATATGATCCCATACTGTCCCATATTTAACACAGAAGAATAACGCCGAACATTACTGGTTAAAAGAACCAAATAAATACTCCGACGATAATCTATAAGCACATTTCAGACTCATAGAATAAATCTATCTGTGAACAAAATTAAAAAAAATAAAATTTTCAACTATAATACTTGTGTTAGAAACAATAAATCAATGTTATGTCAGGCAACTTTAGGTCATACAAAATTTGACTCTCCAAACGAGTTCATTCTACTCGCAAATGTGAAACATATAACGAGATTTAGTATGGTTTGATTAATTTGTTAGTGGATATGTGTACAATCTTATTCATATTAAAATTCAGCTATAATGTATTTGTCACAATGTACATATAAATAAATAAATAAATAAATATATATATATATATATATATATATATATATATATATATATATATATATATATATATATATATATATATATATATATATGACATACAAAACCGGCTTTTTCCGATGTTTTTGCTATCTTTGTAATTAACAGGTCCATTTTAAATTACTTCGCCATGACAAAAATCCCTCTATGTTAAAACACGTATACTAGTGTATCCAATAACACTACAAAAATTTTTGAATCTTCCGATCTAACTACTGATGAGAACAATGTCCTGAAAAATGTCTTCAATATTAAGCGCTGTATGAAAAACCCGCTTAATCACTAAAGCGCCAGCCACAAAGACACACTATTTAACTAATGCTATTTATTTCGTTTCAATCTGCACCGACCTTTATTTTACATGTAGGAACAGTTATATCATAGATATGTACAAATCTATATTGTGAGCGCTTGACATTCAGTCGTAACTTAAATTTGTCGTGATCTCTTTGGTATTTAAGACTAGAGTCCAGATATATCACTTTAATTCAATTAGATCTTTTCCAAGGGTGGTATAAAAAATATAAAAAAACTACTCACCCATTTATTTTCATTATGTTACAGAAAACATAACAATTTTGGGACCTAATGTATCATGATTGTTTAATTTAACTGATAAGCTGCACGCTCATAAATACCCACACATGTTCTCATTCGCACAACACCATAGGAATAAAAGTCATTTTCATATGTCTTCGGTGAATTTGGTTAAGACATTGGGGGAGAGCAATTCTTCTTGAATATATAAGATTGGATATGTATACTCCCCATTAGACTGAGATTGACTAAGAAATATATTTATTACATTTGAGACATAGTGTCCATGCTGAATGCTCATTTAAGCCAGAAAACTTCGTTTAATACTTACAAATAATATCATTAAATTTCCATAAACATGCATATTTGCTTGCCAGTCGGTTTGGAAATAGCAACAGCAATTAAATCTGACATATATTGTATAGGATATTAACTTAAGAAAAAATCATAACATTTGTTTATTGTCCTTGTTGTAATAAACGTATTGAACTCGGTAAAGGGAATCCAGGAATGTGACACTGGCTACAACATCGAGTGGATAATGTTTCGTGAGATATTCAAATCCAGCTGGCAATTGAATACAGGAGCTTTTGTTAACCTATATACAGTAAGCAAGCTGACAAATTATAAGCATGGATATTCCTGCTGAACTTTATTCATATGATTTAAGCCTTAAACCTAATATTGGCTAATTGGTATATTTTCCGTACTTGCTTCCTTTTATTATGATAACAATCAGGTCAATAATGTTTCGCGGTAGGTGTCATGCCCAATGGTGTATTTGAAAAAAATATTTGTAGAATGTCACATTATAATGTCACATACCAAACATCATGTGATACCCTTTCAACCCCAACCCAAGGCATGGCGTATTTTGCCACTTAGGAGCAAGATGAAAATAAAACGCCTGGGAGAGGAGTACTGTATGCTGTTAGATACATATTAAACCTTCTTTCATTTTGTTTTCTGATTCGTAGATTGCTATCAATTTAATCATGTCAGTCTTAATAAGTTACGTAACCCAAGGGTGTGACAAGTTTTTACCCAAGGGGCATGATTTTATCAATCTTTGTAAAGGACAAGAACATACTGTTGTTTCACAACATATACTATAAATCTGACCCATGCGGTGTTTGCGAATCAAATTACAAAAAGTTATTTACTGTATAAATGTCTGTAGGAGTGTCTGCAAATCATGTGACCATTGGGAGGAGGACCGTTTTGACCCATCATTTTAACAAATTTTCTACAGTACCTCTATGATTAGAAAAATGCCAACTTGTTTGGTCTTCATGACCTAAAAATCAAATAATCGGAAAGATTTTAACAAAAGTATTAGAGGGTCACGTCAGGAACAAGTCTGTGAAGTTATTAACAAAAACAATACTGCAAGACTTAGAAGAAGGAGGTGTTGTGTGAGACAAAATTATCGGATACACACGCGTACAATGAACACCATGGCATAACTCGCAGCACGCAATGCTTTTTTGCTAACACGAGATATAAATCGGAATGTATAAAACAATAATAAATAATTTGAAACTATAATTTACGTTTAGGAGAAAAGATACTTTAAGATCAACAACATTCAATAATCAATTACAATTTCTTTTTGCTTTCCGAGTCGACAACTTATGAATGTATCCAAGACATGTACACAGTTGGGAAATCCTCACATCTGTGCAGATTTCGTCATAAGACGCATACTGGTAGATACATTTAAAAGAAGATAAAACTACTAGAACACAGTTTGGGATGCATTTGAATGTAAAACTAACATGGTCATGATGAATTGGGTGGGAAAAAAAGAATTTTAGGCATAAACCGATTATTATTAAAAGGCTTTGGTTTCAGAGAAGACGATTATTGAAGTTCGTATTGTTTAAATGTAATGTTAGCTCTGCGGCCTGCATATTTAATAGACCAAAAAAAAAGAACAACTTTGGAAAAGAGTCGCCCCCATGATCATTCATCTGTAAAATCCGCTACGTGGTTAAGATGCAAATGTCCTTACTAGACATAAGAACGCACAAGCACTGGCGATTGAAATTACGGTATCTTGAACGCATACATTTGTGAGATAATAAATCTGGTAGAGGACCATAACATGATACATGCCAAACAGCAAACATTCAGGCCTTCAAAGAACACACAATAATTGTTTTGACTTGTTTTATTCATATTACGGAAAGAAGTAACATATCATATTAAATCCTCTTTCAGTTTTTCTCAATCTCTGGACTGAGAAACCCAATCATTCCAGTAAACCGAGCATTCAATGTGTAATCCAGGTTGTAAAGTGCAATGGTCTAGAAGAGTTCATTTTTTAAACAAAGGAGCGCTGATTGATAAAAAATTACAAGTAAAATACGCAAATAAAAATCATAACGGCTGTTTCCATTTGATTATAACATGTGAACAACAAGGCGCAAAATTTTTAATTGTAAGCTACGCTTCTTATTTACAAATATAGAAAAACTGAACATACATTTGGGCAGCTTGCCACACCTTTTGAGGCTTAATATTACAGATCTGAACGCTAAATTAACACCCTAATTTAGATAAGACATACACAATCACACACATTCATACATAACAAAAATTACTAAAGAATTTGGTAAAAAGTATTAAGTTTTTAGTGCGTCATTAAGTGTAACTGAAAGACATATCTATTCAAGATATTGTATTGTGAGTTGGTCAATTTACAAGTCCACAAAGATCTTTAAAAAGATAAACTTGTCTTACACGGAGTTATTCAAAGAAGTTATTGACACGACACAGATAATTTTAAAACAGCTATTGACACGCTTGATTGTTCTTATAGAAATATTTCAAACTTATAAAGAAAGGGAATATTGCATATAAAAATTCTTAACGATAATTTCTTTAAACCATATAACATTATATCAAGTACATGTATGTCAAGAACGTGACTTATATCCTAAGATTGATTTGTCAGCAATGTTCAAGGTGTCATTCAAAAGTGGATCATTGGCAATAAAAAATATCTTTATGGTGCTTATATATTTGGAATCTCAATTTAATTTTGTAGCGACAAATTTCAGTAATTTGCTTAAACATATCGTCACGTCACCTATTTTCGCCGTTCTCCTATTTTCTCCGATAACATTTGGTGCAATATAACCTATATATCGTCACGCGAGATTTCTCAGTTGACCTAGTCCTAGAATAAACAACATTGTCACGGATGAATACACCGTGATTTCTTTTTAAAATGGACATCCGAAAGGTAAGAAATAAACAGATGAAAACTAACCTGCAACAAAAGGCAAATTTTCTTAATGCCCTTTTTCGTTCCTGGTACTTCCTATATTATGTATTTTAAACGAGTGACTTTGTTCATTATCTTACTTGTAAAATGTGCAGCAGACACAGTATGACGTCACATAGGCGCGATATGTCAAATATTTGACAGCATATGAAAAGCCCGTGAAAAATGCGTGCTATATCTCCTTATCACACTTCATGATTTACCAAGTCTATTTTCAGGCCCCTCCTTCGGAAAGAGGCAGCTACAGGGCCGGTTATTCACATGATGATCTTACACATGCGTTCAATATGTGTATTGAACAAGGGCATCCTGTTGAGAGGGTTGCTAGAAAGTTCGGTATTCCGATAAACACTTTAAAAGACAGAGTTCGTGGAAAAATTGACATAGACACAGTGAAATCTGGCCCTTCCCCTTCCTTTGATATAATGCAGGAAACATTGTTCTGTGAGCATATTAAAACTATGGCTGAAATTGGCATGGGTTATTCTCGTCAAGAAACAATTAACCTAGCCTCTGATTATGTCATTCATTTGGGAATAAAAAAACAGGGTGAAAGGTTAAGTTTGAAATGGTTGTATGGGTGTTTGGGTAGATGGCCGGAGTTAAAGGTAAAAAACCTCAATCACTTGAAATTGCAAGGGCCAGAAGTGCCACTAAGACCACAATTGAAAACTATTTTAAAGAATTGAACAATATATTAACCAAATATCATTTGACAGACAAGCAATCCAGAATCTACAATATTGACGAAAAAGGTCTAAGTACAAATCACAAACCACCTAAAATTGTTACAGGCAAGGCCTACAAAGCAAAGGCGGTGACAGCTGGTAAGTCCCAGACGGTGACCCTTATTGGTGGAGGTAACGCATCAGGGCAACAAATTCCTCCATATTTCATATTTCCTGGTGCCCAAATGCATGCAACCCTACTAGAAGGATCAACACCAGGAACGTATTGGACAGTGTCTGACTCCGGCTGGTCCAATACCGACATATTTTCTCATTACATAAAATACCATCTTGAACCCTTGCTTCCAACACGTGATGCTAACAACCCTATCCTGATATTGCATGACGGTCATAAAAGCCATGTCTCAATTGGTTTTATTGAATGGACAAAATCAAATCATATAATTCTATTTGTTCTTCCGCCCCATTGTAGCCACATACTTCAACCCATGGACGTCTCGTGTTTCGGTCCGTTCGAAAATGCATGGAATGCGGCATGCCATCACCACATTATAGTTACTGGGGGTTATGTTGTTACCAAAAATGATGTATGTTGTATTGTATGTAAGGTGTACACAGCCACGCTTACACCCGTGAACATTCAGTCTGCTTTCCGTCGATGTGGAATACACCCATTCAATGCCAATGTCGTAAGTGATATTGCTATTGCACCATCTCTTGCTTTTGCAAAGACCGCCCAAACACAATTAGTGCAAGAGTCTCATGGAACATCTGTTGATTTTTTCGAAAAACGATGCGCGCCAATTGTTGATAATGTACGCCCTGCAAAAATAAGAAAAACTCTTAGTAAAGTTGTTGCAGGTAAAGCAATTACTGAAGATGTTGTGTACAATAAGGAACAGAACAGAACAGAACAGAACTTTATTCGTTTTCACAGGTTACAAAACAATGACATTTTGTAATAACATGTGAGCATATGCATAAGATAATTACACAAATATCAAACAAACAGTATTATATACGATAAATCATAGTAGATAAATTGGAAAAGTGGTTGTTATGTGAAAATTCTCCAGTAGAGGGTCAGTAACATAATGGTTATTTAAACAATATATTGTCTACAAAGAAAAGAAAATATGGGTTTCGAACCCGTAGGTGTTGAATAATTAATAGTTAAGTACGTATGTGAATTCGTTCTAATTACACAATAATGAAAAGTGATCACCAACAACCACATTTGTTATAATAGTACTTCTAGCAAAAGTTACACCAACAACAACATTAAATAGTTAACAGTTAGTGGTGAAATATTTATGTGGATACACTCCATATTAAAAAGTAGGACTAATTATAGTAACAACAACAACAACGATGCTAATAATGATAGTAATACTGATAATGATGATACTAGTAATCATGATGATGATTGAGATGACGACATTGGTGATGATCATGATGATCATGATAGTGGTGATTATAAAGCTAGGAAGAGCGTGACATTTCCTATGTTTAATACATACAAGAACATGCATTCTAGTAGTGAGTTTAAACTTTTGCAATATCCATTTCCTAATGTTATTTTATGGTTGAACGTAGATAGGTCTTCCTAGTTTAAATATAGTACTTTCCTATCTAATAAAATGAGGGAGGGTAACCGTAGAGGAACTATTGAGCGATTAAATAGTTCGGTTAAACGTTTATCAAGAATTTCAGTTCATAAAATGTAAACGGTAATAAGCGTACAACCCTTTATGGTGCCCCTGTGTTGTGTGGATTGCCGATGGAAGCGATAACTGGCATTTCATTGACGGGAGTGTTATATAAACGTAATGAGACAGTGTAGCGTAAAATTTCATTGATGGATGAGTTGGACTGTTAGTAAACGTAATAGAGTGGAACTTTTAACAATGGCAATTGGATTATTTCGTGTGCCATAGCGAGGTAGGTTTTATATTATTATGTAGGTCATTAATTCTAGAGTATTAGAGGTATACTTGTCAAAAGGAAATACTGTGTCTTTAGGTACATGTATGCAACTATTTTATTACGAGCGCCGAAAGGCATTGATTAAGTGTTTCATAAATAAAGCTGTGTTTTTAAGTGTGACAGGATTGTTAGTGCACATTAAAGCATGGAATTTAATGACGTTCGGACGGAGCGTATAATTAGAAGGGATTAATTTTGTTTTTTTTTCTTTGAAGTGAGGACATAATAAAAGGTAATGCATTTCGTCCCCAATATCTTTTGTATTACAGAGGTTACACTTTCGATTCTCATGGGGTATGAAGTTTTGAGAAAAAAGCGGCCAGCTTCAACTGGGAATAGATGGTTGCCGGTGCGGAAATGCAGCACACTTAATCGTAGTGATTGAGGTAAGGCTGTAAGATAATGTTCAAAGTTGGTATTATTTTTAAATAATCCATACATTTTTCCTTTAGATGAACATTGTATCTGCGCATTCCAACACTGGATAAACTGATCAGTTAAAGTTGTCTTGACTTGCTTATGTATGTTATTCGTCGAAATGTTCTCTTGCTGTAACCATAAAAATGAAAGGCCAGTAGAGTTTAAGATGCTGAAAATAAAGTTAGTCCATTTATCGTTTATATGTGAGTTTATCATAAATTTATACATCAAAAAGGAAAATTTAGTGTGTTTACTTATTATCTTGTTCCAAAACCTTATCATTCTTGTTTTTATAATTATATCGAGCGGGTATCTTCCAAGTTCTGCATATAAGCAATATCTTGGCGTAGATTGTTTAACTTTAGTGATTCTTCTTAGGAAAGAACAATGGACATTCTCGATTATGTCTAGATTCTCATATCCCCATACTTCACAACCATATGTCAAAATAGGGACTATAGTTTGGTCAAATAGTTTGATTTGCAGGTCAATTGGTGAATTAAGATTATTTATTTTTGTGAACACGTGGAACAGTGCCTTGTTTGCTTGTTCTACGAGATATTTTCTACAATTTAAAAAACTTCCAGATGAAGAGAAAAAGACACCTAGATATTTGTATTCTTTGACTGTTTCGAGCAATTGGTTATTTATGTAGAATTTATATTTGGAGGTTTTAGGTGTCCCAAAGACCATAACTTTAGTTTTGGAATAATTGACATTTAATTTCCAAGTCGTACAGTAGTTATAGAAGCAATTCAGTTTTTTTTTTTAATTCTTCTTCATTTTCACCGAGGATTATGGTGTTATCTGTATATAGTAATATAAGTAATTTTAGGAAGTGGATGGCATCATTTATATTAACTTCTAGACTTATTCCATTACACGTTTGTTGTAAGAAAGCATCAAGATCATTCATGTACATAGAGAAAAGTATAGGAGATAGATTTTCCCCTTGTCTCACTCCTAAAGTACTGAGGTTAAAGAACATTTAAATAGAAATAAACCAACAAAGTCTGTCAAATCATCATCGGTGGAAGTAACAAATAAATCACAAACCTCAACAACATCTGCAAACCCAATTAATAAACCTGGTACCTCATCCATGAATCCTTCAAATGTTTTGGATGAAATTCATCATGAAGCTGACACCTCTGAGGACGATGTCGACGACTCGGAAAAGTGCAGCGTGTGTAAACTGTTCACACCTGCAGAACTAAAATATTGCATAAGTCTGACTTTGGTAAAATGGGCATAGTGTGATGTTTGTGACAGCTGGGTTCATTAAAAATTTTGCACAGCTGTACAAGTATTGAGAAGGGGTGATCAGTTTCTGTGCCCTAAATGTGCAAGCAAAGAGGAATAAACAGTTTTAAAATTGTAAATAAAATACAAACATATTATGTTTACCGTTAATTTCGAAAACAGTTTATTAATTGTACATAAAATACAAACATATTATGTTGACAGTAATAATCTAAAACTTACCTTTGATTACTCTTACATAACTTGTTGAACGACCCTTATAAACCAGTTTATGTGCAACCGGCGAAAATAGGTGACGTCACTAACACTGTCATTTATTTATAGTGGCCTGTAAATGGACGTGTTAACTTTTTTGAAACCATGAAATATTTCAACAAAAACAATAAATCTGAGTTGGTAAGTGGTCAATTATCCTCACAGTTAATTAGGTTTTCAAATTGTGTGTATTCGTTATTGTAAAAAAACAGCTTGTTTCTTACATCGGCGGAAACTGGTGACACCAGGATATATAATATAAAAAAATAACGGACCGACGAACTGACAATACATGCACTGAAATGTACATAATGATCTAGTTTTGGGAGACAAGTGAAACAGGTTCAATCAAGTTCATGAAAATTCTAAATTATTTTCACCAAGATCGAGTAATAAATGAGGCATCTATAGAGTTACCGATCTTGTTTTAGGTTAGGAACTGGTGACCTAGTTTTTGACTGAACATGACCCAGATTTAAACTCAGCTTTGATATTATCAAGATCAACTTTCTGATGGCAAATGTGACATCAAGTGCTTAAACAAGCTATCGTTGAGGACGAACATTTCAAGAAACCAAACAAAGCATTAAAGACACCCATGTCCCGGATTCTCACTTAGCCTTGAAATTAAAAAGATGATTATTCATCTAAGTGATATCAATATATAGTAAACAATAAGGTGTCTGAAATAGTTATAAGTTTGTTTTTATTATAATTGACTTTATGACAATATGACCTAGTTTTGGGCGCACGTTACCCACATTCACACTCATTGTATATATTGTCAAGATAAACATTCTGACCAGATTTGATAGAAAAGTTGGTATCTAGTCTGATGAAGAGCTTAAAGTTTAAGATGCATGATACACGTCGCATAATGCCGGACACAGCATGAATACAGAAGCTTATTACGAGTACTTTGTGTAAATGCGCACACTATTGACTGCGTTATATTCATTTTTGTAAATAATTCCAGACATTTTCATAAAATCAAATTAAGTTTGATTGTGTTCCTTTTTGAATTAAGCATGTGTAGCAAAGAATTTTGTAATGTTATATAAAACCGTGGACAACAAACATGTGTTCGTTCTTATTTAGAAACAAATCGTCCTGAAATTCCCCATATGTACGATTCCGTCACCGTTCTTCACAGTAATTGGAAACACTGATAATTCGTGAGTGTACTTATATGAAGACAGATACCTACATGCATTTGTTCCCGCTATTAGGCAAAACACTATTTTTATGTATAAAGTTTAACGATGATTTTCATTTTGTTAGTGTTTCTTGTTCCCAAAATGATGACTATTAAATGACGGAGCTAAGTATGCATATTTTGTGCAAGAACAATTGTAACACACATCGCAATCAGCGTCGATATAACAGGGATAACTGCTCCGTAATAAAAACTTTGTAATATATATACGATGTATAACAAAGTATAAGTATCTCTCAAAAGAAGGTAACGTGATTACACTTGTACTACATGTTTTCAATATATGGACTGTGTGTTATGTGTTTGTGATTCAAATTATTGTTATAATGCAGAAAGTGTTTTATATGATCACATATTTTAAACAATACCAATCAAACAAAAGCACAATATGTGTGTTGTAACACATTGCTAGAATAGTGTCAATGAAAAGTTAAGATTATTTTTTTTAAGCGGAAACGATCTTCTATTCCACGAATGAAAGTTTAATTTTATATCTTACGAACATAAATATAACAGAGAAATATCTTACCTCTAGTTTCACTGAAAATTTATTTTAAAAATACTCATCAGATTGCTGCATAAACTTATGTGTTGATTACGCAATACAACAAACAAAGACATATAAAACAATTATTCATTAGTGATTTCAGTGTATTTCGCAACAATCTATATTAAAATACGCAGTTTTTCGTTATATAATCAATATTAATGGGGATTTCGTGGGATCTCGGAGATTCCTGGGGATTTTGGTAATTACGCGAAATTCGGTATTTCTTCACACCCGTCAAAATGGCTGACTTCGTCAGAAAGAACGCTAAGAAAGTATTTACATAATAACATCATCACAAATGATGTAAAGTGAACGCTACTTAATTGTTTTGTAGATAAGTATACGATCCGTTGAAAAACACTAACATTTGACAGAAAAAAAACGCAAGTGGATATGGAAATCTTCAGCGTACGAAATTGCAGGCATGTAACAATAAAAGCTTTTATTAATGGAAGTGCACAACCTCAGTAACTGGCAAACATATGCATTAGTATGTTGTTTCGTGATTATTTAGAAACGACTACATAATTCTTGTGGTTCAGCCAGTGCAACTCAACAGAATTAAGTATTAAAAGTTTCTCCACCAGACAACAAATTGCCAACTTAATACAAGGTAAGTGGTTAATATTATTTTACATATTGCAAGCTTAGGGTTAATATTGACTTTCAACAGTATTATAAATTATATGAACAATAACAAACGGCAAAAGGACCGGACGTCTGAAAAAAGCATTCATTGAAATATAATCTCTGCGATCACTTTCGATACCATCATTATATACACAGTACAACAATAACAAGCTATCAATTATAATAGATTAATGTCATTATTTTAATTTTATTGTTTGCATTAATTTGGACACTTCGTTTCAGCATTGTAAGCCCAGTGTTTAATTACCCTTTTTAATCTTGTGGTTGAATCAATGCACCTCTAACAAGTTCAATTGACTTGTTCATGAAAAATAAAACACACTACATGTAGCACGCACACCTTTGTTAACTTTAATTACTGGTATAAAACTATGTTTCATTGTTGTTTTTTTTATATTAAATTTTATTGAAGATCTTATACTGCTAATTTATTGTTTGTTATGTAATTTGTAAAAAATAATTATGATCACATTTTTGTTAATTTTCTGTTAAACAGCCTTTATATTATCAAAACTCATACTCAAAAAGCATGTTGATGCAGGTTTTTTAAAAGAGAAGTTTGTTTAAATTAAACAATATTGTTTTACGGTAATCGGTAGCACGTTTTACGACATCGGATTTTAGGCGGATATACAACTTGGGTACAGTCTTATATCACCGGGTACATTTAAGTATATTTACCATACCCGGGGTACATGTAAGTATACTTTAGAGTACCCCGGTACATGTAAGTTAAGTAGTACCCGAGCCGACAATGACCAATCAAGCCTTAGTGAGTGAGTGATGGTGTATGGGATATACACACTCAGTAATTTCATAGCATACGAGAACGAATGAAATAACATGCACTGAGGGTGTATACACCATCAGTTTCTAACAGTGTAAGTTATAATTAAAAAAAAACTCATCCTTTGATCTATACAAATACTAGATAGTAATTAACATCAGAATAAATGTGGTCTGAATACTTATAACGTCAATGTAATCTAGCAGCAGCATTGGATTATATATGGGTACGTGGAAGATATCAAATTTACAAGTACACAAATTTTCATATACTAATAGAATAGAATGGATTAATAGCGTAAAGTGAAGGACGAATCATCGTACACGATTGGAATAAACATCCAAACATAACGATTATATTAGTGTTTGGTGTAGACAAAAGGACGAATCTGTGTTGTTAGTTGATAAACTCCTATTTGTTCATTGTACTTATGCGGATTATGTTCGGTAGCTGGGGCATTTCGATCCTTTAACTCTTGTAAAAATCGGCACTGAACGTTCGGTCAGACGAGAGCCGACCTAGCATTTCTACGAGTTCGAGAAGTGTTTTCGTGTGCTTTATGTTGGCAAGTAGCCGTCCGTTCGTGGTCATTTTTCGTCAAGAGGCAACCTTTTCCAACAAAATGGTACATAGTTTATGAAAATCAATATATATATATATAAATTATAATAAAGAACTTGTGTAAAATCGTCGAATCAAATAATGTTATCATATACAAAGTTTATAACCGTTTCAAAACAATAAAATATTGTAAAAGTCACTTTGATTAATATCATACGAAATTATCGGATACTTGAGGATTTCATACGTAAGGTACACTTCCTAATCTGCCAATCGCGATAACTTCCATATTGGTTTTAATTCTATGGAAATATATGTTTTCCAACAACCTTGGTACCATTCAATACAAAATAGCAACTTATTTATCGCATACAAA
The DNA here is from genome assembly GCF_020536995.1 of Dreissena polymorpha. Lineage (NCBI taxonomy): Eukaryota > Metazoa > Mollusca > Bivalvia > Myida > Dreissenidae > Dreissena > Dreissena polymorpha. The sequence goes on along the minus strand of NC_068360.1, from coordinate 80,095,202 downwards.
AGTATGTTAATGTACCATTGAACTTGTACCTTAGTTCGATTATTTGCCAAAAATAATGCGAAGTTTTATTTCGAAATTACTAGTATCGTCTTTCAAAAAAGTCAATGAAACAGGTAGACATAAAGATACAGAAAGATCTAAGCGCTTATGCATACAATGTCATATCAGATATATTGAAGGCAAGTTCATTGTTATCATGCCATGCCAAGCCTTCACTTCACTGCGAAAACAATTTATGAAAGTGTACAATTTATGGGTACTTAAACAATTGTTAGAAACCTGATCAAGTTCATATGTACAACCTTAACGCATGTACCAATCTATCTAAACATGGGCCGGTATTCATAAAGCACCTAAGATTATGGAGAAAATTTCCTTAGTTATCAAACAAATTTCCTAATGTAAGGATTTCCTTAACTTTCGTATTCATAAAGAACCTTAGGTTAATACTTAGGTAAGATTTCACCTTAACAACTAAGGCAAAATTATCCGATTTCGTCTGTGCGACGATTCGTACTATTTTAGTAACCGCTTCTCCGAAATATATAATTAGGTCGCAAAATGGCGGACAATTGTTTAGTGGAATACTTTGTATTCAAATTGAACGGGTTTTACTAGTGTTAATGGTGGGTAATTGATACAAAAGGGATATGTTTGTGAGGTTTACGGATTCGGTATGCATCGAAACAGTTGCCACATTATTTCTGTATCGATAACATACTTTTTTCGTCGACCTTGTTTTCAAAAACAATAAGCATGTACACAATTGGAAAAACCCGGAAGTAAACGCAGACGATAATCATGGCTGAGATGGCAAAGCAGAGATCGCCTAATTTTTCTATGCAAGTAAACTCTCTCCTTGCCCAGCTTATGGGCGAGGAATATAAAGACAGTCACACGGGCCTTTTGCGTCACAAGTTTGATGTCCATAGGTATGCCAGCAGTGAGTAGATTTATTAATATTATATTTGATATAAATAAATGTTTAATAACTAAACTATTTAAACATGTTCATGACTTGCTTTTATTACAATTCTCATGTGTTCATATATACATATTGTTGAACAAGTATGTAGGTCTATTCTTAAATATATATACACATGTTTTAGAATTAAATTAAAATGGTAATTATTGTTACATTGCCTTATTCTGTTAAAAAGAATTTGCTAAATATTTAAAAACAAATCAACTATAAAATGAATACATGTTCCAACATGTATACATATGAAATCAATGCAAGTTGTATTTTCAAATGTGGATGTCAATTTAAAAGTGGAATACTATTTGTTACTTCATTACTGAAAATGTTGTCATGTTAACATAACAAGAGCACCGCATAACGGATGCCAACGCTCGGCTGCAGGTGCAGTTTTGAATAAATGAAAGCTTGTCAGATTTTTTTTAAAGAGATCACAGTGACCTTGACATTTGACCTAGTGACCCAAATATGGGTGTGGCGTGTAGAAATCATCAAGGTGCAGCTACAAATGAAGTTCAAATGTTGTAGGTGGAAGCACTTTCATTTTAGAACCAATGTTCAAAAGTTTAACAAAATGTTAAGGTTTTAGCACGACGCGGACCACACAACACAACGAGCTGGCTATGACAATACATTGGATTTTCTCCGAAAACAGCCGAGCTAAAATTACATGAGTACATCTATGTACTCTCAAAAAGTAATGTGGCATTTTACTTGGCTAAAGCATTTTATTAGTGTTAATGCAGATATTTCCAGGGTAACCAAGAATGAGATGTGTGCTGAAGTGGCAAAAATGTTCTCTGCAAATACCACTGGTTCACATCGCACAGCAGACCAGCTTGAAAAAAAGGGAAAACATTGTCTCCAAGCACAGGGGGATTTATAATGATTACCAGCGCCTGCTAAGTTTGACTGGTGAAACTTAATTGTTTTTCCCGATATGTTTGTAGTAAACACCATTAATATTATGGATCCTTTTTCAAAAAGTTATATTTATAGTTATACTATACATCCCACATGACATTTTATAATGTTTAATAATAAATTACTATAAATTAACTGTATATGATGTCAATGATGAAAATGGAAGTTCAGCATGTAAATGCAAGTCCAACAAGCTTCTCTCAAAGCAGCAATAATAGATTTAATATAAAAAATGTTAATGTTAGTAAAGTGAAAAAAACATTAATTTGTCTGCCTGTACATAACCAACATTTATATTGACACATTGCAGGAAGTGCTCCCTTCCGGTCAAAATATGATATTTGCCTCATTCACGCTGGATACAGCCTTTATCCAGTTGACAGACACATGGTAATTTTATAATCATTTTATATAATGCATTACAACCTTATACACCATTCAGGTACAAACCAATACACACAATTGGCATAAATCTATTCTTTAAACACACATACGGTACTTTGACAATTTTTTTATAATTTAAAATTATTGCAAACATTGGAGTAAAATGCAATAAAAGACCAATTAGCATGAACACAGCCAATATTGCAAAAGTATCTTAACAACATAATACAAGTATTAAAACACAAACTTACAATAATGCCCCATTCCAAAAGCTTGGCTTTCTGTTTCAACTACTAGTAATGATCAATAATTAGAACCGTACAAGAAATTCAAATTGTGATTGCACAAATATAAAACACCAAAATTTCAATTACTCTTTTTTGTTCCATTTTAAAACTTTTCGTATTTGTTGCATACAAAAAATAAGTACAATATATTCATAATTCTATCTAATTGTGTACTTAAGCTTAGTTCAAAAGAAAATGCAAGCATACAGAATGGTCATTGCCAAACAAAATATATATTACAGTCAAACAACAACAGTTGAACCACCATCACCTGCACCGCAACAACAATGTGACAACAGAGCAGTGAAAAAAGGTATACACTCGGACTGGATAGTAATGTATTAATGAGAATACCACTTTAATTTATTTAAAATTTCATTAATTTCAACAATTGTGTTTCAAACAAACTAATTTCACAAACTAATTAAAACAAATCCTATTGACTTTTACAGACTCTATACAAATGGGGAACATGCTGTTTCTGCAGTCAAACCAGCTACCACATGGTATAATCCTTTCAAAGTTACACCACTTATTACCTTTGAACTGTAAATTGTCTTTATATTTTCAATAGGTTAATTATTGTAATATACTGAATAGAAGATAGTGTCTAACATTTTAAAAAGTTTTACAATGTCTACTCAACTAAATCTGACACAACATACATTATTTTTTAACAAAATCGGACAAAATAAATTAATTAGACACCCAATTTTTATAATGAAGTCCCTTTAATATCATGTTGACCCATTAAATATGTCACTGAGGCAAAACCCATATACATGATTTATATTTTGGAGGACTCGGGCGTCATGCACTGAACCCAGCCATCTTGGAACCATGTCTCTTTTATAGTAGTTATTGATTTGAATGAATGTATTTTAAAATATAATAAATTATTCTACACATTGATCTAGATAACATATGCATGTGCAAAATATGAATGATTGAACATGTAGTGCTATCAATATTTACAATGTTTCATTATACAAAAAAGAAGTCATTTAAAAATATCATCTTTATTTTAGATAATGAAATTAAAATTAAAAAAATAAAATACAATATTTAAAATACAATGTATCCATTTAGTTGCAGTCATTGCAGTCTGAACGAACTGAGTGTTCTGAAGAAGAGAAAGATGGAGCTACAAATTAGACTGTACAAGGCCCAGTTGGCGCGATTGGGCGAAGAATAAAACAAATAATAGATTTATATTATGTGTATTTTATCAAAAATTACATTATTATTTTGTTATGAAGATAGAGTACAGTTGTATTTAAGATTAGTTAATCTTATATTTAACTATACTTTATCTTCATAACAAAATGATAATTTATTTTTTTTATAAAATGCACAAAATGTAATGCTATTATTTGTTTTATTCTTGTTCATGAGCTTCATCTACACTGCGTATTTTTTTTAAAGATTTTTGGACAGATTGTAGGCAGTAGGTTTGAAATGTCATAAATGCTAAAATAATTGTTTAAATTAAGTATGCAAGTTTGCTTTGTTGACAAATGTTACACCTTTATATTCATATATATTTTCCACACTATTCACACTAGAGTATATGTTTGTAAAGTATCATATATTTTTGCATAAACATTTTATTGTTAATGTATATCAATGATGATGAATTATGTATTGGAAAAACTTGTGTAAAGTATAAAGTTTGTGTGTATCTCCAATTCATACTTTTATATAAACTTACAGATGCATGTGTAGTATTTGTCAATATATATACTGGAATACTAGAGGTTTAAAAGCAACAGTTTAGAAAAATGTGTTTGCAATAACATTCCTGTAGTGAAGACCATCTTCATGCCCAGCATAATGATCCGGTTGGTCTAGCAGTTCCTCAATGTTAACTTCATCCATTTGAATGTCCCTAGTTTTGCAGATATTGTGTCATACACCACAACACAAAATGATCCTGAAATTGAATTTTAATATTTAGTTATTGGAGCAAGTATTTTACACAATTTGTCAGGGTGTATATTATTCTAATTCAGTTCATGTTTATATTGACTATTTTGACAGTTAATAACTTTGAAACATGAACATAATATATAGTAAACACATTTTGTTTCCAAATCAACACATTATGATATTTTGGTTTAAAAACTATATACAGACAAAGGGATTACTAGGTTATTGTTGAATACAGAGAAGTTTTTCTGAATTATTGAACTGTGTAACTTATGGTACCTGGTACACTCAACTGTTGCGAAGGATACGGGCATTATGCACCGAACCCGGCCATCTTTGAACCATAGCTCTTATATGGTAGCTAGCATAAAAATGATCTGTCCAAAGAAACAGTAATGTGAATAAACCTACACAAAGTAAATTGCCATTAATAATATTTTTAGAATTAAATAAATATAGCAGATATTATTATAGGCAAGACATTAATAAATTATGGAAAAATTGAAGTTTGAGGAGTTACAGTAATCCTTTAAATAAATTATTTTTATGTGACCCGAACAACTATTAATTGTATTATTAAGTTGAGAATTTAAACTAAATCAACGATGAATGATTTTTCAAACAAATCAAAATATGTACATGTATGCATATTGGAAAAAGCTGAACATTTAAAATACAAGAGCTGTCACCATAGGATGACTTATGCCCCCTATAAACGCTTGATAGAAGTTATGAGCTTTTTTGAAACCGAAATTTTGAACAGTCCGGATGCACGTAAAACATACCGAATCTTTTGATGACTTATTTAACAAACAAAAGAATGGTTCACGTTATCATACACCCAGACATCGTTTGAATCAAACAAACACAGACATTTGATCAAATAAGTTGGTGGAAATTTTGATCCGCCATATTTGTTTTGCTTAACCGGTATGCGTAAATAACGATTGTTAGTGTACAATTTCACTATATAACAGTAGTCTTTAACACCGAACCACAAAAGTAAAAAAATACGTAACTTTTTATGAAAATTAAACGCAGAAATGGTTGAAAATGAAAATATCGTCTGTTATGTCATAATATTTAAGGATTTTATCAAGAGCTAAGGCATCTATGTACGAACCTTAACTTCTAAGGGAAAAATAACTGTCCTTAGGATTTTCCTTAGGTTAAGAATTTTATGAATACAAACTTAGGGAATTTCGTAAATTTAAGGGAAATAACGCAGAAAAACTAAGGAAATTATTTGTAACCTTAGGTAATTTTCACCTTAGGTGCTTTATCGTCCACGATTGGAATAAACATCCAAACATAACGATTATATTATTGTTTGGTGTGGACAATAAGACAAATCTGTGTTGATAGTTGATAAACTCCTATTTGTTCATTGTACTAATGCGGATTATGTTCGGTAGCTGGGGCATTTCGATATTTTTACTCTTGTAAAAATCGGCACTGAACATTCGGTCAGACGAGAGCCGACCTAGCATTTCTACGAGTTCGAGAAGTGTTTTCGTGTAGTTTATGTTGGCAAGTAGCCGTTCGTGGTCATTTGTCGACAAGAGGCAACCTTTTCCAACAACATTTTACAGAGAAATATAATATCAGAATGTAATTTTGTCAAAATAATGCAAAACATTTTATGGCATATTAAAAGTGTTAATGTGACTTTGCCACGCGCCCAACACCTGTGAATTTAACAAGATACAAAATGCTCTTTTTTGCGGGACAATATATTTAACACATGTTCAAGTGCCAAGTTATTGTTCGTGTGTCGTATTACTAGATAATATTGAGGGAAATTAAAATGAACTATATTGTGCCACACACAAACAATATAATAAAAACGAGCATTTTGTATCTGGTTAAATATATTTAACCATACCACATCTTGCGTTCAAATTCGGCTATTGCTATAATGAACAGTGATGTTTTACGGGTTGACTTTATTTGACGAAATACTTTTGCGATATATTCTTTGATTTTGAGTATTTATGTTACTATAATAACTATACTACGTTTATAGATATCTTCCTTCAAATATGTCTGTGCAAGTTCTAATTAAATTCTTTTTATTCATCATGTGTATATGTTAGTCTAGCAAAACTATTACATTACAGTAACATATTGTAATTTGTAAACAATCTTAAAATAAAATATTAAATATTTTAATTATTCATTTTGTATATTGTAATATCCAAATAATAAATGGTGGACCTTAACGCATAATCAAATTTAACTAATCCTGGACAAAAGTGTTAAAATATTAATTTAATTTCTATTCATCTAATACTTTTTTTATATCAACTCGTCTTGTAACTCTGTTGCTCTGGTATCTTCAATGCCATTGAGTAATTAAATGGTAATTAAATTGAATGCGTTTTAATTCCCTTTTATTATTGTTTAATTTTAGTTACAATGCTACGAGGTTAAATTTTATTTACACGAACATGTATTATGAATATTGCTGTGCCAAGTGTGAGTTTGAGCGCTCCAAAACCGGTTTAATCCCCAATGCTTTGCATTGACCGTTCCAAGGCGGTGACCCCAGCTTTATTTTATTTGTGTTTATGTTGTTTTGTATTGTGCTGTATTGTCCTGTTTTGTACTGTTTTGGCAATCGGTCGCTTGCCTTAAATAAAGGACCTACTTATTGTTTATAATAATAATTCAATACTACTCCAGCAGCTGGAGTGTCACTTATATTGTATAACGTTTTCATAACTGTACTTTGTTTATAGTTTGCATCCTTCAATTGTTATTTACTAGTTAATACTTATCCCCACGCTTTTAAAAGCGTGTGAATATTGTAGTGATCTCCGCTGTCTGTCCGTCCGTCCTGGCCACTATCTCCTCCTACACTATAAGTACTAGAACGTTGAAACGTACACAGTACACTATTTGGAATTTTGATCTGACCATGGGTCAAAGTTATGGGGGTTGGGATGTAGCCGGAGATTTTCACTCATTTTGATTTGTTTAGGTTATTTTACATTAACGTCTTTATTTCTACACCGATTCACTTCTAATTGATACTGAACTTCTCTTATGACAATCCAGTCAATCTCAACTATGCATGGCTCCATTACCAACCCTGGAGCACTCCGCCCACATAGACCACGCCTACCCAAAATTTTGTTTTAGCATAACTTCTTCATGTATTCACCAGTTGACATCAAATTAATACTGAACATCTCTTATGACAACTTGGTCTATCTCGACCAGCTATGTCCACATTACCCAACCCGGGGCCCCGCAAACATAGGCCTTGTCCACCCAAAATTGCCTTTTAACAAAACATCTATGCGGCGTGGGGTTACGCGTCGGCCTTTGCCGCGCCACTTCTAGTTATACATGCATTGTATTCATAATATGTATATGTTAATCTAGCAAAACCCTTATATTATAGTTGAGTCTTGTATCATTTGTTTAATTTTCATTTTATTAACTATTTAAATTTGTGTATGTATGCATGGTAATCTTTACCTGATTAATATGACACTAAGCTATATTTGTACTCATATCGACGTAAGGATATGTATAACAATTTCTAAACGACAAAACACTGTACAGTTTACCCCATAAACATTCTTATTTCTATCTGTATTTTTACTAAAGTTGCTGACATGTATTTTAATTATATTTATAAGTTGTGAATGGGTGTATATATGGATAAATTGTTAATATATATGTAGGTAAAAGTCTTACTGAATATTTATTTTAACAAATGAGCAATATAAACAATCATCTAAATGTGTAAACAAACACAAGTGACAATCATATACGTGTTTAGCTGATTAAAACACACCAACCTTTATCGTATTTATTGTTATGTATGTTAGAATGTCATTGATATTTACGCTAAATATGTGTGCAATAATACATCCTCAATCATATTAGACGTACACAATAAAGTAAAGACATTTTACAGATAACCTTATAAATATGTTGACATTAAGGTATTTACAAATACGAATGCATGGTGAAATAAGTCTCGTGGACTGGTAAATTAATTTGTTGATACTCAAAGCTTGTTTCTCGAGGTTAAAGTGTCACAAATGATGTATATTTTATTTCTATGGACACATCATCTGTTATTCATCGTATGTTGTTCCTCGATCATTTTAAACATATCTTTTCGCATACCGAATACATTATCGCCTGAAGAACTTGCACAAACTTGATAATCAACAAACATAAATGTATTTTGTTCCGTCCCCAACAAGTCAGAACGGGTAATCACGTGACAAACAAGATGGCCACGTCCTTTCCGAGGCAGGTACTTTTCGCCGTTTATACCTTTACTACTTGTATATATTTTTTTAATTCCGCTCACCTTCCAGCCATATTAGCAAGAAAGTTACTGGCGTTTATTTCATAGACATATTCGCTCTATATCTCGACTTTACTCAGTGCGAAATTTTTTAGTTGGATGACCTAATTCGGGCTCCACTTAGAAAATTTGCGGGGAGTAAAGTCGAAGATATACATCGAATTTGCGGGGAGTAAAGTCGAAGATATACATCGAATTTAAATACGAAATTTAAGCTATTTACCTTTTTACTTATATGGCTGGAAATTGAGCGTCATTTAAAAAATAAACGAAAGTAATAAAGGGTATAATAAAGGGCGAAATATGCCTGTCTCGGCATGGACGTTGCCATCTTGACTATTACATGATTACCCCCTCTGTTTGAGGTCATTGAACTGACCACCATTTGTTTGTAATTACTTTCGTTTCGCGTGAATACCTCCGCATTGCTCTACTAAACATATCAATGAAAATCAATAAGCTATTAGACTATCAAGTTACAACACATGAAAATATGTATGGTATACCGTCGCTTTAATATAAAAAAATCAAACGAATGCTTATTATGCTTGACACATTGATAGAAATACTTCTAATGCTGTTAAATCACGTGAAGTAGTATTTTACATTTAGACATTTCTTTGTTGGTTTTACTATCGAGTCAACGCTTTAGTTAAGACATCTATATGAATAAGTTTGAACATTGTTTAACTTAAAGTTCAACTTTACGAAGTTATATTTATGTTAGGATGAGTATTCTATTTATCTAAATTTCATTCTTGAAATAAATTGTTAAAATGCATATCGGAACCATAATGGCCATGTAAACTACCACGGATAATTTTGGTATTGGGTTATTGATTGTTTTTTATAAATTTACGTTTGGTACTTAATCATACTAACCTGTTTGTTTTGCTTAATACAAATACAAATTTATAGCACCAACGATTCCATCAAGGTAAACATATTTAAAGCCTGTTTAGTTTTTTTTTACCTCGTAGAGATTACACTCGTTTTATTTGGGTAAGTCACAAGCTGACTGAGCATTTACTAGCACTTTATAATAAAGTTCGGAGATTCTTAAACGCCGTTTTATGTATAAGCACTCTAATGGGATACAATTAAAGGGACGAGTATGGAATTGTGAAAACAAAAATCAAATTATACCAATCAGGTTCGTTAGTTGTTCTCTAATTACAATTCCTTTATGATCACAGGTTGATATTTATAGAAAATTCAATACAATAGAACATACGAACCAGCACGTTAATAAAATATTGCCAAGTTTGCAAACGTTAATATTAAAGCGATCATTTATGACACCCAATTGCTATACTGTTTGCGTCAACTGTTTTCTGTAACTGTTTTCTGACAAAGTACTCCCTGTCAGTGATTTTTTAATATATAATAAAGCTAATATTTGCTTATACTTTTTAATAAAGAAAAGATATCGTGTAAGGGAAACGTTGTTTTGGTTATAAAGGACATCATCATTTTTTAAATTTTAATGACCGAGTGATGTTGTCTTCTTAAAACAAATAACAAAAGAATCGTATGCCCCAAATACTATTATGAAAATGATATGCCAAGAAGCGTTTCTCGTGTAACCTTATAATTAATGTATTGTGGTAATCCAAATTAAAATGTTTACATTATAATCATCTTTGCAGCAATGATCGACAACATTGGTGGTTGTGAAAGGGTGAACAACTTTTTGTTGACACTTAATGTTCTGACAAAAAGTAACCCAATATTAAAGAAAATGGAAGTACGTGCGGGTAGGACCATTCAATATAAGACGGCTATCTCCTCAGCATACGCTGCTAGACAGGCATATCAGATTGACATGATGTGGGTATTTCACTGATTTATGTGATTTTCAATGTAGAACTAATGTTCTAAGTAATAAATCAAATGCAATGTTAATAGCCAGTTGGGATAATACATATATTTGGTATGAAAATTTGTTGGCAGAATGTTACAATGTACACTTGATGTGTTTACGCTTTTAAATACATCCAGTTTGAAAATATGAATCATATAAAATACCAGTTATTAAATGCTACATGTATGCCACTAATGTCTGAATCAGTAAAAGAGGTGATTACCTCACAATTATACGAAGAACTTAAGTATTTTGATACTCCTACAGTATACATGACGTGTTTGTATACTTGACGTCAGTGTACTATTGTTTTGTTAAATAGAATGAAGAAAATGTCCATTTATACACAAACATTTAAAAAGACTTATTTAAGCCAAATATATTATAACAGAGCGAATATGTGTCTGTGAATAATTGAAATGGTTAAAATTATTGACATACTATGATTATTTTACTGGTAATTTTCTTTGACTGAAACTAAGTGAAGTACTTATGAACCTTCCTGAATATAACTATAATTAAAGATCAACTTATTAGAGAAAGCGGTTTTATCTTCTCAGTGATATCGCTCTGCAGGAGGAAAGTGAAAAACCCCAGCTGATGTTAGATGTTGACGACGATCTTGGAGTATGTGCAATTCAGGATACCAGGCTACTCATGCATATTCTGCATACAATAATTTATGTTTCTTTGTTAGGCTTTGTGTAGCTCATTAAGCAATTGTAGCTGCAGTTTTATTGTTTTGATATGAATTACTCATTTTGTGCATGTATACTGGTACATTCAATACTTTGAATGGTAATTCTAAGGAATGTGTTGGCGGAGATCAACTATCGCGTGAATAAATATATTTGTATGATTGACTCGCATTTCATGAAACTTATGTTTGAAATTATTAAAACACTACATCATGAGTATAACTGCACAGTTTTCATCAAATTCCATTTTATTGTCACAGGATGTAATGATGGTGACAAATGGGAAGATGTTGAAGGTGAACACAGGTAAACAATGTTTTATATTTAAAAAGTGTTTGATTATATTCTTCTTAAAATTTTAACTTTTAAAGAATAGATCGGCATTACATTTGTGCTGCACTATATTTATGTTAAGAAAAGGACTGTGTTAATGAATTGTAGGAGTATTTTACGGTCCGTTATTCAGACAAGTGTGCCAAAATAAGGAAAATCGTCAAGGACAAAAATAAAACTACCATCCAGCTAACGCCACAGACTGGTGATGTAAGAGGAACGTTCAATCAATCGAGGTGCCCAGGAGACCTTAGAAGGAGTGTCATATGAATTGGAGAAGTTGTATTGTCATCATAACTAGCATCATCATCCTCATCAATTTGAATCAATCATCATCACAGTTGTTTCCCCATGATTTTCTGAAGGAACAAGAGCATCGATCCATGGAGTCCTATGGGTATGATTTTCTTGTGATGTAAACGTTATAGTACAACTAATGATCAGTTGGCAATAAGAAAGTTATAAATGTTTGCGTTCAAGATGCGTATTAGTTATGTAAATTTTAAACTAAAATTCGAGGTGTGATCTTCATAATACGGTGCTTACGAAATATCATATACATTAGGTGTTGGTCATCAACAAGACGTGGGCATCGAAGTTACTGATCTAAATAAGTGCATGCAAATAATTGAGCAATTTGTCATAGTTATTGATTGTTAATATATATGCTTAAGAGATTAAAATAAATATGTTTAATAATTATGTATTTAATAGATAATGGTGTAAATGCATTTGGTGGAGAACAACTCAATAGCAATGTAGATAATGTGTGCATATTTTCAGTTCGAGGACATTAGATTCCACAGATATACCAAATGAATGTGTACGAATGCATGAATGAGAAGCGCTTTCATCTTTATGCTCACATATTACAATCTCAAATTCGGTATTGCGTTTCTGGCAAAGTGGGATACCCTTGATTGTAAAGCAGGCACTTTTCATGTTCACTAGTGATTCTCGTTTTTTTTTGTATCTATATTTTATACAAGATTACATTTTAGATGATTTATATGTTCAATGATTGTAATTTCCTTTTGCCATTGTTTTAACATTTACTTTAAAAAAAAGTCCTTTGACTAGAGATGGTCATGTTTCTCGTTTTCCGAACATTTCAAAATTGGGATTATGAGCGTTAAACGTTAAAATACATGGTTAAGAAAAAATGGGGTTTGAAAAACTTAAAACGTCCAAAACAAAATTATTGTACGGTGAATTGTATTTAAACTTACAGTATCAATGCAGAATACCACACCTCTAAGAAATATGCGAAGAAAGAAGAGAAAATCAAAATGTCGACATACATTGTTGTATTTCGTGTAGATTCATGAAAAAGCAATCATTAAAAAATTACTCAAATCAGACAGACTAATTTGGGTATAAAAAGTTGGACGTTAAGTCCTGCATCTTTCTTAATACTGTTCAATTTCACTGCGATAATCTAAAGGTGACTAAAATGTCCATTGACCAGTGTAACGTGTGTTCGATCATATATACGGAAAGCTGTATACTGTGTGGGGTAAGACATGTATTGAAATAATTATTGTACGTATTTGCGCCTTAATTGTTGAATTCAACAACAAATTTGTTTCTTGCGTTAATAATGTGTTGTCAGCAGTAAAGAATTTCGCGCAGTACTGTAGAAATAATATAAGCATAAATATAAGCAATAACAGCCGTACTTTAATTGACTATTATCAATAAGACGTTATCGTAATAACTCTAAGTTGTTGTGTCCGAAAATGTAGATACAAAAAATATTTTTTTTAAATACAGGTGTTCGTGTGTGAGTAAACGACATTCCTGACAGTAGGCCAAATTGTCAAGCAGAGCTTGGAACTCCACCACTCGGCGACCGTATTTCCAAAAATCATTTTCTTTACACTTCCTAATATTACCGTCCAATTTGTATCATTATTTCAAGTCACATAATTATGACCACAATAACACTTACATTGATTTTTTTCTCTTTAGATATAGCAATCTTCTTTTCTTTAAACTATCCAACCTGTCACGTACGGTGTTGACAGTTTTTGTTTTGATTTTAAATAACTTGCGGAGCCTACATTTAGTATTTCATCGAATACTCGTAGTTTTCCGAACATAGTCGAACAACGTTCGGAGTGACGGATATGTACGAAATAAGGCGATATTGCACGAAGTTCATTAGAGGGCTAATACCTGAACTTATACGATTTTGCATAACATTATTATTATTATTATTATTATTATTATTATTATTATTATTATTATTATTATAATATAAGTATTATTTGTATTATTATTATAACTCTTGCTCTCATCATAGTATGCTTTAAGAGGAAATGGCAGTGATTGGCTTGATTATTCCCTTTTTCACTTCAACACACGCTCTTGACCATGAATTATACTTGCCAATGCTTCACAGTAACAATATGTATATTTCCGAATTAAAACACTGAACTTGGGACCAAGTATTTGCTATATTATTACTTTATTTTCAAATCGGATAAAACGCTGATGAATATTTAATTTCGCTAAAATTAGCATTGTTAATTAGTTTTAAATAATATTCCTCGTCCGAAATCATTTGTTGGATTATAATGCGAGAATAAATTGTGAATATTAAAACATATATACTCGCTTGAAACAGCATTTTAAAAAGCTTTCAGTCAATGTATTAATCATTTCAGAAGTTAAGGATTATCCGTTTGACTTTAGTATCTGTTATTTTCGCTTGATGCGTTTCGATCCAAAACTTCGAACGAGTGGGCATTACGAAAACGATTCTAAACTTGCAAAATAATGTGTATGCATAATGTTCCTTTTACATGTCTCCTTCAAGCTTCATCGGTTAGCTAAGATATTTCGTGGAAGAAACGTTGTATATTTTTTATTTATGGACAAGCAGCGTTTTCGCCAATGCGTCTCGAAAATATCATAAGCAGTGATCATTGCTTCTCATGAAAACATTAATGACTCTAAATAGTCGAGTCAATATATTAAATACCACTCAACCCCATAACAATTGATACAAAAGGTATTTTACATGATCCTGGTAGAGTGGAATGTTCTTTATAACATATCAAAAGTTTACCAAAATCGGACCACCGGAAAGTTTTTTTGCAAGATGGTGTGACACTTTTGTTCACGCAGTGAACTAGATAGCTTTAGGCTACTGAACTTTTAGAACATTTAAAAAAATTCAAGTTGAACTTTTAGCCCGCAAGAACGCACCGAACAAATGGTTATTTACCGGTCAAAGCATCGGTCAAAGCATATAATTGCAATATTAATTATTCCCGAACTGCCTGAAAACAGGGTTGGGAGGTGAATTTTGACAAATCAGACAAGATGATTGAAAGTTTTGTATACATTTAAAACCACTATAGAAACAATTAGACAAGATGATTAAAAGTTATGTTTACTATCTAAAACCAGATTTGCAAAAACTCACGTTGTCGCAAAATGTGACCTGTCGGTATATAAACACGACGTTTATCCTACACTGGGCGCCATTCTTTCCAATAAACTGCCGGTTATCCCAAGTAGCGTCAAGGGAGTGCAGTGGAAATTTGCATTTATACTGTTTCGCTTTTCGTAACACGTTTCGTTTCGTTCTTTTTTTAATATATCACTGAATTTATTAAACTGGACTTGTGAAAGATAACTGATATATAGAAGAACATATCTTATAAATATATCTGAGAAACTGGACTTGTGAAAATAACTATTATGAATTAAAGAACTGATTACCACAATACGATCAATTAGACATGTATTTCTGATATTTAAACGAGATGAATGGAAGATAGTATATAATAACAATACACGTTTATCTGAAAGGAACGTCTTTGTTAATTTATTATCCCGTTTCAAGAGATTCAAAGAACCTTAGTAAACAGAAACAATAAGGTTACAATGGCGTCCAATTGTATAATAAACAGATTTTCATGTTTTCTATTTATCCCAAGTATAATCTTGTATTCCATAATTGAGGCTCAAGGGTCATAAACAACAAAATATAAAACAGACAACCAGTATACATACATATCAGAACTTAGTGTGCTTAACACTGCCTCATACATTTGTTTTTTAGGGTTGCGGCAACAATGCCATTACACTAGGCCCTTTCTGTGTTATTGCATTTAACATCATAGCATTAAACAAGTTATTAATGTCTCTTCTTGTCATAAATGGTTAAATAATGAGTGCAAATACACCAAACAAGATTTGCGTCCATATGCAAGAAGGAGTTGAGATTTCCAAGAATAACCGGGTGCTATTCAGTGAAAGAGAGTCAATGGGAAAACACGAAGCTAGTGTGAAATGGAAGTATGATTATGTAATTGAGATTGGCGTTAAGTAAATGAAAATGTCGTCAGCAGTACACATATGCTCAGAACATCAAATGTTATGCTGCAAGGCAAAGTTGTAGTTCTGTACAAAAGAGAACCACACTGCAATCAAGTGGAGATTTTGAAAGTCATACATACTGCATACTCGGTGGCTGTAAAGTTAAATTGGACTAAGAAAATTTCGGCTGGGAACGTACTTGGTCATGCTATTATTGAAGCAGTTCGAAGGTAATTATCGACTACAACGGATTTTGTGGAACCTGATATTCTGGGCAGTGATATAGATTTGTTGGAGATGTATGTTCTCCGTGCCGCAGATAGTGTTGATCACAATACTATAAACTTTGACAGCAAATGTACGTTCCATGGAATGGGTGTCAATACATATATTACCACCGCATCACGGACACATTTACTGATTCCGCAAAAACAGGCCATATAGCTCGTTGGCAAGGCATGCTTGTACTAAGGTAGTATTCTTGACTCTGACGCGATTTCTTAATTATGACAAGAGGTTCAATATTTTGTGAGAATTCTAGGCAGGCAACACCGCATTGGCAAAGAATGATGCATATTTTGTATTACGAAAGCCAGCACCATGAGCATACGTCATCTAAAGCCTATTATCATTTGTACTATGACGATAAGTAGTTAATTACGTCAACATTAGACTCTTTCTGTAACCTTGTCACGAAGCACAGCCTTCCAACCATTTTAACGTTGAACATACTCTTGTACTAGAAAGTTCCCGAAATCATCATTGATGTGCCACAAAGTACTTATCTGCAAAGTATTATTCTGAGTTGGGGTTCATTCATATACTCATGAACTTGCTGGGGACCATATACTTCATCTTTAAAGGAACCGGTCTAAAAACACACTCAATGGGGAAAATTCCATTGTGCACATTATGAAAGGAAAAGCTGTCCAGACGGCTTTGTGGGGCCATTTTCGTGTTAAAAAGTTCCTACACAACCAGCTCATATCAGGAAGATCCCGAGAATCAGATAATGCTTGATCAGACAGAGAAGTTGTACTCCTCCATTCTTAGGGGAAAGACGACACAGATTATTCTTGTTCTGACATTTAGATCAAACTCGAGACGGCTACAGAGAAGAAGAAACATGAACTTGCCCAAACTACAAATACAAGCCAATTATTGCTGAATTATCACTTTATGGTAAGCAAGGCAAGGATGTTGATCAAGGCGAGATGTAGGTTGATGGATGAAGCATTTGCAGGCAGTATCTAATTGTCTGTTCGTCTTTTCTGCAGATGTGTACTTCAATTACCTGCGATCTTCAAATAACTATCTTCTGCCATTGAGCAGCCTATATGAAAGGCACCAAGAAGATTATCCAATTTGTTTGCAGGAGCAATCAGTGCTGAGCTCGGCTTAGCAGTGATTTTTCCAAGAAGCACACACTGATGAGGTCTCTTAAGAACACAGGTTGCCACAGTCTCGGCAGTGGGAACAACAAGGTAATGCAAAACCGTTGGACCCTTTTAGCCATGTACTATCTGAGTACAACAGTGCGATGCAGGATTTCGCAAAACTGGTCTATACTACAAGTCCACAACTCAAAGACTCAACTGAGGTAAGCATCATAGAGAGGCATTTGATATCGGAAATGCAGGCAAAGATAACAACCTCCTCACCCTACACAGCTGATCCTCTTTGAAAAACATTGGATAGTGACTGGATCATATGTGCATGTTCATGCATTTCATGCGGTTGTGAACAAGAGCATACCATATCATAGGAAAAAATAATATCATAGAGGTATCATAGGAAAGTCGACCTTTGTTTAATTAAGCTAAGAGAATAGACAAATACCAAAATCTTTGGATAAGCTTCGCTGTTAAGATTGCTTAAGACCGTGCTATTTACCCTCCCCTTCTGTTTCAGAGTTTGCTGATAGTGTCAAAATCTGGAGATCTTACCCTTAAAGACATTCTTCGTAAAGCAGACAAGCTTCAGATTATTCAGTCAATGAGAGATCAAGATGTGAACGTATCAAGTGAGGCTGTGATGAACTGTATTCCTGTATACGATTGTTACGTGCTTGATAGTGGCCCTTTGCTTCATCGTTTACCGTGGAAAAAGGGCGACACAAACGACGCAATGGTCAAGTCTTATGCAGATTTCACGGAAAAGCAACAATGGTGTTCAATGATTACGAACACGGTCCTTCTCTCAAAGGTATCACCACCAGAAACAAGGACAAAAATTTGAACCCGAGTATGAGTTTCAGCAAAGAGCACAATTGTCATGCAAACATGAGGACTTTTTTCTCATGACAAAAACAAAACAGGCATGATTGCTTTTATCAGCACAGCTCTGACTAAAAGGGAAGGGAAAGCTAGATCATTGTTTCACCACGAGATGCAGACGTTGATTTTTTTAATATACAGTGGAATGATCCCGTCCATAGCGCCCAATGTTAATCGGCAAGGATACAGATTGTGTATCAGGTTATAGTGGAATGCTGAATGTAATAAATTAGATTTTATGATGAATCAACTGCTTAGTGATCACAACAATTCAATAAAAGTGTTGTCGTTTTTCTCAAAGACAATGACGTTTTACATAAACTTTTCGTCAAATGTTTTGGTCTTGCGATCCTTCTCATTATTTCGGTGCGTATTTTCGGAGGCTATGTTGGATTAAAGTGTATCATAATAAACTAACACTTTGTCTGATGATCTTTAAGTGCTTTTTAGCCCCCGAAACCTGGGTATAGACACCGTTATGATCATAAATAGGTTTAAGCGGCCATCTTGGTGGCCATCTTAAAAAAAAAACGTTGTCCGGAGGTCCGTTTCGGTAAATTTTAATATGTCATAAAGTACATGCTACCATACTAGGATCAGCGACAATAATTTGTGTAGCATATTTTGGGAGTCAAATTTTATATTGAACTGACTAGAAGATGTTTCATAAAAATCGAAAAGCCATCAAAATGAATAATTGTCCTCTATTCACTATTAACCATGCTTTCCGCTCAAATAAAACTGTTTATCGGTCGATACAATTTAAAGCCGTTCCTTAACAATCCAATCGACGCAATTTTATTATTTGATCATTCAAAACCGTAAAATAAATTGCAACCAATAGCGTATAAGAAGTTTAAATCGATTTTTTCCCAATACAAACAAAACGATCTTTTATCGATTTTGCTGAATGCTCTCTCAATACTGTATTCAGTGGTTTGAAATTCGACACTGTTAATTTACATAACGTCATTATTAATGTTAATATCTGCGAAGTAAAACGTTTGTGTCCACAGAGCATTTTAATCTATAGAAGGGTTTAAACATGTGCTTATAATAAATACATATATTTGCTTCAATAAAAAAGTCTGAATAAAAACTGTGAAATGTTGATTTGAACGATAAATGATGATACTTTGATCACATAAAGCACTAATAACTGTTTAATATTTGAACATTGTGTTGTAAATATGTTCATAAATGGATCATTATTCTAGCTGAAGAAGTTTTCGAAATTTATAAACACCTGAAAGAAAGGTAAGAGTAAGAAAGTTATACTAATATAAGTATGTCACTCATGGACAGGCATTTATAAAGCTAACTTAAGTTGTTAGAACTGGGAGATTAGATTAACGCAATTATTTTAAGACTTTCTATTAATCACATGGACACGTGTTTAGTGGGGATATAAATTTACGTAAACATTTACATCAGCCCAAACTCATTTTTATATCAAACTTAGGTTTATTAATGCTCACAT